>NC_139344.1:84524570-84764570 GCF_055883805.1 Amblyomma maculatum | reverse complement strand
TAAGTATTGTGCTAGATGCATATTTGCATATTTTGACGTGCGCAAGCTGAAAGAAAAAAAAAAAAACGTACCTATGTAGAGCGCTCATCGCAGCTCGACCGCGTCGACTACCGACTTCAACCTCCAACTCAGGAGCATTCGGATCACCCAATCACCGAACTCAAGTTGAGGCTGAAACTTCGAGGAATACGCAACCCTGGCTTTTGAATGACTTTAAAGTTGATCTCACTCCATAATGCCAAGTCGACGCCAATCTATAGTTGAAGTGAATGGCACTTTGGAGTTGCAGCGAATTTGAAGTCGACTTCGTGAGGTCAAAAAGATAGGATGATACAAAGGCTGCGCATAAGTCGCCATGAGGACATGTATGAAGCAGCCAAAGGACCTGACCAGATGACGTATGCGAAAAAGGCACGTCGGGCAGGACTACCTAATTGCTGCTGATCCCATGTTAGCCAGAGGAACCGCCAAAGCGAGAACGCACGTCAGTGCAATGAAGGCGCGGGCTAGCTTAGTTGTGCACTGTGTCACGTGTCAGTACGAGCCTCTCTTTAGGACCCGGCATGTGCCTAACGTAGTTATCGAGACCAATGCACTACAGAAAGCTATGGGATGTTCGTGGCACACTGGAAAGTGTCATCATATGTATCAGCCTACCATCGGCAGCATACATCGTGCGCCATCATACATCACATATGTCAGCCTAACTCCCTCAGCAATATCGAGATTGCCAGACTGCGTTACTAATCAATGAAAGCGGATTGCCGTCCCAATTGTTAACGAAAATTCTTGTTTTGTCTACCGTTCCCTCATGTGAGATGTGACGCTTTTCGCAGAAAGAAGAAGAAAAAGCTGGAACACTCTGCTCGAAATTTGCACATAAGTGATTCAGTTGGCAAAATCCAAATACAGAAACACTGTACACACGTCGTCACATATGGAGATGCATTGTCGTCTGTAATTTCTCTTTGCGTTCACGCAGATTGATTCGTGAAACGTGCATTTTATTTACCGTCAATAGGCAAGTATTTCACGGACCGCGGAGGGTACAAAGACGAATAAGGCGCTGCAAAGAAAGGCAAACGGAGTAAGAAAGTCTAAGGATCCGTCATGTAAACAGAAAAGATGTCATTGGCTTTTCCAGAGATGTTTGGGGACGACTAGAATATTGGCTCACTATTTTCTGACAACTTCTCTCCTTTCCTTTTGTTCTTTGAAAGGCTTCGTCACCGTGCAACGCCCAGCGACGGCGTTCAGCCACGCAAACAAGCATGCACTATTCGTCACGCCTTGCTGCGTCGGCAAGCGCGCACCCCCATAGACATACATACAAAAAAAAAAAAAAAAAAAAAAAGAGCTCGTCTGTCGCTTCCGCTCTCTCTCTCTCTCTCTGTATGTCCCTCGCAAGCGGAAAGTAAAAGCGTCCGTATATGGATGAGCAATATGCACCACGCGCAGATGAGGCACAGCGGAGAGGGAGGGGAGAAAGTACCGCCGAAAAAAAAAAAAAATGATCATGAACAGATTGGAAAGTTCCGACAAGACGGCATCGTTTGCCAAGATGCTAAAGTGGAATTCAAGCGTGACCGCCCGAACGGAACCAATCTGGCACGTTAGCAACAAACACATTCTCTCTCTCTTTTTTTTTTTTTTTTATGTCGTCGTCGTCGTTGTGTGAACGCCTTACAAATGGCTTATACCTCTTTCTGCACCGAACGATTGTCAAGTCCTTGGTCAGAAAGCGATCTTTTATCAAGCCCTGCATTCTCTAAGACCATAATTATCTCCCTTTTTCCTTCGTTTCTTCTCTCCCTTTCGCACTTCCGTATTCGAGCTGCCGGGGTTCTGATAAACGCGCTGCAGAGCCTCATATACGCTCAGTCGCGTGCTGCAGTCTTCGCAGAGGCGACAGTCAAAAGGACATTGTCGTCGTGAGTGAAAATCATAAAATAATGCATAACGAAAGTCTCCCCAAAATATACCGGCCGTGTCGCGCTCACGGATTACAGATGTGCCAGACCGGGCATACAGACCAGCAAGAACTTAGAAGAGGGACGACTAATATATAGCGCCTAATCGCGTGGGAATCTTTTCCTTGTTTGTCATCTGCGCTCGCGCTTGGGCACGAAAACCTCGAGCTTGTTTTCAGCTGGTGTCTGCAGGAGCCCGAATATAGTGAACTTAGAGGGGATCGCTAAATAATTTTATGTGGAAATAATGTGACGCATAGCAATGGCCATATGTGACCCTGCCTGTAATTTAAAAGCAAGGATGCATTCAAGCACGCTAGAGACGCGGTTCTCGGGTGCTGGTTCGAATCGAAGTTGCAGATAACAGTGCTACGCGTCCGACTTCCGTTTTCTTTATATTCTCTTACACGATAATTAGTCGGCAAGTAGCATAATTTATTTTAATTCACACGTGGTTGCGAACAATGCATCTGTAACGTCAACATATTCAATTCCTTTTCTTCGTTAAAAAAAGAGAAATACATCAACTTGCCAAAAAAAAAAAAAAAACTAATATGCCGAAGACTAAGGTAATATTCAATAGCCTAGGGAAGAAACAGCAGTTTACGTTAGGTAGGGAAGCACTGGAAGTAGTAGGCGAAAATGTCTACTTAGGACAGGTTGTAACCGCAGATCCGGACCATGAAAAGGAAATAACAAGAAGAATAAGATTGGGATGGAGCGCATTTGGCAAGCACTCGCAGATTATGACTAGCAGGTTACCGGTATCGCTCAAGAGGAAAGTATACAATAGTTGCATCTTACCTGTACTCACCTATGGGGCTGAAACGTGGAAGCTACACTGTAAAAAAAAAAACAAAACCGTAATTTTACGCAGACAACCTCCTTAAAAGAACGTCAAACGGTTCTGTTTTCGTCAATACGTATTGAACATCCGAGAATTGGCGCACGGATGAAGGAGAATGTCCTTATAAGCATTTCAGACACTTCCGTTTTACTCAATAAGCATTGAACATCCGTGAATCGAATTTCAGGCGCTTCCGTTTTATTCAATACGTATTGAAAATCCCTGAACCGGGCATGGATGAAGGAGGAGTTCACGCCACTGCGACGCCCGCATGCCCAAGTATGGAAGATCCCCAAGCATGCACACTGTACAAGCTTCCACGCCTTCCCGCCGGGCTGGGCTTCTCGAACCACCTGCACAAGAGCAACATTCCAAAGCCGCGCATCGTTTCTCCTCTGGCCGGATGCTGCTGCTGTCAAGCATAGTACACACAGCAGCATCACCTAACGCGCAAAGCAAAGCGCTCTCGGCCAGTGATCGGAGAAGCGCTTTCATCGCGGCCGCGGCGGCGGTATTGCAATGGAGTCAAAATACAGGTGCGCCTGTCTCTATGCGGTCTCAGTGTAAGTTGAGATCGAAACCTCCGCTGGCGTACTTTTTTTTTTTCATTCTTTCGTTCACCTCTTCCCTCCCGGCGCTGCGCCCACCGACAAGTGAGAGGTACTGTACATAGACCTTGGGTACTGAGCCATTTACTATAAAAACAAATAGAAAACTGCTCTAGAAGTCGGCGTTCCCAGGCTCTTCGGTTGTCGCCGTGTTGGTCGATTCGATGTAAGCCATTTTTTTTTTTATCACGCCTTGTACGTGTCATCTCTCAGCGGAAAACAACGTTCTCACGCCTTCGCGCTTACTCCGCACCGTCTGCTGCAAAAAGCCGCCCGCGCCCGCGCCGACGACTGCTTCGTCCCCTCGTCGCTAGGGCAATGACGCATGCGCCGTAGCGGTTGCGCACTGCATTCTCGCGCCTTTTTCAAGTGAGCACAGGGCGTGGACGTGTGGAGCTGAACGTCTGGACTGCGATACTGCATTGCAACTTTTTATCTTTGACGACCCAGCCATCTTGTGCGCTTGCGAATACTTCTGGATCACCGACGAGCAAAAAAAGACAACGTGTTCGCCTAACAGGTGAGAACAACCTTACAATTGTCTTTGAGGTGCAACTCGTGACTGGCTTCGTACGGGTGTCTAAGAGCAGTGCTGCGCGCTTTGCAAAGGCGCCATTCAGGCTCTGCAAACGTTTTATTCAGTGAACAATTTCGATACAGGGCGCGCTCTCTTTACAAACTTGTTTATTTGCATTGCTCATATGATTTTCGCTTCTCCGCATGATGAGTCAAGACAGAGGAACTACTCGGACCATATCGAAACTATTTTATAGCACTGTCCGACTAAACAAACGTCCGGTGTTGAGCGGTACTTAAGCAGAAAACAGCAGCACCTTGGCTTGTATTTTGGTCAGCTGCGGTGATCAGATTTAAGGAGGCATAAACCACTTGTCAATCGCGAACTAAGCCGCTGTTTGTACCGTGGAAGTTAGTTTTCAACTGGAGCTGTTCGACCGCAGTATGCAATATTAATGCGATAGCGTTAAAGTTGCCGATTAGCAGAAAATTCGGCTAATTGTCAGCGAAAAATCACAGGCGTGGATTTGGCAGGTGACAAGACATGTTGCTGATTGTTCAGAGGGTTGTGCGCGGGGTGGTCTTCGTATGACAGCTTGTTTGTAAATTATAAGACAACTTATTTTTTATTATAGCGTTATTACCGGATGGTGCTGAAAGATTAACAGATGCCTGAGATGTGCGCAGAGCTTTTCTACATGGCTGGCCTACTTTGAAAATTTTTCTTATCATAGTAGTGTACTCGGTGGAGCCTTATGTCCAATCAGTCCGTGCGGTGCTACGTTCAAGAACTACCGAACCTTCAGAAGCCATCTCTTCAGGCACCACAGAAACCATGCTGAAACAGAAAACATTGCCTTCCTGTGTACTGTGCCATCCTGCGGGAGATACGAGTCATTACGGATGAAGCTTGTGTCACATATTGTGAACCATTTCAAATAGAGAACAGAGTAGAAAATTAGCATCGTGAAACACAGGCACTGCAGCAGACCAAAAAACAAGTTAAGAAAAGTAAAAGCAGCAGCTATGGCTGTCAGAACTGGCAGCCTGTTCAAAAGCCAATTGCCGAAAATGACCATGAAAAAAATTGATTTTTTGAAAAAGGAAGGAAGGAAAACATTCAGAGATATAGACGTGCCGCTTGCAATGGCGTACATGAAAGAAACATATTTTTACCAACGGGTGTTCATCAACTCAGCTTACCCTGTGCATACCACAGCCCAAGTGAAAGAAGAATGGCCATTGTTATTTCACAGACCATTCTTCTACAGTCACGCACATAACTTTCTTGGGAAAGATGTTCAGATAAGATAAGGAGAATGGCTGCAGTGTACAAGTTGGAGTTGTGAATATTCAGTTCTGCTGACTGATATGTGAGGAAACCAAGCTATGCTGTGAAAGATCTTGCTTTTGCGAATGAAAAATTTGAGCATTACAAGCACAGACCTTGTGCAGAGCAGCGAAAGTTGTGGAAATCCTAGGGTGGTGAAGATCTGCAGCTAAATTTAATCAGTAAGATGTAAATGGGCATCATTTTATGAGAACTTTTAAATGTTTATTTTTTTTTTCCGATAATTTGTTTCTTTGGTTTAGGACTGCCAGACCCGAATCACATTCAATGGTGATACTGTGATAGCCGTAGAAAATTGGTAGCATACTGCAGTGTTTCTTGCTGCAAATTTAAATTTCTGCATACATGTCAAAGCAAACATTTTCCATTGAAGCCTACCAATAATCTTTGCTTGCCAATGATGAAAAAAAAATGTTTTAATTTATTCCAGGCCACATTTCAGGACAGTATTGCAATATGCACTCCACTCCTTGTCAAGTACCTTGACAGTGCACCTTCAAAGGAAATCATGTACCTGCGTGCAGAGCGGCAGCTCGAAGAAACAAAAAGCAACATCAGAGCTGAGGCAGATGTAGTAATGCATCTCCTTGCCACATACTTCAAGGACGACCCTCGTGCTCTCTACCGTATCCTTTAAGTGAGTTATAAACCCCACTGTACCTCAGTAGTGAATCCTGAGCAATCCATTTTGGAGATTGTAAAATAATGTGAAACTATTGTGGTGTCAGGTATAACCTAACAGCCTTCTTGGCCTTATTCATTGAAACTTGGAACTATATGAAAGAAAGGAGAAAGAACTATAATTATTAGAAGCCTTGATTATTGCAGTTTGACTTCCCTTACGTCTTTTCAGTATGCTTGTTAGGTTCGGTAGCTACCATATGCTGGCACCACTCTTCTCTACTTGCAAGACTGATGCTTATGGCTATACGGAATAGGAGCGTGGAACCCTTCAAAGAAAGGAAACTTCTTAGTTGTAAAAAGAAAAGGTACACCTGTCACCGCCGTTTTGTTTTGGTTGAAATGCTTAGCATCTGTAGTATGGAAAAGAGAGCTGCACCATTGAAGTTAAATCTGCAGGTGACTGTCTGAATATCCGCAGCTGTATTGTTTGCCGCGTGTATGTTCCTAGAAACAAAAGGATTCGGTGCATCGGCTGAGTAAAGAAACATGGCTATAAAGTTAGTCAATTATCACTGTTTTGGAGCACTATAAACTGTTCTTGTTCGTTACCACATGAGTTTGATTTTACTCCCGTTTCTTATCAGGAAGGCACGAGCATTACATCCAGGATCTCCGATTTGCCGTCCACGCCAGTTATATTTGTACTCGGTAAGCTTGATGACGGTATTTATTATCATGCTTTGTACATATGGATGCGGCAGCAGATTGTGTGGTTGGACTAATTGTAGTGATCCATGCCTTTTCCTGGATTGCTTAGCTCTTCATTCACAAAAAGGCTAACTAATCAAATTAAATTACGGTTTAAATTTTGGGAAGCTGTCTTCATAGGTTACGAGATATTGTCATATATCTAACTAATGGGTATGGGTATATGTTCTTGTAAACTGTAGATATTTGAGCATTATACAAGATCACTATGTGTTCCTATTTCAGTCAAAATGACCATTTGAAGGCATAGACTTCCGAAAAAGAAGGGGACAAAGTTGCCACTTCGAGTATTCAAATAATGATTACTATATAATTTTGCGCGACAGGCACATCTTTCTTTTTTTTGTTACTAGCATTTTTTATGGCTTACAATACTGAAGTCAATATTTATGTTATTAAAAATTAACCAAAAATCTGTCTTAATTTTTTTTTTGCAAATTACCGGCTCCTTTCATATTGACAGCACCAGTGCGTATGATGCCTTCACTTTTTTGGCTACTTTAAAGAAAGCACTGGCACTGTGTTGCATTAGAAGCAAAACAAAAATGTTTATTCTATTTCAGGTACCATATATGAAAAGCAGTGCGTGTTTTGTGAACAGGAGGCTGTATTTATAGAGCCAGCATGATTCAGTGAGGCAGCTTGGCTGCTTTTTGTGCTGTAATAAGTCCTGAATCTTGAGCATGCAGAGCCAGCGGCAACGACGCTGGAATTTATCCGAAGGTGAGGCTCTTATCGTTTTTTTTTTTTTTTTTTTTCTGGTTGTATCGTATATAAGGGATGAATGTCATTTCTCCATTTAACACTTGATTCTTCGTTTATTGTACTTGTTGAGGCGAAGCATTTCAGGATAGTGGCTTTAAAGGACCATTTGAAAATATCTTTCCTCCTGGCCTTACTTTTCTTGTTGCTTTTAGAACTGATTTATAATTATGTGCTGTATATAATAATGCATGTAACGATACTTTTCTAGTCTTGTTTCCAGTACTCAACTTTTTCATTAAGAAAATAGTATTCCCTATCTTGTCAAATTCAGCAGTGGTGCAGGCAAGCAAACATAATTTCTGTGCACTTCTATGAGCTGGCTTACTACTAGCTTGCCTACTCTATTGTAAACTGGGTGCTGAGGCTCCTATGGACGAGTCCTCCGAGGGTGAATGCAGACGGTGTACAAAGCGATAGGCTATGAATAATGCACGCACCAGTGATTTGACTCAGCTAACTTGCCACTTAGGACGCCCACCCTTATCGATCAGTGAAAAGTGCATCCTTCAGCAATTCCGTCTTCACACAGCAGCCAAACTTTATTTGTACAAACACTCTTCCATGTCACAGTGCCCTAGCTGTTCACATATATAAGCAGACATAGAACATTGCCTCACACAACGCCATACAGACTTCTAGTCTTCCACTTATTCTTTGCCTCGAACCCCACCACGGCTCATTTGCTTGCCTCGCGGGACTAGGCCGCACAACGTGCCCTTGTCACTTTCGTCAAGAGCCTTCTAAACACCTAGCCCAAGGGCTTTTTAATAGACACGTTACTGACATGCACCGATGTGACGGCCAGATATGTTCCTTACTGTAATAAAAATCTACGAAATATTTTTGCACATAATTTAAGCTCTATTAGTGTGCATCCTCTCGTAGCTCCAACAAAATATACACCTGTGACTTTGTGCGCGTTTGCAATTCTCTTTTGTTGGGGGTATTGCAGAATACGTGAATCTATGCCACTGTACATTACGATTTTATTTACTTATATCCAGAGATATATAAATAACTAAAAGAATTTTTACAGGTTGTTTAGCCACTATTTCACCTTTTTCTGCAGCCGAAGTTTTTGGAATAGTAGTAAGCAATCAGCGATACACATCAGTGTTCGAGAATTGCATGAATGTTAAATAGTTGCACTGAAAACGTTTGTTCGCTTTTGAATATTCTAGCAGAACTACTTAGCCAACTATTCAGTGTTTCATACGGTTTATGAAATACTAAGCAACAAACATAACAAGCATGTTACAATGTATTCTTTGGTAAAACAAACATAACTAAAACAAGTCATTTCTGTTTTACAGGCAAATATTTTTCATCTGTCTCTTGTCAGGGAGCAAGTGGCGAGGCAGAAAGAAGTCACTCACTAGCGTCCATTCGACAGTTATGAAGTTGGCGCAGAAGCTTCGTTCCATCTCCTGATACACTAAGCATGTATGTCAATTTTCTCATGGTTGTTCTTGACTGCATGCCGTCATGGCTCTCTTGATCTTTTTTGATGAATTCTTGCTACGTTAAAAATAAAAATAACTGATGCCTCCTCATTTAAATATATATATATATATGTGTGTGTGTGTGTGTGTGTGTGTGTGTGTGTGTGTGTGTGTGTGTGTGTGTGTGTGTGTGTGTGTGTGTGTGTGTGTGTGTGTGTGTGTGTGTGTGTGTGTGTGTGTGTGTGTGTGTGTGTGTGTGTGTGTGTGTGTGTGTGTGTGTGTGTGTGTGTGTGTGTGTGTGTGTGTGTGTGTGTGTGTGTGTGTGTGTGTGTGTGTGTGTGTGTGTGTGTGTGTGTGTGTGTGTGTGTGTGTGTGTGTGTGTGTGTGTGTGTGTGTGTGTGTGTGTGTGTGTGTGTGTGTGTGTGTGTGTGTGTGTGTGTGTGTGTGTGTGTGTGTGTGTGTGTGTGTGTGTGTGTGTGTGTGTGTGTGTGTGTGTGTGTGTGTGTGTGTGTGTGTGTGTGTGTGTGTGTGTGTGTGTGTGTGTGTGTGTGTGTGTGTGTGTGTGTGTGTGTGTGTGTGTGTGTGTGTGTGTGTGTGTGTGTGTGTGTGTGTGTGTGTGTGTGTGTGTGTGTGTGTGTGTGTGTGTGTGTGTGTGTGTGTGTGTGTGTGTGTGTGTGTGTGTGTGTGTGTGTGTGTGTGTGTGTGTGTGTGTGTGTGTGTGTGTGTGTGTGTGTGTGTGTGTGTGTGTGTGTGTGTGTGTGTGTGTGTGTGTGTGTGTGTGTGTGTGTGTGTGTGTGTGTGTGTGTGTGTGTGTGTGTGTGTGTGTGTGTGTGTGTGTGTGTGTGTGTGTGTGTGTGTGTGTGTGTGTTTAACCATGATCCTGGAAACAGTGTAATAATTGAAAATTCTGCGTTTCCGTATCACTTAAGCTGTTTTCCCATTTCATGTCGTGCATGACTTTCAACAAATATTTTACCTTTTTTACATAGAGAAAGTAAAAGGCATGGCAGATTTAGCATGTAGTAATACATTCGAAACATGTGCCACTTAATTCCCAATATTGAGTGCAGCGAAAAATGAACGTCCAGGGGTAACATTCAAATGCCAGCGTCCCATTTGTCGAAAGTTTGCTCATGGAAAAACTGAAACAGCTAACCTACCAAAAATGGTTCTGACTTCTGCAATAATTTTGCCCTTGTACAGTGGTACATTTAAGATCACTGATAGTCACTCAGTTTTTTTTTTAAGTTTAAAGTCATGTCCTTTACCCTATCTAAGCGTGCAAATTATCAGTAAAAGGTTTTTATATGTCTAACATCCCTTCTTTGCATGTTAGTTTCGAACCCGGGTACTCCGGCACAGTAGTCGGGCATCTTACCACTGCACCACCCCGGCGGGGTAACCTCCGCTGCAGTTTGGTTGATACATTTTTCATAATTTATTTTATTTCTTGTGTCGAATTCTAGAAACTCAGGTGTTAATGTTATCACTGCCTTAGAAGTGCTGAAAACAACATTTTGCGTCTTTTCGTTTAAGGTGAAAAGTAAGGCGCCCGTGTGTTGTGCTATGTCAGTGCACGTTAAAGAACCTCACAAGGTCTAAATTTCCGGAGTCCCCCACTACAGCGGCTCTCGTAGCCTGAGTCGCTTTGGGACGTTAAACTCCACAAACCAAACCAAACCAATTCTCCATCTTTTTCCAGTGCCTAGAAGCTAACGGTTCTGACAAACTATTTTTTTTTTGTGCTTTTCAGAGGATCTCAGACAGAATGGCAGATTACAAAAGAGGATGCATGCCCCGAAGGCAGTTTAATGTACGAAGGGAAATAAACCGTATGTACGTGTTCCATTGAATGGGTGTTAAATATATTTGCATACAAAGTCCTACACAATTTGCATGCGTGCATGTTTATTCACTAGATAAATCGCAAAATTCACATGTGGTCACCGACGCTACTCTCACTTCAACTGCATGCTGAACGAACACCAACATTCTTCCTAAAAAGAAATCAACAATCATATCCCATCGGCTGGTACAAACTTTACCAGCCGATGCTGTACTGTCGGTAAAAGAACAGATTTCATTTTTTGTTGATTGTACGCGTGACTAAGAAAGCAGACATCTTCATAATTGCAAAAGAAGGTCTGTGTAACAGGTTGCTTAACGTAATTAGAAAAAGGAAAATTCGGTCATGCAGAAATGGACTTGATGCTGTATTCAGAAGGCATACATTCTGTAAAGCAGAAATGAACTAAATGCTGCATTCAGAAAACAGAAATTCTGTAAAGCAGAAATAAACTCAATGCTGTATTCAGAAAACAGAAACCCTATAATGGAAATTTGGACTTGATGCTGTATTGAAAAAACATATTCTGTAAAGCAGAAATGAACTCAATGCTGTATTTAGAAAACGGAAACCTTATAATGCAGAAATAAACATTATGCTGTAATCAGGAAACAGAGATTCTGTAAACAATTAACAGAGTCTGTTTTACGGTTTTACGTTATATTAGGAACGTCCGTTATATGAAATACGGAAACAGCTCGGCAATAAATTACCTCCATGTTTCTACGTAAATCGGCGAAATTTTTTTTACAGTGTAACAAAGAGGGTTCTTCTTAAGTTGAGGACAACGCAGAGGGCTATGGAAGGAAATATGGTAGGGATAACGTTAAGAGATAGGAAACGTGCAGAGTGGGTCAGAGAAATAACTCAAGTTACTCATATTCTAATGGAAATCAAGAAGAAATGCGCATGGACAGGACATGTAGCGCGAAGAAAGGCTTACCGATGGTCGCTTAAGGTAACAAACTGGATTCCAAGGGAACGAAAGCGTAGCAGGGTGCGGCAGAAAGTTAGGTGGGCAGATGAGGTTAAGAAGTTCGCAGGGGTCAAGTGGATGCAGCTAGCACAGAACCGCGTTATTTGGAGAAATGTGGGAGAGGCCTTCGCCCTGCAGGGGGTATAGTAAGCTGATGATGATTTTCTTGATACCACAAACCTGTAATATATTCCAAGACGTCACTTTTTATTTATCATATCGTAAATTACATCAAGTTAAACAGGCTTTTGCGATCGCGGTCAACAAGGCTTTTGCTTTTTAATTGCGTGCGTAAAAAAATATTAACATTTATAAAGCCCCGAACGCACTCCGATAGCTTTTGGCAGATCAAAATTTGAAGCCGCTGCACGGTTTCAATAAATTAATCATCCATTACTGTTAATGATATTAGATATCACAATCACGCAACTTTCTCAGCCAATTCTCTTGCATTTCTGCCGCCCCCTTGACAAGAAAGTGTTGTTCGAAATAAACTCCGCATATTTGAATCTCCCAATCTCCGCAGTAAACTCTGAATCTGAGTCTTTGAAAATGCTTAATCGAGCAAGTACGTCCATCATATCTTCTAGAACGGCGAGTTCCCACTATCATCGCTATTTTTTATAGTAAAGCATTCAGGAGGTGACCTATGGCTGACAATCAACTGCTACAGTATCCCTGCATTAAAGGGGCAAAAATTTTCCAGGCAGCAGCCTATCGACGGGATGAAAATGTTGATGCGGACAAGGCTAGCCTAGTGCAAAACTAATAAATGGAATATGCATCCTGTAACTGATAAAGACACCAACAAAATCTAAGGACGATTACAATACTTCCTGATGTGAAATTAGCGCGCTGCTATTTCAGCGCTTCTGCGATATATTGAGGCAAACATTTTGGCAGGCGCTTGTTGGTTGGTTGGTTGGTTTGTGGGGTTTAACGTCCCAAAGCAACTTAGGCTATGAGAGACGCCGTAGTGGAGGACTCCGGAAATTTCTATCACCTGGGGTTCTTTAACATGCACTGACATCGCACAGCACACGGGTGCCTTGCTTTTCGCCTCCATCGAAAAGCTGCCGCCGAGGCCGCTTTTCGATGGACGCGGGATCGCGTCCTTGGGAACAGTAGTCGAGCGCCGTAGCCACTGCTCCACCCCGGTGGGGTGGCAGGCGCTTGTATGTATGTATGTATGTATGTATGTATGTATGTATGTATGTATGTATGTATGTATGTATGTATGTATGTATGTATGTATGTATGTATGTATGTATGTATGTATGTATGTATGTATGTATGTATGTATGTATGTATGTATGTATGTGCGGCTACAGACAATTCTATTTTTCTCAGGAGCTCAAAATAATTTCCCAGAAGAAGAAAAATTATCTGGCTCCTCTCTTTTGCTCCATTACCGACGACAGCGGTGACGCGGCTTAACCGCTAACAGGTGCATATGAGGGCTGCGCTTCAAGACTTTAAAGTCGCTTGGGTTTGCGTAGCAAATTGGGATAATAAATGAAAGTTGAATCTTACACATTATGCCATTTCTATTTCGGTTTCAAGATCGAACTATGAGTATGACGTCAAAGTCGAATCTAGATCACGTGATGAGTACGAAAACTCCCGTATAGGTAATGCTTTCTTCATTTCAATTCGAACAAAAAATTGCACAAGGATTGCAACAAAAAAAACAATAGATAGCTAGCTAGTATATCACAGTCTTTTATTTTACGATTGACGTGACCAGAACTTGTACGTGACGTCACAACCAGCGTTTGGGGGTTGATACCAAGATCGAAACTATACGAGGACAGATGAAGAGCAGATTCACGATGAGAAGAAATCTTAACAGCGCTAGACGGCGGAACACAGATTAGAAGAGACGAACACCGCGTAGACTTACAACTGGTTTTTCTTGGAAGATTGGAACTCAGTTTATACGTACAAGTGTGGATGGACATGCGTAATGTCATACGTAGATGCTCGAATAACATCACACAAAATGTGATAAATTTCACGTGTGCTTACATGCTACCCTTAGTGTAACGGTATCTGGTACACTACGCCTTTTTTCACTTGATTTACGTTTCAAGCTCTCTTCCATTTAAAATTCTCAAAAGTCTAGTAGTCCAAGCCTATAGTTGTAGGCGGACGTGTTTCCGTGACTCCGTACTTGCGGCGAGTGCGGGTAAGGTGATGAGGTTCTGCGAAACCTGAAATGGTCAGGAGAGGCCACAGGATGTTAAGAAAGAAACAGGATTGCTGTCATGGCAGATATGTAGACGCTTTATCGCATTGTTTTAAGAGAGTGGTAGTCAAGTATGGCGTGGAAATAATATTCTGTGGTCCTGAGAAGCTTGGAAAATTACGTGTCGTAGTTCAAAGAAAGCAGAATGCATGGTTTAAAACGGAAGAGCACTTGACATGTAAATCGTGTGAAAAGGTTTATTTGTTGCAAGAAGGGCGTTGTGTACCAGATACCGTTATCTTGCGGCCTTACGTACATTGGCCAGACAGGCCGATGCATCAATATTAGGCTTACTGAGCACGCTAATTATCTGAATGAAAAAGACACAAAACTAACAAAACTTTGTAGTGCATGTGAATGCGTACCAGTCTTCGACGAGACTGAGTTGTTCTTTCATGATGATAAGGCCACCAGGGAGGTCGCTGAGGCCTTCCATATCATCAAGAAATCAAGTGGATGTGTTCGCAAGATGTCTGTAGCTATATCTGCAAAAGAAATGGCTTTGTTACACGAAGGGTAGCATGTAAGGCGGGTAAACCACGTGTGAATGTTATCACTTTTCGTTCAATGTTATAGGAGCATCTATTGTGATATTACGAATATGCATTCACATTTATATGTATAAATTGACTTCCATTGTTCCAATAAAAATCAGATGTAAGTTCAGCGCCGTATTCATCTCTTCTTACTTATCTTGTTACTTATCGTCATCCTATACGACGATTCTTACGAGTGATCCACGCTGCTTTCTCTATGAGGGTTTCAGGTGAGGCAGGCACTGACGTCCAAATGTGATCTGCCTGTCCCTTCCATCTCCCGAGAATAAGTCTTAGTGCCTTCTTGATGTAATGAAAATTACTGGCTCACTCACGGTAAAAAATTTTCACTTTGAAATCATTGAGCTTTCGTGCCTAAATTTCACGTCGCGACTCAAGTACATTATTGTCTTATGCACTATTCCACACGCACACGCACACGCACACGCGCACACGCACACGCACACACACACACACACACACACACACACACACACACACACACACACACACACACACACACACACACACACACACACACACACACACACACACACACACACACACACACACACACACACACACACACACACACACACACACACACACACACACACACACACACACACACACATAAAACGTGTGCAAGACATTGCTGTCCACTCCTTTCAGCCTCGCGGTAGCAGGAAAAAATTGCTGGCTTGAGCAATGAATTTCGCGGAAAGGTATATTCTATCTATGATATTACGACTGGAAGATTTGTTTGTTAGCTAGCGCTTCTCTGTCCTCATTATACTTACAAGATTTATTTGCACTTTCACTTCCTTCTTTATTACAATCTCTAACACCTCAAAATTCTCCCACAATTTCTTACCAACACGAATTCTTAATTAATCAGTTATATATCATATACTCTAAGTCGTGATCGCATATTCTGTTCTTCCGCCTGCAATGAGCGCTGTCCAATCCCTCGCTGTGGGTATGTTGTTGTGTCATATGTCAGCGTCGAGAAGAGGAAGAACTGTGCAGATGGCGCGCACCTGTGCTGGCCACGGCTGCGCGTGTCCGCGTTCCGTGACGAAGAAGACATGCGGCCAATTCCTTAGGACGGTAAACTCCAAGGAATGCGTTCCCATCTGAAGCCGGGAAGTAGTATTTTCCAATTGCTGTTGCCCAACTCGCTGGATGTCTTCCTATAGTTGCCGCGAACCCGGAGCACCTCCCACCCCCCGACATGAGACCCTAAAGTATTTCTCGTTCCACACGCTGGCACGCCTGGAGACATTCCTCGAGAACCAGCTCTTCTTGCGACAGCTACAACCTCCCGCAAACACCACCTGGATGCAACCTATCTCAAGAACGCACAGCCGAGCTGCGGCAGCTGCTCTTCTCAGCCGGCAAAGCTGCCTCGTGCTATCTCAACTTCCAGTGTGCTCACCATGGCGGGGACGGGTCCTCCTCCAGTGATTTTCAAGGTGCTGATCAAGGGGAAGGAGCTCTTTGTCAGACTCTTCATTCTTCTGAAGATCACCGCCGTACTCATGGCTGAAGTGGTGAGCGAATGTGCCGCAACGGCCGGCTGTACTGCGGCAGCAGCTCTTTTCAGCTGGCAGAGCTGCCTCGTGCACCCTCGGTTGCCAGTGCACTCACCATTGCGTCAATGGGTCCTCCTCTCTTGATTGCGTCATCCTCAAGCTGCTCATTTGATACCATTCTCTTGTTGAACTTGACGCTCGACTACTCTCGCATCACTGCACCAACGAGATCCTAGTCTGATAGGTCCCGGTTGGAACCTCCTGCCCCGACCTGACGGCTTGCCGCTGGGCTGGTGTCATCCTTTAGTGGTGCATGCCCAAGCGGAAGATAGCACTGACATCTTGTGACCGTGCTTTAACAGCGACACTGCGTGTCATTTTCCACGTCCTAGACCAGATGGTGCTCATGCCAAAGCTGTCGTTCGGGAGGCTCACGAGGGATACTCAGCAGCACCTAAGAAGCCATCAACATTGGAACAGGCTCTCAGACAATTCATGTCAAACGTCGGTACGTCAATGATCTGTTGTTCACGCGAACGTTGGACGCTTGCTGGGCTTTCTGTGACCTCCGCACCTTGCCAACACATTGAAGCCACCAAAACTAAACCGAGGAGCCTGCCTCATTCGAACCGTAATCACTACACCATGCGAAGTCATTCCGGATACTCCGCTTGCCGACTTAAAGAACCAAGCGTTAGCAGCAGTTCGTGTGCAGAGTTCCCTATCTGCAGGTAGTTGAGAGAAGCCAACGCAGACCTGCTCTTGTTTATGCTCTGATTGCGCCTCAAGCGTGGCTGCTTCCTTGGAGCAGTCGTATTCAGCTTTATCCGCGAGGTAATGCGTGCTGGCTTGGTCAGGTTCACGTACATGGCATCCACGACCAGCCAGTTTCACGACTCCAGGATGTGGACCTACCCTGTGGGCGAAGAACGCAGCGCTGAAGTGAAGATCGCCGACCTATGCGCGGCTTTGCGGCCATACGCAACAGGCTCAAGCGTATGATTCATATCCGTCAGTGCTTCCCGACTTGGTTCCGTTTCCACAGGTCGCTTGCCGACACCACAAATGCCCCTGGGTAAAACGCACTGGGAGTTCTTTCCAAGCTGTGGCACAGAGCTGCCTCTTCGTCTCTCAATTTGCGAGCCTCCTTTTTTCTCAAAGCCTTAGTTCGCGAGAACTCGTCCACTTTCTCTCCAATTTTCGCCTTCCAGTAGGCCTGGAAGGTCCTCAGGTGGCAGTTCGCAGGTCATTCCCAGCTTTTGCGAGAACTCCAGTGTCTCCTCTGCACAGATCTGTATGTTGTCAATTATTCTTTCTTTCAGCTCAATCTTCCCCTCGTACATATCGTTGAGAAGCCGATGCATGTGCTTCTTCGTCTTGAAGAGCCGATTCTCTATCGCGTCACTTCTGATGCCTATTTCTAGTGAGAGCGTCATCAACACTTCGACAAGGGCGACGTGTTGATGGCGCTCTGGCAGGAAATACGCATCGCAGGTGATGCGATAGAAAATCGCCTCTTGAATATGTAGAAGCACGTGCTTCGGCTCCTCAACGACACGCACGAGGGGGAGATTGAGATGAAAGACAGGGTAATTGACAACACATGAGGTCTGTGCAGAGGAGGCACTGGCACTCTCGTAAAAGTTGGTAATGATGTGCGAACTGCAACCTTAATTAGGACCTGCCAGTCCTTGACAGGGACGCGAAAATTCGAAAGACAGTGGAGGAGTTCTCGCAAATAGTCTGTGAGGAAGGAGGCGGCTCGGAAATTGAGAGCCGGAGTCGCAGACTGCACCGCAGTTTGGCAAGACGATGTCGGTAGTGAGGTTATCCTTGACTTGCTGACACAACGCCTTCACGCCTTCCCAGCAAGCTTGGGAGGAGTCCACCCTCGGAAAATTTTGTGCCTGAACATTAAATAACGGCACCTCAACTGTCCCAAGCACATCCAAGGCAGACACAAAAGTGTACGAGCTTAAAGCATGTTGGAAGCACCAGAAGCAGAATCCCAAAAGTTGCGTCTTTCGGCTATAATAGGACATGCGCAGCCAATTATCCAATGCAATGGTTCAAGTTGTCGGTGCTTTTGATGTGCAGTCGGCGTGGTCTAAGCTGCCGTTGATGCTACTGAATTGGTTTGAATTTACGGTGCATCACTGCTTCTGCTCGCCGATTCTTGCTGTCTGGTGATTACAGTGGCAGGCCTTCAGTAATCTGGACTGCGCCCGAAACTTAATCGGTGTTGTCACTACTGCAAAGACGTTCCAGTGCGGACGATTGTTTGCGTACCTGGACTCGCTGACCCGACTCCACTTTTCGCAGCCGCAGTTTTGATGCGCCTATTATGGCACTCATAATAAAGCGTTTGTTTAACGTGATTTCCTTTTTCTTTTTTTTTTATTTTTCTTTTTTTTTTTTTTGGGGGGGGGGGGGGGTCTTTAGCCGTTGAGCCAATTTCTCAAAGTAGATTGTGAGCCTGTTAACGTACCTTGAATAGCATAGTACATGTTCGGTCTAATTGATGTGCTACATAAAGATAGTGCAGCGATCCTGGGGGAAAACTAATTTATGAGGATTCCCAGCTCTAAGAGCGCAATAAGATAGCTTTCCTCACTATAGCCGTATTCGCAGGGTGAAAGTGTTCCCGCGCGTCAGTTCTTGGCGCACATTTGGACAGCCATCAGGCGGATATCATTGCGAACGAATCCCCAATGTCCGCGTAAGCTTCATTCAGCAGTGCTACCCCCACGGCAACAGGACTGAGAAAAACAAAACATAAAAACTCCAGAGTGAAGCACGTGCATGACTTGTGACGTGCTATTTGAAAGGGCGTCGTCGTGGCTGTACGGCGTCGGAAGTCTCGCAAGGGATGATGAGCAATGCAGCGTATCCGTGCCGTGAGAACCTTCGTAAACGCGACGTTCCTCACGAGATTCCAGCAAACCGAAACCCTTTAAGGATGAGCTGACGTGTGAAATGTTTCCTCTACTCCTTCGCAAGCAAAACGGAACGGAAACAATTACCAGAACCCTCCCGCATGTAATGTTTCATTCAGCAGATAATAAACAGAACCAGGATATGAACTGTATGTGGGGTTCTGCTTCGAACCCCCCCGCCCTCCCCCCCCCCCCCCCCCACACACACACGCACAAACACACACACCGTCTCTTCGTTCCGGCTCTGATCGAGGTTCTACATTTGCTCTCTTGAGTTGTCCGAGTGCAGTATCGTGCGCGAGATTGCGATTCCCTCAAACCGAAGCACGATACGGGCGTAATCTACACTTCTCTCGAGAGGGCCCGATGAGTGCGCATGGTGTTAATAACTAGATTTCTGTCTATAAGCTAGGTGGTTAGCACGGCGCATGTATTGGTGTCCTGTGTAATCAAGATGAATTCATTAGAATCCAACCAAAGTGACTGGTATACAACAGATGCAAGGAGAAGGCTGACAACGTTCGATGTAACGACGGTGCTTTCAGCCTTCTTCCACACTAGGGGCGGTTTTGCGCTATCAGCTGGAGGTATGATGAGCAAAAATGACTCAGCAACTACTAATTTCAATAAATAAGCAAGCAGTTATCACTACGCATGACAGACGATATCTGCCTCGCGATAGCTACCGGAGTTTTCGGCCAGGCTGCACTGCGCATGAACGAAGTCACAACGAAACACAGTTGCACTGGTGTATTTAACAGCAGCCGACGCTACAGAAAAGAAAAAAAAAAGTTTAAGCGCTCTACGGAACACGCCCCTCGCCGCTTTCTTGTTCAATTTCTGACAAGAAACGCGCCGTCACTGTGCACATCAAATCATTTTATCAGAGGCCATGCATTCTGTACTGTTTACGAACCCAACTCAATCAATAAGCGCAGATTTAAGCTGCTGTGTGTGAAAAGATCGGCGGCGACGCGTTCAATCGCGGCCTCGCTGATAACACCACTGGCTATAACGAGAAAACGCTGTAGTAATCGCAGGCCACGCATTCTTCTGTTAACAGTCGGATGTCAATGCGTATGCTAGTTTCACAGGAGCAATGGAAAACACAATGGATAACAGTGGTAATCGAGAAAAACATGTTACGAGCCGTCTGTTAGGAAAGAAATAAAGGCAACGAACCCGCTTTGGCCAAGGCAAAGACGGATACCTTTCTTTTTTTTTTTTTTTTTTTTTTTTTTTCGATAGACAACCATGGTGGACACGTATTTCGGCTGTCAGAATGCAAATTATTTTGCTGACTCGAGTTTTCACTCGCCTTTAGGAGAAGGCGCTGCAAGAAATAAGGCAAAAAAATATTGATGGGGGGAGGGCATATTTCTGTCGCATGAATAAACAGTGCGTTACATATAAAGACGAAAGAACAGCGCGAAAAAAACGAGGGCGAATGAACACGCAAACACAGGACGGGCGCTGTCCTGTGTTTGCGTGTTGCCCAGGCAAAAATCTTGATTCAACGCTGTATATAATCTGCCGAAAATATATGTCAGGATGTTGTTAGAAACAGCAAATACCTGCTCGAGCTGACAGTCTGCGTCTGTAGCCCACGCCGTCAAAATAAGGCGCTCGCACAGCAAATAAATTGTGGGCCGTACAGGCACGAGTAACAGCGGCGGCCATAGTGTGCCTCGATGTCTTTGGGAAGCGAAGGACACGAAAGACATCGAGGCACCTAGGCGGCCGGTCCTCCGCGCGCCTCGAGACCACGGGACGACCTTCGACGCGGGCCGACACCGCACCATATGCATATACGTGGAAACGACAGCCTTCACGCTGCAACCCTCCGCGCAGATTAAGCTCTCTGCCTCTGTATTCACTGTTACAGTTTAAGCTGGATCAGGTGCCTTGGCAACGAAATTCGTCGAAAGAAACAATGCACATGGATTCACGGGCTATATTAACTACGTGTGATAGGCTGCACAGTTTGCCCATCGCTGACTATAAGTGCAAGGACCACTGCCACGGAGATGCGAATACAAAGAGCGGGAATATAGCTCGTCGTCTTTCTCAAGTGACTGTGACTTTCTCGTATGAGTTAGCCGCCTGATTTGAACATGAATAAGTTTGTTTGAATGGGTCCTACTTTAGACAACCATCGTTCAAGTTGGGACTTCAGTCGGGCATAAGCCGGATGGTTGAGAGATTTTGTTTTATTGAATGAATCCGGGGCGAAGTTTCTCTTGAGCTTCCGATTTGTTGAAGAAAAATTTGACTGGCTTTGATGGCGGGTTTACGCAAGGACTTGCCGTCGCCGATATCAGTGATTTATATGGTTATCTAAATATTGTCGCCTGCACATACACGACGAATCGCACTCCTCAAACAACAAAGCTGCAATTTTCAAACGTGCCTCTGGATGGACCAAGGTAGATGTACATCCGCTATGGATGGCATGCGACGCTGACAAGGCTTTACGCGTGTAACCTACCACTCCTTTATTTAAAGATTCGATAGGTCATCTAGCGTGAAGGGCCATGAACAATATTTTCCGTAATGAACGAAGGATTAAGAATGTGCATGGCTCTTCATTAGGATAGGACTGCGCATTAAGAAAATTTGCCTATCACGGGTTGAGAAAATTTGCCTTATCAAAGCTACTAACTGAGGTCTACGCTGTTTAGGAACACTTTACTATTTTGCTCTCAAATAGCCGGAAACAACGCAAGTGCGCCAACTTTCAGTGTTATGAAAACGAAAACATTACACTGGCCTATTCCTGCAACTCTATCACTGACTGAAATAGGTGTGCGTGCGTTATGCATGATTTACAGGGTGGTGCGTTTCCAGATTACACCAGAGGTTGCTCGACGGGCACTGAAAAGCCGTTGCCGTGCGTGGGATTTTCAAAGCAGGCGGTCATGAGCGCAGACATTTGGAACCTTTTTTCCCCGCTTTTTTCAACGCTTGCGAAAAAAGTTTGCCTTATAATTTCCGTGACAGAAATGACCGCATCTAGAGCCTCTTGCGACGCTAGATTGCTGTCTAGTCGATATTTTTTTGCGTATTTTTTTTAGAAATAGAGAAGTGATTTCATTCATGTTCGCTAGAAAGAGCCTCTTGCGACGCTAGATTGCTGTCTAGTCGATATTTTTTTGCGTATTTTTTTTAGAAATAGAGAAGTGATTTCATTCATGTTCGCTAGAAAAATACTTATTAAAAGAAGAGCAAGCAATCTTGCTTCAGTGACAATCTCGAAAAATGTAGATTCGCTTCACTTAAACTTTTGTGAAATACCCTAGTTAACTGCAACTTTCAGTTTATGTTACATAATCATTCCGTGAAATTTTTTTTACAGAATGTACAAGATATTTTCGATTCGGGGTAGCCCTCGTGGGTTCTTGTTTGTTGAAGGAGGTTTGCTGTTCTGCAGTCGAGATTTCCAGGGATTTCTCTGCCTTTTCTTTCGCCTCTCGTTGTTGGCACCTGTTTTTGTATGCCTGTTTTTTATTTAGACAAGTGGAGTCAACGGCTGTCACTCTGCGGCTCTCCGGGTGCGTCAGTGGGGGTATGCGACACTTCGAAGAGTTACCATCCTGGCAAGTTGTTTTTGACAAGGTAACGATATGTGGCACGCCACTCGCGCCAACAGACAATTCGGAAGGTTTTTTCTTTTTCTTTTTTTTCATGCCAAGGAACAGTTTTTTTCGCTGGTCAAAGAGGAGGAGCGAGAGGAACACCAGCTTCCGACACGCTGCCTTGACATCGTTGCTATCTCTGCAGTTCGTCACGGTACGGAATGGAGAAGAAAAAAAGGCGAGGGGGAGGGGGGGGGCGAGGGGCTTGTTGGCTTCCTTTTCTTTCGGCCAGAGTGTCGCTTCCAATCGAGACCTCGAGTGACAGCTACCGGGCTTTTATCCACTTCGGAAGATGTCCTCGAAAGACTGCTCTATTGATGTTTTGGCTTGGTTTGTGGGGTTTAACGTCCCAAAGCGACTCAGGCTATGAGAGACGCTGCTCTATTGATGTGACTTCCGAAACTCGCTTGGTGCGTCTCTCCCAAGGGGTGTCGGTATATTTTGCAGTGGTTCAAGTGCAGCATCGTGGACAGCAGCTCAAAGTCGCGTGGCTGCAATCCTGTTTCACAAGTACTAGTACGTTGCTCTGAAGCCCTCGTCTGAGGGTGGCGTGTTTCAGCAGCGAAGAAAATGAAGTCAGTGGCAGCAGTGCTCAGCTGCAGCATGGTAATTCGAGGACAATGAACTTACCGCTTGAAAGAGGGGCAAAGCGAAGCCTCCCCGCCATGCGCATCCGTGCACTCTAGTGGGCATAAATTAGCAGGTCGCAAAACATAGATTTTCTGTTTTGCGATCAGGTGCTATATACTGTTAATGCAATAAATAAAGTGATAGAAAGCGTCACAGAAGACTCCATTGGTACGAACCGCCCCGCTGCAGGAGTTCCGGGGTTAGGGCCTACAATGTGTCCAGATGATCGAAATTTCCGAGGCCCTCCACTGCGGCGTCTCTCACAGCCTGAGTCGCTTTGGGACGTTATAAATCCTATAAAAGTATAAAGCGTTCCAGACATCGCGCCAATCTAAAAAGTTTGTTTTCGTTTTCAGTTCAGATCTGGAGCAAAAAAAAAAAAAAAAAAAAAAGAAGGTAAATTAGTTTTCATTCAGTTCCAGTCGGCAAACTAATAACTTTTGTTTTTCGTTTTCTATTCGGTTAGCACCGTGTTTCGGTACGTATTCGAGTGCGATAGTAGGCATATGTGTGCGTATTGTGAGCCCACATTTATGTGATATATAATTTGCCACTGGAACTAGTCCGGGTGATTGCAGCCTTGCTCTTCTTTTACCCTATACCGTATCTGCCAAGTATGTGTTTTACGCCTTTTGCCTCGGGTATCCGACAGGATGACGATCGTCGTTATTACGAATGCGTCGGTATACCTTCCCGGATTCTGTCGAATAAGAGTGAATAAATGAATGAAACTTGCGCAGTTCTGGTGAATAAATTTAAGGCAACGTTGATGCGCCGTCCTTTCTGAGAATATAAGTCGAGTCCACTGTCGTGACGCTGGGGCTAAGTCGACTCGGCCTTCACTTGGTAGCGTGCAGAGACTCCGGGTTGATGAAGGATTGAATCTTCGAAGTTGGTAAAATATATACAAGCAGGTTTAATGGCACTTTGAGAAAGCTTATTTACATGAAAAGAAAAAAAAAAGTATATCAGGAAAATGGCAAGCGTTATGAGTTCATAGCGAGAAGCGTCTGGATGAGCCGTTTACCCAGGGCTCAGAGCGTCATTTCGTGCTCTGCAACGTCCTTAAAACCCCCTATGTCCAGCCCCTCTCTGAAGATGCTGACCAACCAGTTCCAGGGCACGCCCCTCAGATATCGGCATCCAATCGAACACATCACTGCACTGGTGGTCTGATGCACTGACTGGTCCGGTATTGTTTCGTTGGGCGTGGTCACTTGTTGGCGGGTAGAGCTTGGGAACGGCGAGGAGGTACATTTCTATTCTTCAGCAAAGATCCGATAAGGTGGTTCCGGCAAGTGGATTTCCTTCTCAGAAACCCAAGTGCACGTGCGAGCCATATACTGCTCCCAGCATTGTCCCTTTCCGGCAATTGCAAATCTTTCCAGCATTCCAGGGAAATCCTCTAATGGCCGTAATCACCTTGCTCCTTTCTTGTCCTGTATACGTCAGCGGACGTGTCACTCTGTCGTCTCCTTTGGACAATAGGCATTCCTCACTGGACAATAGCGCTTCTCGACGGGAAGGGTGAACAGTTGAACAAAAGCACATCCGGGTATTTCCCACAGGGCGACATTTCTTTGTATTTTTCTTGACGTTCCCTTGACAGAGCCAATTTGGCATTTGCAGGGTCTCGACAAAGCAAAGCAGGCTCACACAAAAAGATTCATGGAAACAACGTCACTTAGAGCCCTTGCACCAACAGCACATATCCACAGCACATATCCATGCCCACAGGCGAACAATAGAGCGCGCAAGTGCGGACCATGCACGGTCATAACACCACTTAAAACGAACATGACAGTCCCGATGGGTATGCTCTTTGTATCCGAAGTTCGTATTAAACGAACTTCACGTATTGCATAAAGTGCGACAAAAATGGCGTGTCTTTTTTAGAAGAGTCCTTTATGCACACGTCTTTTCACAGGGATTCAGAGGAGATGCTTTTTTAGAGGAGTACGCTTTCCAAGCTCCACATAGCGGCCCGAAGCTTCTCGATGCCGACGCTATTTTACTACTCATGATTGAAGCTCTCATCATAAATGTCGATATAAGACAATCTCCTCATTACGGTCTCCCAACAAAGGCGCAGAGATACATCGAAAAAGCTAGCCCAGCGCACATGCGGGCAGAATCTGCCCGCTGCTGAATGCGCGTTCGCTGCACGTGACGTGCATCACGCGACCGGCAGCGTCAGCAAATCAGTCGAACTTAAACTTACCAAATATATGCCGCTAGTTGATTCACGAATCGAAGTCGATAGTTTTGCTTTCGGTGGTGGCGTCCACTACGCCACTGCTTCCACTTCAGAAGCGTTGCCCCAGCAGCGCGCATGTACGCACGCACCTTTTGACCCTGCGGCGCGTTGTGTAACCTTGCTTAGCCGGTTGTTCCGCCAGGTCGCGCTTTACTATGTTTGAACTGTCACTTCAGTGCCACGTAGTTCCTTAAATGCATTTTTTTTTCTTCCTTTTTGGTGTCGCCGCTCCCCTCGGAGGTGGATGCAGGGTGTGAAGTGCGCTGAACTTTCTGATGCGCCATTCGGCCGCCAGCATAGTGTACGAACCGAGGTAGGTGTACTTCGAAATATGCACCTGTCCCCGGTCGAAGGGTTGCCAGATTGGTGGAACCGCGGACGCACGACGGAGACGCGGTGGCTGCGCTGTTGTTGCCGGCGACACTGCCGTCTCCGTCGAGCGCGCAGCTTTGTGTAGTGTTTAGTGTTTGAGTGCCTGCAGTCGTCATTTCTGTGACCAGTGGACGTTTTCTTTTTTTTTTTCTGCCTTCTCGTTTCCCTACGTGTCATTCGCTCTGGTACAGTGGCTCTGGTGATGTCTTATTGTCAGGAAGCAGGTGCACGGTGGCTGACCAGTACTCGATGCGGCGTTTGAGGAGGCGACAGCCTCGCGTAATCAATATCTGCCTCTAATTTCCGTTGTGGGCGGTAGAAGCACCTTTGATGGGATGGAATCAGCTTTACGTACTCTACAGTAAAAGCGAGGTTAGCAGTTTCGTTGAAAATACCTTTGGTTCACTAGATTATTCAGCCGACCCCAGCAAGCAGCCTTTCGTCCCGGACTGAATGGTATACTTCCCATTGCTGGACTTTTTTTTTTTTTTTTTTGCTGCCACCCGGAGCTATTCACTTTTCAGGCTGACGCGGTACGCAACATATATCAGTAAGCGCGCTGATTAAGTCCATTGGCGTCACGAGTACCGCAAATGCGCACGCAGCGAGGAATTCGGCGCACTCGTTCAAAATTCCTCGAAAGACGAAAGACATGCTTTCGTCCAGAAGAGCGATATCCGATAAGACAAACTGTCTCTCGCTTTGCGAGCACGGGGTGCGTGGCGCTTTCTCGTGTTCTCTTGCGCACGCAGCACTGAAACCGGAGTTGGACGTACGTGAAGGAAAGCAGAATGCACGAAGCGATCGTATGTCTAATGCTGACGCGAAAGCGAAAAAGCAAGCGCGTTTTCCTACTACGGAAAACATTACATCAGAACTAAGACACCGCGACCTAAAAAAGAACTATGCCGATGAGAACGCACTTGCCAACACGGGCGCAGCGCTCCCGTTTCAGCACCGCGTGTGATAGATGGGGGCTAGAGCGATTTACGGACCAAAGTAATTCGCGCCGACAAAGCTCACTGTCGTACGTTTTCAGACGAGGGATGCCGACTTTTCCCTCGGAAAAGCGCTGACATCCGCCTCACCAGCTTGCTGCACGGTCGTCCCGCCCGCCTATACTCGTTGCGTTTTCCACCGCCGCGGTAGTGCAGTGGTCAGGGCGCTCGACTATTGTGCCCAATGATTCAGGATCGAATCCCAGCCTCGGCGGTCGCTTTTCGTCGGCGGCGAAAAGCAAGCCGATCCTGCACTGTGCAATATCCTGACACTGCACTGTGCACGTTAAAGAACACCAGCTGGTCGAAACTTCCGGAGTCCTGCTGTGCACCTCCCGTTATACCTAGTGGCACGGGCAGAGGCACATTATTATTATTTTTTTTTTTTCGTAGCCTCACCATAATATATGTGTACCTCCCCACTCGCGTCAACACCCGTCTAAGATCCGGACACGGACTTGTTCTGTACATAATGCTGCTGCGTTCTCACTTTACCTCGTGTCTCTCTTGGGGTCGAAGGCACCAGCCAGCGCTTGGACTCACAGGGAAGGCGAATATGCAGCGGCAAGCATGCGCACGGTAGAGGCTTCAAACGGGCGGACAGATTTCGGTAACGCTGGTCTCCAAATGCTTTTGCGTTAAAAACGGGTACGCACCATAATCGGGCATCAGGCGATGATCAAAAGAAAAAGAAGTCAGGCACTGCAAAGCCGAATGATCATCATCATCGTCATCATCATCATCATCCTAAATATACCCAATGCAGGGCGAAGGTTTCTCCCCTATTTCTCCAATTAACCCGGTTCTGTGCTAGCTGCGTCCACTTGACCCCTGCGAACTTCTTAATCTCATCAGCCCACCTAACTTTCTGCCGCCCCCTGCTACGCTTTCCTTCCCTTGGAATCCAGTTTGTTGCCCTCAGCGACCATCGGTTATCCTCTCTTCGCACTACATGTCCTGCCCATGTCCATTTCTTCTTCTTAATTTCCACTACAATGTCGGTAACCTGAGTTATTTCTCTGACCCACTCTGCACGCTTCCTATCTCTTAATGTTACCCCTACCATTTTTCGTTCCATAGCCCTCTGGGTTGTCCTCAACTTAAGTAGAACTCTCTTGGTTAGCCTCCACGTTTCAGCCCCATAGATGAGTACAATGATGAGCCGAATGATCGCTTCTACATAAAGATAGACCGCTGCGCTCTTTGCTCAGGAGTGAGCCACTTTTTTTTTTTTTTTTCAGGTACGCGGACTTCCATGAAAACGGGTGCAGTCCGCCATCAGGCATCAGCTTATGAGCGTATTTGTCCGTATGTTCTTTTTCTTATGAAAAAAGAGTATATATTGTAAAAATGGGGACCATAAACAAAACTAAATGAAGGCTGAACTTATATTTTCTGAAGAACTCCAAGAGATTCAAGGTTTCGAGCAAATAAGTGTCTACGTAGAGCCCTCGAAAAGTTTTTGCTCTGTCATCCAAATTGCTTGGGTTGCGCTTAAATTTCCCAGTGAAAGCTTAGTGCTATTCAAAGTGAGTGAGATCAAGAAGAAGTAATTTAAAATCAGCTCTTGCGACGCCCTTTTGCGAAGTTGCGACTTCGCATCACTGCTTAAACGATATAAATTTTCGCCAACATCACAGGGCAATATTTTTGTATTTATGCACTTGTAAAATCACTCAGTTGTCCTGAAATTCCTACGCAGAGTATATATACTTGCAAGAAAAGTCAAATGTACAACTATCACAAAGGGCACCGCGATGGTCGTAAGGAATGTCCTTAAATGCGCTTTGTCCGATTTCATTACTTCTAAAACAGGCAAACGCATTCTCTGCCTAAATAGCGACACGACAGAGTGCAATCTTCGATGTGGCATACACTGCAATCTGAAAAGGCTACTGGGAAAAGTACTTTCGGACAAAATAATTTGCAGGGCGTGGATGTGAGGGAGAAAATTATCTCGAAGCGGTCATGCAAGCCAATCGCGAGAAATGTGTGAAAGTGCGCGGAATGAGCCTACTGCATCAGCTGGCATCATTACCAGCCGTGCTGACGAGACCATCGTTCGAACGGGCAATTTGACGCTGCTTTGTGTGAGAAGTGTGAGGGGTTCTGACTCTCCGAGGCCCCGACACAGGGCTCTCATGTCGAAAGAATACACCTTAGGTCCGATTTTTTTTTTCCATTTATTATATTTTCGTTGTGTTGTGGCGCGTGTAATATTCCTCCTTAACCAGTGACCTAGTGCTGGCCATCCAGAGCGTACTAGATGTAGTGCATTTGTGCCCCAGATCTTTTAATTAGAAAATTTAATGGCCTCCGTTTTCGAACAAGCCGGCCACAGTAAAAAAAAAAAAAAAAAAATACCTGTTTTAAGAGGATTATGCGATGTCACAACCACACGACTACGAGTGGATAATTAAAGCGCTCGCGACGATCTCAAAGTACAACAGCGATGACGTCATTACACAATTAGTCATGGGTCTACAGGGTCATGATGTCAATCAACCACCATTACTTTGGTTCTGAAAAGGAAAGTAAATACGCCAAAACGTACGATTTTGCGGGACTCGAACCGCTGCCTCTTGTGCCGCGAGAACAGCACGCTACTCCTCGGCGACTGTGGAACCTCCATTAAGTGCACTAGTTCAGGGGGCGTTAAGCGACCACCTTGAACCGTATAGTTAGCAACGGTTTGTTGATTAATTATGTTTAACGTTCAAAAGCTCAGTCTATGAGGGGTGGCGTATAGGAGGGCTCCGGAAACATTTACCACCCGAGGTTTTCTAACATGCACTGACATCGCACAGCACACAGGCGCCTAGCTTTACGCCTCCATCGAAAAGCGGTCGCCATGATCGGGATTCGATCTCGCAGCATCCTTGGGTTCTGCAGTCGAGTGCCGTAACCACCGAGTTACAGCGGCAGAGCGCACAGTGAGGAAAGCTATCTTATTGCGCTCTTAGAGCTGGGAATACTCATCAATTTGTTTTTCCCCAGGATCGCTGCACTATCTTTATGTAGCACATCAATTAGACCGAAAGTGTACTATGCTTCAAGGTACGCTGACAGATCTACAATCTACTTTGAGAAAGCGGCTCATCTGCTAAAGACCCCCCCCCCCCCCCCCAAAAAAAAAAAAAAAAAAAAAAAATCACGTTAAACAAACGCTTTATTATGAGTGCCATTAATAAGCGCATCAAAATTGCGGCTGCGAAAAGTGCAGTCGAATCAGCGAGCCGAGGGACGCAAACAATCGTCCGCACTGGAACGTCTTCTGCAGTGGTGACAGCACCGATTAAGTTGCGGGCGCAGTCCGGATTACTGAAGGCCTGTCACTGTAATCACCAGACAGCAAGAATCGGCGAGCAGAAGCAGTGATGCATCGTAAATTCAAACCGGCGTTAGTCTTGCCTTGGAAAAGCATCAACGGCAGCTTAGACCACGCCGACTGCACATCAAAAGCACTGACACCTTGAACCATTGCATTGGATAATTGGCTGCGCATGTCCTATTATAGCCGAAGGACGCAACTTTTGGGCTTCTGCTTCTGGTGCTTCCAACATGCTTTAAGCTCGTACGCTTTTGTATCTGCGTCGGACGTGCTTGGGACAGTTGAGGTATCGTTATTTTTATGTGCAGGTACAACTTTTCCGAGGATGGCCTTCTCCGAAGCTTGCTGGGAAGGCGTGAAGGTATTGTGTCAACAAGTCAAGGATCACCTCACTACCGACATCGTCTTGCCAAACTGCGGTGCAGTCTGCGACTACGGCTCTCAATTTCCGAGCCGCCTCCTTCCTCAAAGACTGAATTTGCGAAAACTCTTCCACTGTCTTTCGAATTTTCGTGTTCCTGCCAAGGACTGGTAGGTAATAAGGTGGCAGTTCGCACATCATTACCAGCTTTTATGAGAGTGCCAGTGCCTCCTCTGCACAGACCTGTGTGTTGTGAATTACCCTTTCTTTCATCTCAATCTCCCCCTCGTGCGTGTCGCTGAGGAGCCGAAGCACGTGCTTCTACATCTTCAAGAGGCGATTTTCTATCGCATCACTTGCGATGCGTATTTCCTGCCAGAGCGTCATCAACACGTCGCCCTTGTCGAAGTGTTGATGACGCTCTCACTAGAAATAGGTATCAGAAGTGACGCGACAGAGAATCGGCTCTTCAAGACGAAGAAGCACATGCATCGGCTCCTCAACGATATGTACGAGGGGGAGATTGAGCTGAAAGAAAGGATAATTGACAACATACAGGTCTGTGCAGAGGAGGCACTGGAGTTCTCGCAAAAGCTGGGAATGACCTGCAAACTGCCACCTGAGGACCTTCTAGGCCTACTGGAAGGCAAAAATTGGAGAGAAAGTGGACGAGTTCTCGCGAACTAAGGCTTTGAGAAAAAAGGAGGCTCGCAAATTGAGAGACGGAGAGGCAGCGCTGTGCCACTGCTTCGAAAGAACCCACAGTGCGGTTTACACAGGTGTATTTGTGCTGTCGGCAAGCGACCTGTGCAAACGGAACCAAGTCAGGAAGCACTGACGGATATGAATCATACGCTGGATCATGTTGTGTATGGCCGCCAAGCCGCCCATTGGTCGGCGATCTTCACATCAGCACTGCGTTCTTCGCCCACGGGGTAGGTCCACGTCCTGGAGTCGTGAAACTGACTGGTCGTGGATGCCATGAACGTGAACTTGACCAAGCCAGCAACCATTACCACGCGGAAAAAGCTGAATACGACTGCTCCAAGGAAGCAGCCGCGCTAGAGGTGCAATAAGAGCGTAAACAAGAGCAGGTCTGCGTTGGCTTCTCTCAACTACCTGCAGATAGGGAACTCTGCACACGAACTGCTGCTAACGCTTGGTTCTTTAAGTCGGCAAGCGGAGTATCCGGAATGACTTCGCACGCTGTAGTGATTACGGTTCGATTGAGGCAGGCTCCTCGGTTTAATTTTGGAGGCTTCAATGTGTTGGCAAGGTGCAGAGGTCACAGCAAGGCCAGCAAGCGTCCAGCGTTCGCGTGAACAGCAGATCATTGACGTACCGACGTTGGATATGAATTGGCTGAGAGCCTGTTCTAATGTCGATGCCTTCTTAGGTGCTGCTGAGTATCCCTCGTGAACCTCCCGAACGACAGCTGTGGCATGAGCCCCATCTGGTCTAGGACGTGGAAGGGGACACGCAGTGTCGCTGTTAAGGCATGACCACAAGATGACGGCGCTATCCTCCGGTTGGGCATGCACCGCTAAAGGATGATACCAGCCCAGCGGCAAGCCGTCAGGTCGGGGCAGGAGGTTCCAACCGGGACCTATCAGACTAGGATCTCGTTGGTGCAGTGCTGCGAGAGTGTTCGAGCGTTAAGATCTACAAGAGAATGGTATCAAATGAGCAGCTTGAGGATGATGCCATCCCGAGAGGAGGACCCGTTGACGCAATGGTGAGTGCACTGGCAAGCGAGGGTGCACGAGGCAGCTTTGCCAGCTCAAAACATCTGCTGCCGCAGCACAGCCGGCCGTTGCGGCATAGTCGCTCACCACTTCAGCCATGAGTACGGCGGGGATCTTCAGAAGAATGAAGAGTCCTACAAAAAGCTCCTTCCCATTGAACAGCACCTTAAAAATCACGGCAGGAGGACCCGTTCACGCAGTGGTGAGCGCATTGGCAGCTGAGGTAGCACGAGGCAGCTTTGCCGGCTGAGAAGAGCAGCTGCCGCAGCCCCGCCGGGCGTTGCTGAGATAGGTTACATCCAGATGTTGTTTGCGGGAGGATGTCGGTAGCTGTCCCAAGAACAGCTGGTGCTCGAGGAATGTCTCCAAGCGTGGCAGCGCATGGAACGAGAAAGGCTTTAGGGTCTCATGTCGGTGCGCCGGGTTCGTGGCAACTATAGGAAGGCATTCAGCGGGTTGGGCAACAGCAATTAGAAAATACTACTTCCCGGCTCATTCCTTAATTTGCCCCATGTCGTCTTCGTCACGGAACGCGTACACGCGCAGCCCGGGCAGCGCGAGTTGCCAGCACAGGTGCGCGCCATCTGCACAGTTCTTCCTCTTCTCGACGCTGTACATATGACACAACAACATACCCACAGCGAGGGATTGGACAGCGCTCATTGCAGGCGGAAGAAATGAATATGCGATCACGACTTAGAGCATATGATATATAACTGATTAATTAGGAATTCATGTTGGTAACAAATTGTGGAAGAAATTTGAGGTGGTAGAGATAGTAATCAATACAAGAAGGAAGTAAAAGTGCAAATAAATCTTGAAAGTATAATGAGTACAGAGAAGCGCTAGCTAACAAACAAATCTTCCAATAATATCAAAGATAGAATATACCTTTCCTAGAAATTCATTGCTCAAGCCAGCTCAAGTCAGCTCAAGCCAGGCTGAAAGGAATGGACACCAATATCTTGTACATGTTTTTTTTTTTTTTAACGCGACAGCGTTAAGGAGCTCGTGTCGCAGAAAAGCCGGTGTCGTCGGCGGCATTGGCCGTGAGCGATAAATCCCGGCATGCACTTCATAAACGGCAAACACAGAAGAACCCCTCCTCGAAATGTGCGGCGCTGCCCCGACACTTGGCGCGCCACTCGCCCCTGACGTTTCGCCGTGCACCCTCACGGGTTGTAAAATCAAGCGTCTTTCCTTTCTTTAGATCACTATCTTCGCTCACCCGCTTCTCCCCTTCGGGCCGCGCGGGTACCGGTGCGAGGATGCCCCAATACCCTTGCGTTTAATAAGTTTTCTCGCTCTCTCCCCTTCCAACATCCAGCGTGCGTCACTCGAACAGTGGTGTTTAGGCGACGCGGCTCCTCTTTCCGCTCACAGCGTGATTGCTAGGTGCAGCGTCTGATGCCGGACGCCTCTGACGTGATCGCTGCGCCGTAGCGCTTCTGCTGGGAAAGCGTCCCCTGCGATGTGTGCCGAGCTGCTTCGGAGGAATCATGCTTCTGCGTGGTGCTCCCAAGCGAGATAGAGGACGATCCCATCAAGGCGTCAGCCCCATGATCGCGTCCGCCTTCATGGCGCGTCGCTGCCCGACTTTCTCCCTCCGAGACACCGAGTTCTTTGGTTCGTTCCGCTTGCTCAGGCGCACGTTTCGTTGCCGCGCCGAACACTTTGTGACTCAAGAGCATACCGAGCGAATGAGTTGGCGGTGCGAACGAGGTGCAATAACGCTATCGCGTTCCACTCTTGAAGGCGAAGCTTAAGCGTCCTCCAAATTTTTTTGTAAGTGTGTGTGGAATAGTGCATAAGACAATACTGTACCTGAGTCGCGACGTACAATTTAGGCACGCCAGCTCTATGGTTTCAAATTGATTTTTTTTTTTACCTTGAGTAAGCCAGTAATCTTTATTATATTTAGAAGGCATTAAGACTTATTCTCAGGAGATGGAAGCCGGGACAGGCAGATCACATTTCGACGTCAGTGCCTGCCTCATCTGAAACCCTCATAGAGATAGCAGCGTGGATCGCTCGTGAGAATCGTCGTATAGGATGACGATAAGTAACAAGATAAGTAAGAAGAGATGAACACGGCGCTGAACTTACATCTGATTTTTATTGGAACAGTGGAAGTCAATTTATACATATAAATGTGAATGCATATTCGTAATATCACAATAGATGCTCCGATAACATTGAACGAAAAGTGATGACATTCACACGTGGTTTACCCGCCTTACATGCTACCCTTCGTGTAACAAAGCCATTTCGTTTGCAGATATAGCTACAGACATCTTGCGAACACATCCACTTGATTTCTTGATGATATGGAAGGCCTCAGCGACCTCCCTGGTGGTCTTGTCATTATGAAAGACAACTCAGTCTCGTCGAAGACTGGCACGCATTCACATGCACTACAAAGCTTTGTTAGTTTTTGTCTATTTGATTCAAATAATTAGCATGCTCGGTAAGCCTAATATTGATGCATCGGCCTGTCTGGCCAATGCACGTAAGGCCGCAAGATAACGGTATCTGGTACACAACGCCCTTCTTGCAACAAATAAACCTTTTCACACGATTTACATGCCAAGTGCTCTTCCTTTTTAAACCATTCTGCTTTTTTTGAACTGCTGCCCCTAATTTACCAAGCTTATTAGGACCACAGAAAATTATTTCCATGCCATACTTGACTACCGTTCTCTTAAAACGATGCGATAAAGCGTCTACATTTGCCATGACAGCAATCCCCTTTCTTTCTTAACCTCCTGTGGCCTCTCCTGACCATTTCAGTTTTCGCAGAACCTTATCACCTAACCCTCACTAGCCGCAAGTACGGAGTCAGGGAAACACGTCTGCCTACGACTATAGGCTTGGAATACTAGACTGTTGAGAAATTTAAACGGAAGAGCGCTTGAAACTTAAATCAAGTGAATAGGTTTATTTGCTACAAAAACGGCGTTGTGTACCAAATACCGTTACACGAAGGGTAGCATGTAAGCACACGTGAAATTTATCACATTTTGTGTGATGTTATTCGAGCATCTACGTATGACATTACGCATGTCCATCCACACTTGTACGTATAAACTGAGTTCCAATCTTCCAAGAAAAACCAGTTGTAAGTCTACGCGGTGTTCGTCTCTTCTAATCTGTGTTCCGCCGTCTAGCGCTGTTAAGATTTCTTCTCATCGTGAATCTGCTCTTCATCTGTCCTCGTATAGTTTCGATCTTGGTATCAACCCCCAAACGCTGGTTGTGACGTCACGTACAAGTTCTGGTCACGTCAGTCGTAAAAAAAAAAGACTGTGATATACCAGCTATCTATTGTTTTCTTTTATTGCAATTCTTGTGCAATCTTTTGTTCGAATTGAAATTAAAGAAAGCATTACGGGAGTTTTTGTACTCATCACGTGATCTCAAATCGACTTTGACGTCATAGTCATCATTCGATCTTGAAAGCGAAATAGAAATGGCATAATGTGTAAGATTCAACTTTGATTTATTCGAATTTTCGCGCGAACCCAAGCGACTCTAAAGTCTTGAAGCGCAGCCCTCATGTGCGCCTGTTAAGCGGTTAAGCCGCGTCACCGCTGTCGTCGGTAATGGAGCAAAAGAGAGGAGCCAGATAATTTCGCAGAAGAAGAGAAAGAAGAGCCACGAGCTCTGTGCCGCTCACTCGTGGCTGGGAAATTATTTTGAGCTCCTGAGAAAAATAGTTTTCTGCAGCCGCACATACATACATACATACATACATACATACATACATACATACATACATACATACATACATACATACATACATACATACATACATACATACATACATACATACATACATACATACATACATACATACATACATACATACATACATACATACATACATACATACATACATACATACATACATACATACATACATACATACATACATACATACATACATACATACATACATACATACATACATACATACATACATACATACATACATACATACAAGCGTCTTCCAAAATGTGTGTCTCAATATAACGTAATAAAATAGGAACGCTCGAATTTCGCATCAGGAAGTATTGTGATCGTCCTTAGATTTTTTTGGTGTCTATCATTTACAGGATGCATATTCCTTTTATCAGTTTTAGCCTAGGCCAGCCTCGTCCGCACCAACATTATCACCCCGTCGATACGCTGCTGCCTGTAAAAGTTTTGTCATTTTAATGCAGGGATTCTGTAGCAGTTGATTTTCAGCCATGTGGCACCTGCTGAATGCTTTACTATAAAAAAACAGCGATGATAGTGGGAACTCCCCGTTCTAGAAGATAAGCTGGACCTACTTACTCGACTAAGCATTTTCAAAGATTCAGATTCAGAGTTTACTTCGGAGATTGAGAGATTCAAATATTCGAAGTTTATTTCGAACGACACTTTCTTGTCAAGGGGGCGGCAGAAATGCAAGAGAATTGGCTGATAATGTTGCGTGATTGTAATAACTAATGTCACTAACAGTAATTGATGATTAATTTATCGAAACCATGCAGCGGCTTCAAATTTTGATCTGCCAAAAGCCATAGGAGTGCGTTCGGGGCTTTATAAATGTTAATATTTTATTACACGCGCAATTAAACGTCAAAAGCCTTGTTGACCGCGATCACAAAAGCCTGTTTAACTTCATGTATTTGACGATATGATAAATAAAAAGTGATGTCTTGGAATATTTTACCGGTCTATGGTATCAAGAGAATCCTCATCATCATCAGCCTGACGATACCCACTGCAGAGCGAAGGCCTCTCCCACATTTCTTCAATTAACCCGGTTCTGTGCTAGCTGCATTCCCTTGACCCCTGCGAACTTCTTCACCTCATCCGCCCACCTAACTTTCTTCCGCTCCCTGCTGCGCTTTCCTTCCCATGGAATCCAGTTTGTTACCCTCCAATTCATCTAACAGCACTGCTAAACTAGCTTCTCTAGCTAGGGTTCTAGGGTTAAGCGTTGCCAGGGCCAGTTTCCAATGGCGCCCTGTCCAGTGGAGTCAGTAATTCTTAGCACCCCTTCTGCGTCACAGGTCTGACCACCGCCGTGGTCAGTTCCCGCAGCCGCTGGGGACTGAGGGCCGGGGTTTTATAGGACTAATCATGGGAGGTTGCGGCCAATTACTGCACCAGGGTGGCCAACTCCTGTTCTGGTGAGGGAGTGCGTTGCCGGAGGTGTTCACCGGCATCAGGTCGCACCCCAAACCTGTTTATGCAATTCTATCGACACGTGGAGTTTTTTTTTTTTTCCTATCTGGTGGAGAATTGCGCGGCACCGGGATTCGAGCCCCGGTCCTCTTGCATGCGAGGGGGATGTTCTACCGCTACGCCACCGTTGCACCTCAGAAAATACTTTCATAGTTTATTCTTGCACCGCCTGACAAAGTGGTAAGAGGTTTCATACACATGGCCTACGATGGGGAACCACGCTCAGAACTCCTAGAAGGACTGATCCCCTTCAACCCTCGTGCACCAATTGTTGATGCACGCCCCTTCGGACGAAAGGGATCATACCTAATCACATTCGCCAAAGGACCAATTCCAGATTCGATCTGCTGTTGGGGAGGCGTAATGTGTGCTACCAACACAAACCCAAAGTAGAAGCCTGTTACAACTGCCGAGAAGCCGGCCACCGACGCGACGTGTGCCCCCTAGCAAATAGTGGGCGATGCCACAATTGTGGCGAACAACACACTCCATCCGATCCCCCTACTTGCGCGCCCAAGTGTATTGTTTGCGGTGGAAACCATCACACTGGCAATATCTTATGCCAGCACCGGTACGTACGACCACGAAGACCCCCGACCCTGTCAATGCAAGGACCAGCCCAGGTCTGAAAACCATTCCCGCCAGTCAACACGGGACAACAGCCACTCCGGGACGAATTCCCGTTCACCATCCAGTGAAAAAAAGCCTAAAGTACAGAAAGGACTAACGTGGGCAGACCGAACCAAAGAAACGCCAGCCACAATCCATCCAGAGGCCCGCGAATCTGGACAAGAGGAGCTCCAGGCCCTGAGGGCGGAGGTAAGTCGACTAACCGCTCTACTCCATAACAGCCCCACCATTCCCGCTTCTCAACACCTAACCCCTGCCCCAGTGCCACCCTCACCTCCGCCGCATGCCGCAATGGAGAAGAATCAAAGCCCAGTAGAAGATAAACCTAAAGAAACCAGCTCCAGCCCCCCAGCAAAAAAGCAACGCATTACCCCCAACCCAAAAACGCAAACCGATTCCACCCCTGCCGAACAACTCGACAAACATATTCAGAAACTAGTCGAACAATTCGACAAAAAGCTTCAAACCCTTAACTCTCAATTTGAGAGCCAGTATCAAACTTTGTCAGCAAAGTTTACCGAATATGCCGCTGCCTTAGAACGGCGCATGGAAGCCCATATGGAGGCTATGTTTCAGAAACTGGCAGTCATGCAGACCACCGCACTTCATGCAGCTCCCTACCCCCACCTCAGATACTGCACGACCAGCAGAAGCCTCTGCTGTTCCCATTTTAAAACCCCCACCGCTTCAACATGGCAGGGCGGGTCCGACTTGATTCCCTGAACATTCTGACATGGAACTGCCGTGGCTTTCGCGGCAAGCGAGCACCATTTCAACTTCTTCTCCCTACCTTCCTCCCCACCCCTCAAATTCGCCTCTTACAAGAAGCCGGGACGAAATCCCACATCCCCGGCTACACTCCCATATATTCCGACTCCACAGACGCACCACGCGCTGCCACATTTATACACCTTAGTCTCACCTATATCACACACCAGGTAGCTGCAGATGCCCCATGCGTAGTTACAGAAATCATACACTCCACCCACTCTCTTCCATCCATCTACGTCGCCAACATATACCATTCACACTCATTACCCATTGCCTCGCTAGAATCTCTCCTAAAGAGTATATATAAATTGGCGGGTAAGCACCCTCTACTCATTGGGGGGACTTAACCAGTCCCCACACAGACTGGGGCTATATCAAAACCACACACAGAGGCCGCAGATTATGGACCCTTCTTCAAAACCTTAATTTTTCCGTCCACAACAACTTCAACACACCCACGAGAATTGGCAATAGTGTATGTGTCGACACCAGCCCCGACCTCGTATTCAGCCGCTGTTTAACAAAGGTGACATGGGTCAGAACTCAACATACACTACATAATTCTCGCCTCCATCCCCTTTCAACAAAAGCGCAAAGCCTACACCACACACAAACTCATCAACTGGGACCATTTCAGGGCTACCCGGCAATCACGTGAGTCAGAGCCCATCACTGACATAGAGGCATGGATGAACTCGCTCACACAGGATCTCCAGACCCACATCCGATTCACTGAGACAAAAGGGGAGATTCCTACTCTTGACAGCCGCCTCGCTCACCTCTGGGAAGCTCACCGTAGCCTCTTAGAGCGATAGAAAAGCCAAAAACTGAACAGTGACGCTAAAGAAACGTCTCTCAACACTTCAAGCACAAATCCAACAGCACTCGGAAGACCTCTGCCGCTCCAATTGAAACCAGATCTGTGACAGCATGTCTGGCAAACTATCCTCTAAAAAAGCCTGGCAGCTCCTTCGCCAACTCATAGATCCAACACAAACAAAATCTGCCACGCAACACCATGTTACTCGCCTCATTCATAAAAACATAGATGACACAGATACCCTAATCGACACCCTCAAAATCACATACACGTCTCCGGGCACTTCTACCGCTCTCCCATGTTACAACGGATGCCCGAACCCAACATTCCGAGCGGCACTTCTTGCGCTACGAACAAATTCTGCTCCAGGCGCAGATCAAATCACAAATTCCCTTCTCCGTAACTTGGACGATAATTCTATCGTGCAGATTACGGATTACTTCAACAAATGCTGGAATGAAGGCACTCTGCCCCAATCATGACGGCATACCAAAATCATCTTCATTCCCAAGCCAAACAAACCACTCACGCTACAGAACCTTCGCCCCATTTACCTGACATCATGCCGCGGAAAGCTCTTCGAACATGTTATTCAAAACAGACTTGCCCGCCATATGGCTGACAACGACTTGTATCCGCACAGCATGGTCGGCTTTCGCCGCACCTGTCGGCTCAAGACGCCATGCTGCAGTTAACGAACGACATTTACAACCCCCTCACACCAGGGCACACCAAAGCAGTTCTCGCTTTAGATCTCTCCAAAGCCTTCGATCGCATCCACCACTTAGCGATCGTTAGTGCACTCTCCTCCCTCAATGTTGGCGAACGCACGTACTCATACATTAAGGCCTTCTTATCAGATCGAACAGCTGAAATCCATTTTGGCCCCCTAACCTCAGAGAAATTCACTCTCAAAAGTGTAGGCACCCCGCAGGGGTCTGTACTATCGCCTCTCCTCTTCAATATCACCTTCATACCCCTTGCTAGCAAATTGAACACCATCCCACACCTATGCCACACACTATATGCTGACGACATAACCATATGGACCACACATGGCAACGACGGAGAAATAGAGGAAGCCCTACAAACAGCAGCTACCACCACCCAAACTCACGCAAGCAGCATAGGGCTATCATGCTCTGCGGAGAAGTCAGAGCTCCTCATCATCCGTCCACGAAACTCTCCGTGTGCCCCGATTTCAGTCGCCATTGAAGACCGGCCCGTCCCTGAGGTTCCCAACCGCAGGATACTAGGACTCCACATCCAATCAAATGGGAAAAACACCACCACACTCAAGAAACTCCAGCAGATTACTGGTACCATATCGCACCTCATTAGGAGAGTAACAGTAAGGCACAGGGGAATGAAAGAACGCGACCTATGTCGCCTCGTTCAAGCCTTTGTCCTTAGTCGGGTGCTCTACACAATTCCCTACCTCTCACTTGCAAAACACGACATCAACGCTCTAAATATACTCATTCGCAAAGCCTATGAGACCGCACTCAAACCACCCTGCAACACGCCTAACAAACGCCTTGCAGCCCTAGGCAATCACGCCGCAAAATAGCCCGGCTGTGCCTTTTTCATAAATTTTACCATTCATCACTAGGCAACTGTACCATCATGCCTTGTCACCGCGTATCCCATCGACTTAATCACAATAAAGTAGTATACCCGCCATCCGCAAACACCACTGCACATCTAAATGCTTTTTTCGTCCAGACAGCAAAGGACTGGAATCGCCTTCCCGCCGACGCAGTTCATCTCGCTCATCCAGCACACTTCAAAGCATTCATTGAAAGACTCGCCAATGAACTGTAACAACCCACCCCTCATGTAATACCCCACCAGGGGCATTTGAGGTATAAATAAATAAATAAATAGCATTGAGGAGCTCATTGAAGCCCACAAACATGCTCAATACATACGACTCACACGCACATCAACGGGTCGCCACATACTCTCTCATCTCGGAGTCAGAATACCCGCAAATGGCCCAGACCTCTTCCCTATCCCCAAGCATATCCACAAGGAGCTTATTATTAAGCCCCTTCCCCGAAATATGCATCCCCATCTCTACGAACAGCGCCGTATAGCCCGTGCTAAGGCACTCCACCGACAGTACGGCTCCGACTCCGAAACCGCATGGGAGGATGCAGCATGCACAGGCATAAGCGCCGCGGCTGCCGCAGTATACTCCTCTCTCACCCCACTTTTTAAGCTGCCACTTCTTCGAAACCTCACCCCCGAAGAAGCCGAAGAAGCTGCAATAGCTGCCGCCATAACGTATACGAAAGCAAATTACATTCTCAGCGACTCCAAAACTGCCATTCAAAATTTTGCGCGAGGCAGAGTCCATAGCCCAGCCTTTGACATTCTAAGCTCGTCTGTTGCGCAAACCTGTCCCGCCAAGTGGAGCTGATTTGGGTGCCGGCGCACTCCGGGAACCCTGGCAACGAGGCTGCCAACTTTTTAGCCCGAGGTACCATACACCGGGCACAGGAAGCCTCCGACCTGGGATTCACGAGGGAGCGCATGCACACTTTCAGCGAGCTGAGCGAGGCCTACAGAGCCACTCGGCAGCTATACCCTCCGCCTCACTCATCCCTCGACAATAGACGTGCCACTCTTTGGAGACGTCTCCAAACGCACACCTTCCCATCCCCTTAATCTCTTTCTTACTATCATCCCCTCTATCCTACACCCGCATGCACCCTCTGTCCCGAATCACGCGCTAACGCCCTTCACATCTTAACACTCTGCCCGGCGGACCCTCCCTCGCGGGGCCTGGAGCACCTTATCACCTGGGAGGACTGGGAGGCCCTGCTGCGCTCTCGGACTCGGCTGACCAGGAAACTGTCACAAGCCGGGCTACCAGCGTAATGAACCTTCGGGGCTGAACGCTTGAGTACAGTGGGGCCGTGCGGGGGCCCAGGGATCTGCGAGTCCCAAACTCCTTTGCTTAAATAAAGTTTTATCCATTCATCCATCCTTTCGTTTACCTAGGGTCATCTGTGTCCGTGCACTATCGTCTAGGGATACTGTCTTGCCTTTATCCAGCAGCTGTTCAGATATTTAGTTAAAGCTATTCAGTGTATTGAAACAGCTTTGTTTAGTTCCCCGCAAACATTAAATTTAAGACAATAAATACACACGAAGAGGATGTATTTAGACTGTCATAATAGAGCCCCTACCAGTCGAGTAGAATATATGATCGGCGAACGGCGAACGGTGGTGGTAGGAGCGCACGCTGCCCAGGCTACGGAGCTGGTTGCGAGGGACAACGGCGACGACGACGCGAAACGCAGGAACGTGCGCCAGAGAGCTACGCTCTAAAAAAAAAAGAAAAATTATTATGCCAACGACACTTTTTTCTTATATTTCGCCTTTTCTTAGGTCCGGTGCATTTCACGCAACGGGGAGGTTAGATTAATGCACAGGTAGGACAGCGCAGAAAAACTGGAGGAAGTGGAGGGGGGACTCGACAAAAAGAAAGTGTTTTTCTGATTTGTCAAGGGGCAATCTATAATTTGGCGTGCATCACTGTCTAATTTTCATCTCCATCTCGCAACATGCGCTGGCATACGGCCACAAAGGAAGGAGAAGTAGCACTGGCAAATCTTCGTAGGTAAAAGAAATTTCGCTCTGATCCCGCACTGCATGAAACTCGCTATCTAAACCAGTGGAAGGTAGATTGAGTAATCGAAGAATCAGTCTTAACTTCCTCGAAAACGATGCAACTTCAGGTAAACGCTACGCCGGAAACCGCGACAGTGAGGATACCTTGGAAGAGTCTAGCTCCGTTTGCGCTGAGGACTGGGAGGTGGCCCTGTCCAGCTCGGACCTGGAGGTCCAGCTTTCCATAGTTCAAAGAGCTCGGACCGCGGAGACGGTCAATGATGTCCCTGAATAGAGACTTCCACGCAGCGCCACAACCACAAATGATTGCAGTGCATAAATTAATGCTTTCTCCTCCTCCGCCTCCTGTGCTGGCGCGAAAATACTTATAGGTGGGCAAGGAGGTTATATAATAAAAACGTTTATATATAATCTATTTGTAGGCGGGGCAGAAAGTTGGAAAAGCGAGCGCCGTCTCTCTTCGAAACACTTAAGCCCGCGCAAGGATGGCTAGTATGCTGGAAAGGCTGTGATGGGTGGTAGCGCGTCAGATGTACGAGTATATACGGGTTCAGTACGCGTCAATAAACAGGCAGGATAGGCAGATCATAGTACAGAAAGTTTTGTAATGTTTGAAGTCCCAATATCGACCCGGTCCGGAGCTGCTGCCTCTTTCTACACCGCCGCTTTGGGCGCTGGCAGGCAAGTAAGGAACTCGCCTCACTGCTCCCGCTTTCTTGTACACAGCCGGAGTGCATACTCCATCGTCACGGCACCTCTATCGAAAACCCGGTCGTCGTAAAGCCGGCTCGTTCGACACACCTGCGCGGGCCGAAACGGGGTCAGCGGTGGCCCAATGTTACAACAGGGTGCTGCGTCTCCGTGGTCCCTCCACTGTCTCCTTGTGAACCAGCTGGTTCACGCGCGCATGCACTAATACACTCGCCATGGAACCGCCGCGGCTATCTTCTTTCCCGCTCGGTTATGCAAGCGGGGTGTCTTCGTTGAGCTCGCTTCGGGGCTTCGCGTTCGCACTGCGCGGGGAGGAACAGGAGCGGGCCGACAGATGCGCGCGCGCGCTTTGGACGTTTCCTCGGTTTAGCGCGTAGCTCCCGCGCTTGCACAACAGCGCTTCGTTCTATATGTGTGCGAGTCGAGCATCGCCAATTCTGGGAGCGCTCCAGATGCATATGCGCTCTGCGTCGTCGAAAACGAGGATGCGTGCATACGCGGTGTATAGACTGCAAGCCGAGGAATAAGCACGAACACGCCCAAGCGGCACCGCACCGCGTGGTCGGTGTTTAGCGTAGAAAGATTTCGTGCCCATTTTGCCGACACGCACGCACGTTGGACGGCCTTTCGGGGGACTAACTGTGCGAGACGAAGCAGCGCTGGCATCTGCAAATGAACGCGGCCTTTTGCACGTATTAAATACGGCCACGGCAATGTAGATCGGCGAATTAAGGGACGCCGAACTAGAACAAGTTTACGCATTTCGGGAAGAGCGTTTTATTGCTAATTTAACCCTTTAAGACGGCAACTTTGTCGCCATCGAAAAAAAAAATATTATTGTCATTTAAAGCGATTATACAGGATTCGAGAACAAAAACAAAATTATAGCTTTTCAGCGCAAAATACCAGAGGTTATTATGTTTTTAATATGGTTTGGTATATAGGGTTGAATGTCCGAGAGCGACATTAGCTAATTTTCACAGGTATGTGAAATATTTCGAACCAAGTATTATAATGTAATCAACATAGCGGCATTAAAATGACAAGACTCGCTAATTTCGTTGTTTTCATTTCTACGCAATTTCTTCAAAACTGATTCGGGGGATCGGCGCTCAGCAAAACGCCCGCATGCACTGTGCCGTGACTGCTGTGTAGGCTATCCTGCACAACTAAGTTAGTGAATGCGACCTTCTACAGTCATTACACATTGTAAACCGACACAATTCACTACGATGCGTATAAAGTTTCCGCGAAATGAAATTATTGGAAACAAAACGTAACGCACAAGACTAACACGAGTACAGGCTAACACACGTTGCAGCAAAAACCCAAAGGATCGTGGAAGAAGTTTTGATTATGCACATACGCTCGAACTGGGGCGGTTGCCGATGACAATCATTCCATTAGTGGTTAAAAAAAAAGCCTGCCTGCCTGCCTGCCTGCCTGCATGAATAAGCCCGATGCAATGATGCTCCATTCACTCTTTCGCGGTATATTATTTGCTGCATTAGTTAGATGCAGGGGTTGGACTACTCGGTTTAAAACGATAAAACTACGCCGGATTCAGTTATCAAGATTTGATTTTAACTGAAAATGGTTAATATCCTCGGTGTATAACGCGTAGCTATAACAGGATGACGGATGACATCAGGGTTTTAAAGCAGTTACATTCAGTCGAAAGTGAGAATGAAGTCAGTAGGGCAAAAGGCGGTGTTATGCGCCGATTGTATTTTTGGATGGGCAGCGCAGTTGTGCAATTTTCTTCGTTAGCTTTGACGCCTGTACAGACCGGCAAGCACCATCTTCGCCGGCTGCTATAGCTAAGCACTGTTTCTCACTATCATTACCAAGTAAGAGCAGTTAGTCAGTTTAAGTAAGGTTATCCCCTACACGGAACTTTGCATAAGCGCTAAGAAAAGGCGCCACCTTCTGTCTACCACGACGATTCAGTGGCATTTTCATCGGTGGCATCAGCACACAGACAACGCCCTGTCACTCAACCCAGCGCGACAACCCAACACTTACATTTCAACCTACTATACAGAAGCAAACTTGCACTTACGTTTTCTTTTTTTTTTTTTTTTTTTTGTCTACTGACTATCTCATATACTTTTCGTTAATGTGCTGCGATTTGCAGCCAAATTACTGGCGTATAAACTGCTTATGCCGAGGAAAATGCTGAGGCAGACGCAAAGCGACTTTTGATCACACCAGAATACCGCGTTAAATCACCGAAACGGTTCAGTAATTCATTAAGTGAACCTAATATTCGCAAAAAAAAAAAAAAAAAATCTGGAACTTTCACTCTAAAAATAAACACCCAGAAAAGTCCGCGACTTGAGAAAAAGTAAAAGCTGAAAAGTCAATTGCTTAAGTATATGGCGCATAAAATTACTCGAAAATTAAAATAAAACCATGTTATCTGCGACATGAGGGACGCTAAATTCGTCTGAAACTAAGAAATCAGTACTGGGTGAGCAATACACCCTATGAAAAAAGAACTGCGAGTTCGCTTTGCACACAATCGCGTACGCACAAAGTAACCTCAAGTGCCCCTGACTGTGAATGTCTTGGAAACAATGGTCGAACTTTTCCTTCAAAGTGTTGCCGAGCCCCTCGTCACGCGGCTCTCAATATCAGAGATGTTCAAATTTTCAAATTAGTTGATTCTCCTGAAGGAATGAACAAGCACGAAAGGCTCCTCTGTCGGAGGTGTACAGCTCTTATGTTTTTGTATTGATTTTTTGTCACAGGAACCAATATAAATAAAGAAAAGTAAACAAGCCGGAGGCGAGCAGATTCTTGCCATTATGAGAATTATGTGAATGGTACAACACTGTTCGTAACTGGAAACGCTGCAGGTGACTGATGCTGCGATGGCAGAGACCTGCGCTGGAGATTCTGTGAAAGCAGCTGAGGCCGATTCTCCAGCCGTAATAGCTGAGAACAGCGATTCAGGACGCCGCATTTTCTGCGCTTGCTTGAGAAGAAAAAAAAAAATGCGAGTAAGAATGGCATGACACCAGGTGAGAAAACTATCAGCGTCGAAGAAGGCGGTGGAAAATTTATTACCTTTTGCGTAACCGTCTTTTGCCTTGATGGCCACATATCCTTCGTCTTCGCCAGATTTGATTCTTCGTTTCGTTCAACGCCTCAAAAAGCAGCTCCCTCATCCCGCTTTTTGCTTTGTCATGTTAACTGACTCCTGAGAACTGTTTCTGCCTCCCCTGGAAGAATATCGACCCTCAGTCGACAGATGTTTCGGGACGCTGTTAGTATTTAGGACTCGTTACCAGGGTGACAACGTTCCACAATTAGTCTTCACCCAGTTTTCGCATTAGTCTTCCCGCACTCGATCTGCAGGACTGCGTTCGCGTCAAGTGGAATCAATCATTAGGCAGGCTACAAAATGCGTTTTCAACATTATGCCAGTGCCTTCCTGCGCAGTAATTGTCTATCGAAACTTATCGTCAGTAGTCGTACTATTGCTATTCATGCGCAGGCGTCCTGTGCAGACCGACAAATCTTCGCCGTTCGTATAAGTTCACGTCGTGCGACTGGGCTGACGTGAGTTTTGATTATTTATCTTCCTTACTTTTTTTACTTTTTGCCACATACTTACACGGTTTTTCATCTCTCGTCGTTAGGAAATCGTACAACTGAGGCTCCCGGGCCCCGGAGTCAGGTATAGGGAAGAAAGCAGAGAGAGGGAAAGAAGGAAACGGCGATGACCCGTCGGTCGGCGTAAAAATTGCGTGCTGCAGAACGTTGAGAGTGTGGCCGTCACGCAAATTCCACGAGCGGTGGAGCTGCGGAACGATGCCTATCTGCGTCGTCCGTGCCGGCATGCATGTGCCGACGGAAGCTTCCCTGTGCTACCTGTGTATGCGCTACCTTCGCGGAAGGGACGCGCCTTAGGAAGACAAATGTTATGCGAGGCGAGCTGCAGTGGCGAGTTACGGCGTCCAAGCACGTGCTCTGACATCTGTGTCCGCTGTGCTTTTGGTTATCTTAAGACAGCAGGCGCAGTTCTGCCAAGGTCATGTATACGGACATGCACGTATAATATCGAATCAGTATGAATTATGAATGGAACGCTTTTGTTGTTGTTGTTTTTTTGCCTCTTCGGGTTCAGGTATAGCGAAATATTGTTGTGATTTGCGTTTGCGCGTAAAGGATTATATGACATAATGGATTTACCATTTCAAAGCTGCATCGACTATGAGGGACGCCGTAGTGGAGAGCTCCAGAAATATCGTCTTTCTTGAGCTCTTTAACGTGTAGCGGCCTCGCACAGCGTACTATACGGGGGCCTTGCGTTTTGTCTCGATAAAAACGCGCGGCCACCGCGGCCGCATTCAAACCCGCGTCCTTGGGGATCAGCAACTGAGCGCCCTGACCCCTAATCCAGCAAAGTGGGACGCATAAAGGGTTATTAAGTGTAGCACATGCCCATCAGCCGGCTATAAATTAATGTCATGCTACACAATACAGAAATGGCGCATGTAAGAAGTTCGGTGCTTGAATCCTGTATCGGAAGTACGCGGTACATAAATTGCATTTTTTTTTATATTTCCTCCGTTTTAGAATCCAATTTTGGTTTGGCGAAAAAATTCGCATTGCTTTTACGTTAGCGCAATATTTGGCTTGTAACTTGAACTTGCAAACTTTAAAATTCAAGATGAACACAGCTTCAACTGGTCTCGGTCATTGCCATTTTAGTTGTCAACACTTCGTACTCTATTTACCTGTAGGTTTTGCGTAACGAACCACAATGCTAAGGATGTAGCGGCATTCCTACTTTTATACCAGTTTTATGCTCAAGCGTCCTTGCCTATTATTTAATATCAGCGCCCCCAAAACGACACGAGCTTTTCAGCGCGTGCAAAATAGTAATAAGTGTCGCCATTGTTTTGGACTTAGAATGAAATTAGAAGGGAATTAACCATCGCGAGGCAAGACGAGGCACCTGAAGGACAGACACATGCGCTGACTAGCAACCAAATGGTACATTGCTACAGGTGAGGCAGCATATAATGAAAGCAACATGAGAAAAATAAGAAAAATGAAACTGCACAACCACATTACAACTTGAAACGGTACAAAGTCACTAATTTAGATACTCATGTTCCTTAAGGAATAAAGTTATCGACGGGCTGCTGATATAGGTGTCTCCTAGCTTTCTATGTTGGAAGCCATAAAAATGAGCCTCCTGTCACGTGAACAGTTAGCACGTGCTACAGCCTTTATGTTCCAGATGTAATTTTCAGCTTTGTCGTGCTACGTCGTGGCCTTAGGTCAGATCTTCCCAACGCTAAGTTTTCTGCTCCTAAGCCAGACCGCCGCTATTCCAAAATCCCTATAATTTATTTAATCATCACGACATGCCCAATCGGGCTCTTAGATCAAGAATCAAGATATAGAAAGCGCTAGAGACTGCACAAACTAAAAGCTCATGAAAATAATTACATGTGACTAGTAGTTTCACAGATAAAGTTCACTTATGTGACGTTAACATTGTGATTTTCCGCCATTCAAAACTTAGTACCTGACTCGTCATTTCAGAGATTGCGTTCGCTAAATTTCGTCCCTGTTCGCCGCCGAGAACCGTGGCGCACACACTCACGCCATTTGTTCTCCAGCCTTTCCCTAGAATTCCCTGCCGGAAAATGTCCTCCTCTCGTCAGCCCACGCGGGATGTTATCTTCGCGGCCGCTGCCACATGTCTGAAGCTCTATCTTCTCAGTTAAAAAGTCAACAGGCCTGTGGAAACGCTGCACAAAAGAAGCGATCGCAAAGCCTCTTGAGAAACTCAAAGCAAGGTCGGTAGACAACGACATCAGCAACAGTCAGTCCCACTGTTCGCCATTAGCAAAGCGCGAGAGATATGCCGAAGTGATTAGATGTCAGCGTTGAACTTCCGGGTACTTTCGCGTGAGTGGGGGAAAGAACGTAGAAGGATGCAGGTGTAACAGCTGAAATTAAGCTTCTTTTTTGTTCTCTCTTAGAATCATCATCATCAGCCTGACTATACCCACTGCAGGGCGAAGGCCTCTCCCATATTTCTCCAATTAACCCGGTTCTGTGCTAGCTGCATCCACTTGACCACTGCGAACTTCTTACCCTCATCCGCCCACCTAACTTTCTGCCGCCCCCTGCTACGCTTTCCTTTCCTTGGAATCCAGTTTGTTACCCTAAGCGACCATCGGTTATCCTCTCCTCGCGCTACATGTCCTGCCCGTGTCCATTTCTTCTTCTTAATTTCCGCTAGAATATCGGTAACTTGAGTTATTTCTCTGACCCACTCTGCACGCTTCCTATCTCTTAATGTTACCACTACCATTTTTCATTCCATAGCCCTCTGGGTTGTCCTCAACTTAAGTAGAACTCTCTTGGTTAGCCTCCACGTTTCAGCCCCATAGGTGAGTACAGGTGAGGTGCAACTGTTGTATACTTTCCTCTTGAGCGATAAAGGTAAGCTGCTAGTCATAATCTGCTAGTGCTTGCCAAATGCGCTCCATCCCAATCTTATTCTTCTTGTTATTTCCTTTTCATGGTCCGGATCTGCGGTTACTAACTGTCCCAAGTACACATATTCGCCTACTACTTCCAGTACTTCGCTACCTAATGTAAACTGCTGTTCTTTCCCGAGGCTGTTGAACATTGTCTTAGTCTTCTGCATATTGATTTTCAAGCCTACCTTTCTACTTTTCCTGTCAAAGTCACCAATAATTATTTGCAGTTCGTCTCCTGAATTACTTAGCAAGGCAATGTCATCAGCAAATCACAGACTACTGAGGTATTCTGCATCTATCCTTATCCCTAACTGCTGCCATTCCAACTCTCTGAATACTTCCTCTAAGCAAGCTGTGAATAGTACTGGGGAGATGGTGTCTCGATCCTAGCCTAACACCCTTTCTTTATGGGATTTTTGCTACTTTCTTTATGCAGAACTATGGTTGCTGGGCAGCCACTATAATATATCTTCCAACACTTTCATGTACGGCTCGTCTACCCCCTGATTTCGCAATGCCTGCATCACCGCCGAGGTTTCTACTGAGTCAAATGCTTTTTCGTAATCGATGAATGCTATGTATAAGGGCTCGTTATATTCCGACCATTTTTCTATCGCCTGGTTGATGGTATGGATATGATGGATAGTATAGAGTACCGTTTACGGAAACCTGCTTGATCCTTTGCCTGATTGCAGTCTAAGGTTGCCCTAATTCTATTAGCGATTACCTTAGTAAATACCTTATACGTAACAGACAGTAAGCTGATTGGTCTGTAATTTTTATTGTCCTTAGCGTCCCCTTTCTTATGAATGAGGATAATGTTTGCGTTCTTCCATGGTTCCGGTACCGTCGATGACACCAAGCACTGCGTATACAGGGCGGCCAGTTGTCCTAGCACGATATCCCCACCGTCCTTCAACAAATCCATAGTTATCTGATCCTCTCCAGCTGATTTCCCCCTTTCCATAGTTTCTATTGCTTTCTTAACCTCGTCCTTTGTCACTGGTGGAATGCCTGACTGTTTTTTTCCTACCGCCAATCTCATTACGGTCCTGACTACTTTGTCTACTGTAGATATCAGTATAGAACTTCTCGGCTACTTTGACTATCTTGTCCATATTCGTGATGACGTTGCCCGCCTTGTCCCTTAGCGCATACATCCTATTTTTGGCTATGCCCAATTTCTTCTTCACCGCTTTAAGGCTTCCCCCGTTCTTTACAGCATGCTCAATTCTATTCATGTTATACTTTCTTATATCTGTCACTTTGCGCTTATTGATTAGCTTTGATACCTCTACCAATTCTACATGGTCTGTTGGGTTGGAAGCTTTCATACTCCTGCGTTTCTTAATCAAATCTTTCGTCTCTTTAGACAGCTTACCGGTATCCTCTCTATCCTACCGCCTTCTTCTACAGCGCACTTAGTAATAATATCTCTGAAATTATTGTTTATTGCTTCTAGGGTAATGTCGCCATCCTCGGTTAGAGCTGAATAACCATTCTTTAGCGAAATCCTGAACTTTTCTGCCCTCTCCCTCACCGCTAATTCGTTGATGAACTTCTTTCTTACTTCGTTCCTTCTTCAGATTTGGACTAATCCGGGACCATCCTGTGGTCACTGCATCGCACTTTCCCGATTACCTCTGCATCTTACATAATGGCGGGGGTTGAACACAGTATAAAGTGAATTTCATTTTTAGTCTTCCCGTTAAGACTTTTCCATGTCCATTTCCGGTTCTTTCGTGTTTGCTGAAGAGGGCATTCATGATTCTTAAGTTATTGCGTTCTGCCAAATCAACTAGTAACTCCCCCTTGCTATTCTAGATCAAATGCCATAGTCACCTACTGCCTGGTCTCCTATCTGCTTTTTCCCTACCCTGGCATCGAAGCCGCCCATTAGTACAGTATACTGCGTCTTTACTTTTCGCATTGCCGATTCTACATTTTCGTAGAAGCTTTCAACTGCCTGGTCATCATAACTACATGTAGGTGCATAGGCCTGTACAACCTTCAGTTTACACCGCTTATTAGGCCTAATTACGATGATTGCCACCCTCTCATTAATACTATAGAATTCATCTATGTTACCCGCTATATACTTATTGACAAAGGAAACCTACTCCTAGTTCTCGCCTCTCCGGTAAACCTCGATAACACAGTACATGCCCATCCTTCAGTACAGTATATGCCTCATTCGGCCTCCTAACCTTACTAAGCCCTATGACATCCCATTTCATGCCCTCTAGTTCCTCTAACAGCACTGCTAAACTAGCTTCACTAGCTAGGGTGCTAGCGTTAAGCGTTGCCAGGGTCAGTTTCCAATGACGCCCTGTCCAGCGAAGCCAGCAATTCTTAGCACCTCCTGCTGCGTCACAGGTCTGACCGCCGCCGTTGTCAGTTGTTCCGCAGCCGCTGGTGACTGAGGGCCGGGGTTTTATAGGACTAACCATGGGATGTTGCGGCCAATTACTGCACCAGGGTGGCCAACTCCTTCTCTGGTGAGGGAGTGCGTTACCAGAGGTGTTTACTGGCCTCTGGTCGCACCCCAAGCCTGTTTATGCAATTCCATCGACACGCGGATATATATTTTTTTTTTTCATCCGGTGGAGAATTGCGCGGCACCGTTATTCGAACCACTTTCCTCTTGCATGCGAGGCGGATGTTCTACCGCTGCGCCACCGCTGCACCCTTAGAATAATCTAGTAGAAAGCACCACGTTAAATTCAGTGAAATGATGCGCAGCTGTTAAAATATAACTCGAAAGGGGGGGAAAAAAGCAACCTAGAAAAGCCTAAACTTCTGTGCCTGTATCAGTGGGAAGACGTTCCCATTATTCATATTTCCTCCAGGTTTTGCATCAAGGCTTCAACATTAGTCTTACGTCTTAGTTGTACCTTCTGCCCGATACAAATGTGAAACATTGGCCCTTCCTTAAGACTTGAATTTTTGGCCATGTTGGTCAAATTATTTGCGTTTTTCAACACGCGACAAGCAAACCGCACATATGTTACAACCAGCTGCCCGGGGTTTGAACCCATGAAGAAAATATATTTCGACGTTGTTACCATTCTCTTACAAACAGAAGCGCCAGCTAGTGCAAGAATGCTGAAATTTCCGATATCTTTTTTTTTTTTTTTTTTCATTGATATGGCTTGCACGAAGCGTGAGAGTGAGGTAACTTTCAGTCTCAAAAAGTGAATGATTGCTAAATGAGACGTCCACCAGTTGCATGCAGTCTGACTCCATGTTGTTTTCCACAGAGATTGATAACGGGACATGAGTAACGCCGTTAGCGAGCGCAGTAAAGAGGATAACTGGTTCTTACACGTATTATTCGGGGTTAATACAAGGCATCAAGTCTCAAAATATGTTTAGTAATGGGTCAGCAATATTTAGTTGTCACCGAATGTGATCAGTATGTTGTCTAGACATTTTTGTTATAATTACTTATACAATACGGCGTACCACGAAGACAGACATAATTCATTTGCATAATAACTATAATCGTTTAACTTCACAGAAACTTTTTCACGGTTTAAACTAAGGCATTAATGGTTCGTTTTTCTCGGAAGAACCGTGTCTGGCAAATAATAACCTGGATTTCTCTAGACTACACATTCTTTTCCGCGCCCCTTACGTGCTTGGGAGGCTTGAACATTTCACGCTATTACGAGAATGGTTCACATATTGTACCCCAGCATTAACCTTATGGGCTGGCGCAGTGGTTACGGCGCTCGACTACTGTGCCCAAGGACGCGGGATCGAATCCCGGCCTCGGCGGCCGCTTTTCAATGGAGGCGAAAAGCAAGGTGTCCGTGTGCTGTGCGATGTCAGTGCACGTTAAAGAACCCCAGGTGGTCAAAATTTCCGGAGTCCTCTGCTACGGCATCTCTCATAGCCTGAGTTGCTTTGGGACGTTAAATCCCACAAACCAAACCAAACCAATCTTATTGCAATTACGTATTATTTTACCTTTTCAGAAACTACCCACACAAATATGTGGGGGCAGAAAAAAATTTAAATGTGCGTCTCCGCACAGCCCGCACGATTGCGAGGGTTTAGGAAATGCTTAAGCCTGTCTCACTAGTTCGGAAAAACCTTAACTAGCGGCTTTTCATCAATAGGGCGCTTAACTGAAGATTCCCAGGGTGGTGTTTAAGGCCTCTTGCACGTTACGAGAAGTATGACGTTTACCTGCGTTTGGAAATGTGAACGGAACTGCGTTATGTTTCTTTAAAAAACATTTTTCATGTTTACTCGATGTGCGTTAGATTTCTCCTATGGTGACAATTTCATCAATAAAAGCCAGACGCACAGATGTGTGTGGGCTAATTCAATCAGCCGATAAAGAATTTACTCTCTTATTTTCGTGCTTTACGCAACGCCGGATAACCGAATTGCGCGAAGAAATTCGAGCCTCCTGGTTGCTGTACGTATTTATCAGCCTGGAAGTGTTCAAGCGTAGCAAGCAGCGAAGGATCAGTGACTTAACTGCCATTAGAGACGGAAATAACGACAAGACTTTTATTTCCAAGTTCGTTCAACTGGTAATGAATCTTATGGTGTTCTTAGTTCCGGCAGCTGCTTTACTTAGCAACTGGAGTTCCTGTTTCTTTTTAGTTTTTTTTTTCGTTAGTTAACGTGCGAGATCGTCGGGATTGCCAGTGTCGTGATGAATTTGCGTCAAAAATGCTGCTGCACGTGCCTGAAAGAGAATGTTCGAAGAAAAATGAAGACAGCAGCCGAATACTACGAGCTGCAGCCATTTATGAAGCAGCCTTCCCGCGCTCACTGAGCTACCGTGGATGAATTAAGCTCATTTCTGAAGCACGCGCAAAAGTTACTTGCTTTTTCGGGGCGACCCCCTCGTCGCAGCAGACTTCTAAAAATGCCAAGTCCCCGATTCACGCATAAAATCTTTGCGCAGACTTCGCTAGACGCAGTCATAGTATGCACTCCAACAAAAATACAACTTACTACTACTACTACTTATCTAACTAGATAAGATATCTCATGAGCAGCGACAGAAACTTGAATTCAAAGTTTCGAAATGGGTATCTGCGTTGCTGCGACGCGGTGTCGAGAACGTCACGCAATTAAAATACATTCAAATTGTCGTCGCCTGCGTCACTTTATCTGTGTCCCACTACTGTACGAGCGCCGCAGCATGCGATATCAGGTGAAAAACTGAAGACTACAAGGAAGCTGTTTCAATGCTTATCCCGTCCGCATCATGCGCTCGCAGACTTGCGAGCGTCAACTTATTGCGCCTCGGCGCAACGGTAGCTCGAAACACCACTTCATATGTCTCCTTTCTTTGTAAACGGATATAAAAAAAGATCTTTTTTGCTTAGGTTGTAATGAAAGATATAAATGAAAGTGGGTAGTGAGCATAGCTCAGAATACTAAAACAAACAATTGCGCATATTCGGCACATGATCGATTAATCAGGCTAAGCACGATGTTGTAAACAGCATACCCTTCCGCTAAGTTCGAGTAGATGACCTATACGACACGTGCCCTGAGAACGAAGCGCCGGACGTCGCGCCCAGCAAACCGGAGCGCAGAACAGCGTGAGGGACGTACGCTTATCCTCCCCTAGACGCCCGAGGCAGTCAGATATCGGAGCAACACTCTTGATAGACTCGACCGAAGTTGGCATATCTCCCTGGTCACTCGAAACCTGCTCCTCCGTTTTCAATGTCTTATCGTAATGCCCGCAAGGTTCCGTTTAGACGAGGAAACAGATAGCGGCACTCCACGGGGAGACATGGAAAGGCGTTGAGAGCTAGGACGCGTACTAAGAACACCAATGCTCCTTGAACGTGGGCTCCTTATGTTCAATTTGTCGGCTTTCTTTTCAAAGCATAAATCCGTCCACAACGCGATAGCCCTGCTCCCCTCAACAGCTACAGCGTACGCCTAAAAGACCCAGATACTGATAACGCATAACATACTTATAAGGCTCTAAGAATGCACACATGGGCGCAGTTCGCCTGTCGGTCGCCCGTCCTCACAGTGCTATTTGCATAGAAACAGATATCCATTAATCGGGCATATGTGAAACTCCTACCGTTGCAGAGATCATCCCTTCCCACACGACCAGTCAGGTACATCAATGACGGCCCTGATGGCCGAGGTGGCGCGCGATGCCACTATGCTCGGTATTTTCTAGTCATATATTTCTGATCAACCTGTCAAACTTCGCACCAACGGCGCAGTTGGGGAAGCAGAACGCCACCAAACGGCGATGTCCGAAAGTAAATGCTCCAGTTCCACCCGAAAGGAACAAAACAGATAAGTAATACTGGGATCGCTTCGCCCTATCAAAACACTTGCTCAGTAAAGGCATCTGTAAGCGTTGAGTGTTGAGCAGCGTCATTGACCCGAGTGGGTGCTTGAGCTCGGACGACTTTTTCAGTGAAACATGCGAGTGCCGTGGGCCACTGAACTGCACATGAGTTAAATGCCACTCAGCAAACGTCACAGCGTATTGCTTTCTAACTCGTACTTCCTGTTTTTGTTTTCTTATTATTATTATTATTTTTTTTTTTGCTGGCAGCTGACACAAACGGTCACTATTACGAGAAAAAAAAAAAGGGAGTAGAGAGGGTAGGGGGGGGGGGGGAAATTAAACTTCTGATTCCAACTTTAAGTTAACTGTATGCAGTAGCTAACTAGGTCCATTACAGAGGGCACTCTATCGGGAAATTAAACGGGGGTATTTGAATGTCATAGGCCGGATATGTTTGCGATGTTATTAATTATAGTAAGTTAGACCAATTCGGAAGACTAACGTTTCTCACAACAGTAACTCCGACTTTGTTGTGGTCCAGATTGCTACAGCATCGCTATTCTGCGCGAAGCGACAAAAAAAAAATGTCTTCAGAGTGGGGAGTTTCATGAATCCTCAGCGATGGCAGCGAAAGTGGTGGTCTAGAAATTCTGTTGGAATGTTAACATGGTCGCACTTTCTTTCGCGGTGCTACAGCCATTGGCCGAATTCCTGGGACGACAGAATTGCTATCGCACCGACTTTAACCAGGATGCATGTTATACCTCTCACTCACATCATGAAGTCCGTAAGGCTTCCCCGATTGAAATGTTCAACAAGATGAGGACATGTGCTCACCATAGCTTTACATAGATATATAGCCTGAGAGGTGGAATAAATGCTCTAGTAAACGAATGAGAAGCAGACCCTGCTGCCTGTTTTCTTTTTTTTTTTTTCGGCAGAGACGTTACATGTTTGTTTTGTACACACTGCAGGTAAAATAAAGAGCATTTTCAGCCTTTCCCGGCTGAAGAAATGATCCGAAGAGTGACGCATCGGAGGAGGGTTTGGTGCTGGTGAGATGAAGCTGCAGCATAATGTGAAGCATTTTCTTGAGAGCTGCACACAATTTTGCAACGTACGCCGCGCAAAACAAATGGATGTAGGTTTACGAAACAAATGTTCAAATCGAACTTCAGTGCAGAAAAATAAGCTCGTATCTCGGTTAATAAATTCAGGCCACAATATTTGAGCTCGGCACACTTTAATCGATAGCATCTAGATGCATGCTTATTTTGCCAGGTTTTTATTATTGTGCCCAAAAGCGAATATCTAGGGAGCAGTTCCACTTCCGAGCAGAGGTTCATTGTCGACTGGCCATAACATTCGCAGCTTGACGACGCGATGCAGTAAGCAGCTGGCTTGTCCCGAGGGAATTCATGGGATCTGCTCACGCTAGGAGTGTATACAGGTGTCATGAAGTGGAACTCCTGATGTTTAGAGTGCATGTGTCGTTATTTCGTACACGGATGGCGCACAGTTTTGTGTGCGTATGCTTGGGCGAAAATTTAGACACCAGCTATTTTCATTCCCTGCTTGGCTTGATATTATAGAACATAATGCTCTCGGCTGTATGCACCACAGGTAGATTTTTTTTTTTTTTTTTGTATTCTGAGCAGCACATTGAACGGAAAAATGTGATACCGGGCTTATAAGGCGAAAACGTTATACGGCTCACTAAACAGGAAATCTGAGGCAGGAGGTTGTACGCATGTGGTCGAAAGAGTAAGGGGAGGGGGGGGGGGGGGGTAATTGAGGAAAAGCATGAACTTAATGAGGTGTGTAGCGTATCGCAACTAACAATTGATGACGTCGCTAATATGACAATCTCGGGAGAAAAATAAAAACAAAGAATAAAATTAAAATAAGTGCCAACGGGAATAAAAGTAAAGAATACAAAATACAGAATTAAAATGGAAAGTAAAGAAAATAAGAATAACAAAAAAATCATGACGCATCGAGTGTCGTAACAGCAGCAGCAACGCTCAGGCTTCCGCATTTCTCGAGTGCAGGCTCTGCAGTGCTCTCACAGTCTTTAGTGTTTCTGTGCTTTACGAAGCGCCACACATACTAGGACAAAGTTAACATGCCGCCAAGGTTCGCGCTAGCTTCGAACTGCTGTTTATTTAAAACGATGCTTGCGTACACGATTGGCCTGCACGAAACAAGAAGAGTAAAACAAGATTGTTTTTGTTTGGTTTGTGGGGTTTACGTTCCAAAGCGACTCAGGCTATGACGGAAGCCGTAATGGAGGACTCGGGAAATTTCGACCACCTGGCGTTCTTTAACGTGCACTGACACCGCACAGTGCACGAGCGCCTTGCTTTTCGCTTTCATCAATAAGTGGCCGCTGTGGCCGGGATTTGATCCCCTTCCTTTGGCACAGTATTCGAGCGCCCCAACCACAGCACCACCACGGTCTCGAGATATACTTTTTGGGTATCTTTATACCTCCTGGTTTAAGCAGAAAGGAATATTCCTACTGTAAAGAACTATCGATGTATCATATACTCAACCCTGCTGCCTTTTTATGACGCATGTCTTGAGAAGTTTTCGCATGACCATAACCACTACAACCTTTCTCCTCGTTAGCACTTTCGTTCTTCAAGATACAGTCGCTGGCCGTTGCAGTCAGGCGGAGAGGGGGCAAGTGGGCTCCTCGCTTATTCCTAGCCTGTAGCTCGTGTTCGTTTGCTCCATTATAGAGTAGACGTATGTCCCTTTTCATATCACAGGGATTTCGCACATAACCCCAGTGACGCGATCGACATAGCGAAACATTTAGAGAGTATAGCTCTCATGCGCCCGTTCGGCTGTTGAGCCGCGTCGCCATTGGTGTCGAAAGAGCGAGAGTCACGAGCCCAAGCGCATTTCTCGAAAGAGAAGGAAGAGCCACGAGCTCTGCTCCGCTCGCTCGGTCGTGGTCCTTCTTTCTCTTTTTCTGATAACTTCTTTGGCTCATGAGAAAAATACTGCTTTGTAACTGCGCATACAAAATGCTCTCAAACTGTGTGCCTCAATGTATCGCAAAAACGCTTAAATAGCTGGGCTCAAATTTGTCATTAGGGAGTATCGCAATAATCACCTTAGTAGAATGTTTTTTTTTTTCTTCAGTCACGTTCGCTGTGCGTCAGCGCATGCGCGCAAGGCAAGAGAGGTCCAGGAATATACACCAGCTTATGGCGATATTTTTTTTTTCTCGGGGCGCTTAGAGCGCAAATGAATGTAGACAGCGCTGAAATGCACTAAGGCATTCGAGGAATTTCAGCTTTGCATGAATTCTTCTGTATGTATACAGCACTTCTATGATGGTCGTGGCTACTCTCTCCAGAACATTTAAATGCAAGCTTTAGTTTCTGAATAAATGAATGCCACCTTTCATAGTCTTTCTTTTTACTGCTTATAATTGGGAATTTTAAAATCGGCGTCGGCGTCGTTGGCGTCTTTGGCCGTGAGCGAAAAAAAAAAAAACACAACCAATGAAACAACAAAATTCCAGAACAGGAGAAAAATGTTCCGATTGACACCAAACTTCTCAGGAAGGTTCCTGTAACCAAAGGAAAGTAATTGAGCAGAAAATAAATTTCAGTTAATTGCAGTGGGAGTGGGGATTGAAAACCAGGGCCTACGGATTGCGAGACAGACTTGCTAACACGACGATGCGTCGGTTCAAGCTAAGTAAAGGCGGACCTAGTAAATGATTTGTGGTCTTTGACTCTTAAACCCAAGTGTTTGATCACGTATTTCCTCTTAAAGCAGCAATTGTGTGAGTTTGGCCTTCAATTAAATTGATAAATATGGAGCAATAATGGAGCATGCACCATATTTCCTTTATATCCTACCCTATGTAGTTGTACACGAAAAACAGATCGGCTGAAATACGCAATCTCCTGTGCCGTGTGTTGTAATTCGTTCTCCCATATGCAAGCGGGGTAGAGGGTCGGGGAGTTTAGAAAGAGCTCAACTGTATGAGACTAGTGATCTCATTACAACGGCCCTATATATATATTTTTCATGGATGTCTCTAGAGCATGTTTCAGTCGACTATCAATATACGGTGCTTATTTCTTACTAACAAGTGTGTGAAACTGCGGGTTTAGAGCCATTTTTCAAGGCCTAACCTGAAATTTCAAACTGTATGCAGTTTCGATATCCAGAACGTGCAACGCTGTAGTCGATTGTTTGGACTGATAAAATTGAAGTGACAATGTGCAAAAAGACAAACCTGCCAATTAAGTGTTCCTGGTACCGTAAGCGAGTCATGACATGCTCCTATTTCAGTAAAAAAAAAAAAAAAAAAAAAAAGTCGCAATAACCGACAAACTGTAAAGCACGTCCCACCCGTGCTCCCCCCGCACCTAGAGCTTCAGTCCTGAAAGAAGATCCGCAAAAATGCACCGGAAAGCATTGCGCGAGCTTATCGCCGCTCGATTGTGATCAAAAGGTTTACGCTTACACACTCGTTCGGGACTTATCAGCCCGCCTTCGAATGGCAACATGTACTGAAGCACGCGCGAACTGAGCTGTGCTAGCCAGCAACAACTGAATGGTCACTCTGTATCAGCGTGGCCAAAGAGAATCGTTCGATTAGGACACGACGCTCAAAAAGATCGCGTCGACTGAGGCGCATGGCGATATTGCAGCACCTGCGGCCCGCTTTATTTCAGCGTGTTGCACGGCGCCTCAATGACAATGGTCCCTGTGTTGCTATCGACTCGCAGACAGGCATCGATCGGATGATTTTGCGGCGCTGACGATTGCACGGTTGGGAAGGGGCGGAACAGTCTCAAGTGCTCTTGATTTCCACTAGTGAAAGGCTGAGTGGATTCTTGCTTAGCAATAAGAATCTCGGATAAACCTCAGACAAAAGAGGACGCATCCTTACATTCACGGATATCACAATATGAGTTTGAGAAGAGATAAGGCATGGACTCCATCTGAATATTCACAGCCGAGGCATGTTGATTAACAGGTTGGTTGACTAATTTTAAGTAATTACCTACACTCGCGCCCATTTTGAATTATACAATTAAAGAAGCCCGCTGTACGTTGTATGTACGGGTCATACAGCGGTAGGTGACAAGAAAAGCTTGGATTGCCTGAGGTGCAGAAAAGCCTCCCGTAATGTTTTCGAGAAAAACACCGGGCTGAAAATACAAGACACAACCGAAAGAAAGAAAGAAAGAAAGAAAGAAAGAAAGAAAGAAAGAAAGAAAGAAAGAAAGAAAGAAAGAAAGAAAGAAAGAACAAGAAAGAAAGAAAGAAAGGAAGAAAGAAAGAAAGAAAGAAAGAAAGAAAGAAAGAAAGAAAGAAAGAAAGAAAGAAAGGAAGCCGCTTCCTGTGGTGGCGGTCGGTGAGGTAAGAAATGACATAAATGGGAGGTCGTGTCGGCGCCGCGCCTCTGTACAGTTCAACGTTTCACCAGGTCCTATTCTCCCCCCCATCTTATCACTACAATAATTAAAGCAAAGGCAGGCAAGAAAGCTGCGCAAAACAGCTCGCGGTTGCTGAGTGACCGGCTGTGGAGTGGCCCTATTCAATAATATCCCTCCCCCTCCCCCCCCCCCCCCTCCTCTCGCTTTCTCTTTCCCTCCAACGTCCGGTTGCGTCGGCGGCTGATAGTCAAGTGCCCTCTTCTTTTGCGTTTCACTTTATGCGTTGTTCTCCACTCTCACTGGCATAATCATTACTTTTATAACGTTCTTTGACACCTCATTGTATGTTGTTCCCCACTGTTCAGACACACCAAAGTGAAACAACCGATAAAGCGCTCTTTTTTATATGTTCATATGTTTGGTACGTAGCGCTGATAGTTCGGGGGCGTAAAACGAATAATCAGACGCCTCTGTCAGAAACACGCCACCTCGGTGATAGTGGACGCAAACAATAGAGCCCATCCGATCAGGCCATAGGCTTGAAGGCCGCGACAGAGAAGTCAAGGCGCGAGATGCGCTTCCGCTCACACTGGCGAGAGACCACGTGTGAGTCACAGTTTGCGCGCGTCTGCTGGCTGCTCAGAAATATGACGCTCACTTATTAGAAAAAAATTATATCATTGCGTTTTAAACTACAGCCGAGAACATGGAAACAAGATGAAAAAAAAAAAAAAACAAGCATTAATCGAGGCCATTGCTAACGCTAGTGACAACAAGCAAAGCTGCTGGACACACCGCGGCGGTCGTTTCTACGTCAAAGCTTCCAGTTCGTGCATCCAGTTTCGTCTAAATGCTCCAAAATACGCGAAGCACCAGCAGCTGACAAGTGATTATACGGCTACCATCGGGCACATGGCTCCCTGGAGAACAAGAACAAACTGAGGGGCATGAGGTAACAAGTTCGCGTTCAGGCAGTTGTTTTCGGCACTGTCAATTGCCCATATATTGTTGTGTTGCTAACTAGAGGTCCTGAAACGCATGTACTGAAACGCATGTCAGCGAACCTCTGACCACACTTCTATCTCAAATTTGGGTTGAAGCATCATTCAAAAGCGCTCTTCCATAAGAATGTTCTGTGGGAGTTCATTATTAGCGACGTTATAACCCAGCAATTAAGCAAAAACCATGCGATTTTTCTTTAAGAGAGCTTCAATCCAAAATGAAGCAGGTAAAATAAGATACAAAGGCATTGTCCTCGAAAAGAAAAGAAAACCAGAAACGTCCAAAATGGTCTTGTCTGTATCGGGCACGTTGGTAAGCGGTAGCTATCGTAAGGTGACGGTTTCCCCCAGTACAATGCTCTCGCAGGGTACACCAAGTCAATCACCCTTATTTAGAAGGCCCTCATCACACTTATATGGTTTCTAACTCTACTGAGTCGCGTGCTTTCCTTTTGACGAACCTAAATTTAAATCAAATACCGTTTTGTTCTACTCACGTACTGTTGGGAGGAAAAGTGCGAGCTTCGACTAATCTGCTCTAAGCTGCACATCAGGGCCGCTATCGAAACAGAAGGAGTTGGGCATGAGCATCACCCCACAAAGATGGATCAGTGGTTAGGGCACTCAGATACTGAACCTCGTACCTGGACTTGAAGCGTGCGCGGTGCGAGACGCGAGCAGCGCTAGTTCTGTCGTGGAGCGCCACATGAAGGTGCGCCAAAAGCATCTACTTTTCGACTCCTGGCGCAAGTTGGCGCGTGCGCATAGACGAAACGCAAGTCACCCGTGTGCAGTGCGACGTCAGTGCGCATTGAAGAACCCCTGGTGGTCGAAATCAATCCGAAGCTCTTCTATAAACCCATCCTGCTTTGAATCGTTAAACCCCATAAATCGAAACCATAATGCGAAAAGCAGAAGTAGAGTCCGTTTTCATTTGGTGGCGCGTCAATTTCGTCGTTTTTACCCGTCGTCGTGGTGCCTATCAAAAAGGCGAAATTTAATTTAATCGAAGACCGCATGATGTTGCATCCTTATTCAAGTTAGACTAGAAGGTATCGCTTGAAGAGCGAGTTTAAGTCGTCCTCAAAAAAAAAAAGAAGAGGCAAGAAGCACTGGGACGAAATGTTTCGCTTGTCGCCGTGTGCAAAGCAATAATGTATTAATCAGTGAATCGTAAAAATGTTATTTTTTTAATGCTAAAGCATTTCTTTTCTCATGTTCCTTATATATGGGCGACGCGCTGGAGCTCCCTGCACTCAGCCGCTTAGCCGTTGTCTGTGTGAGTACCTCTACGGTGTTGAAAGAAATTAAAATAAATATATCGCCGCGAGTCTATTTCCAATCCGCGGCGGCGTTAAATGAGCAGCTTCGCTGGGCACTACGCTGGGCAGTGAACTACGCCATCGCCGCAGCCGTTTTAACTGCCACTGGAACACATATACTTCGCATTTGGCCAATTAAGGTAAGTTGGTTGTCATTGTTTCGTACCTCCATACGTCCGGTGCTCAGTGAAAGCACGGCAATTATTTCAGAAAATCATAGGAATTATTCGCGAAAAATGGCTGAGGCTTAACCCTGCTAAACCCATTCAGAGGAAGCGAAAATGTTGCTTTGCTTTGGTTAGGCTTAGGTTTAGACATGGGCAGAACTGGTTTTTGCAGGGATTATATTGCCGAGTCGAGGACGCCATCAACTACAAGAGAGAACACGTGATACTTTATCAGCCCTAAAAGGTCAAATGTAAAGGGGTGGAACATTAGAGAGTTTTAGCACTGCGTACGTAAGCATACGCAGAACCCTGGCGTACGTAGGCGGCCTGCGTGCTGCTTACTGCGCATGCGTCATACGCATCACGATTCTTGCGTACTGCGTATACGTTGCTCGCGTACGCAGAAATCCCTACATCTGCGTACGTTCGCTGAACCGTCTGCGTGTTGCTCTCGCGTATGAGAAAGCTCGACAGACACGTTTGGCTATGTGGCCGCGCATGATATGCAGCAAACACGCAGCGCGTGTTCGTTTCTTTTCTTTTCATTGCAGGCGATTTGACGTTTCGCAAGAAGTAAATATTAATTCATTTGTTGCTCCGCAATAGAGGGCGCGGATTGCCTTATGCGACGCAAAAGTTGTCTATGAATGCGCTGCGCGAACGCTCCAACTTCTAGCTGGTGTATTTCGTCGCCAGGATCTCTGAAACTTGAAGCAGTAAGTACGAAGTTTTCCATGGGCTTCACACCTATAGACAAACGCAGTATTCAAGAATATGTGGAAGCGAAAGATTTCAAAGCCATTTTATGTCTTCACGGGGGCACCTATGATTTTGTTTTTGGTATAGAGCAACTACAAACATCCAAGAACAGATTGTGAAAATATGAAATGCCATTTCAAAGGCGGAGTATCTATATAACGCTGCGTGACTTATAGGGGTACGAGCTGGTAGGGATCTTAGAAAACATGTAAACACAACTTACCGCAATATCTTTCTTGTTTAGTACAGTACCAATGGAGGCTGCCTATCATTAAATGTTGGCGAGTACTTTGAATAAATGTGTGGCAAAGTATGCTGAGTCCTTCCGCGGGTAATCTATTTATAAACGGCTCTAAAATATGTGTTGTGAAGCCGCACATGCTGCACACACGCTCGCTATGCGCTGGGTGCTTCTCCCAATCGCAGAAGCTTCTCGTATACAGCTGCCGTATGTACTAAATTTTCTTAATACCTTTCATTCAAATTAAGCAGCTCATAGACAAAACTAGATTCAAAAGGCATTTCGGAGGGGAACGGTTGATTGTAGCAGACGGCGGCGCAGCCGACGCTCTATTCGATCGCAGACGACGCCGGCGACCGCGAATGACATTCGTGTGAGCAGACGGACTGTTGGTCGTCTGCTGTTGTGCAAGGTTCGTTTTTCGTGCCGAGCGATGACTGCTTTTAGCTTAATGGCTTGTATCATTTGAGCGGTCGCCTTTAAGAGGGAACGTTGAAACTTTCGGAAGAGCAGACAGCTAAATTTCAGGCGTATGCAGGTTTTTACAACGCAGATTCATCGAGGCGCGTTAAATATTGCTTGGCTCCAAAAAAGCTGTAGCATATTTTGTCATACTTTTTCTTCAAAACATTCGCTAACTTTTAACCATCTGCCGTGTTCATTGGGGCTGGCCTAAACCGGAAAATTATTTTGGTAAGTTTTTTTTGCCTATGGGCCATGGTGTCGACTTTTACGGTATGCGTTTCGTGGCATTTTAAATATACTCCGCCTCTCTAATGAGACTTCGTATAGCTTCGCAGTGTATTCTCCGAGGTTCATAGTTACTGTGCACTGAATGATGACATCATAGGCGCACTGTTAACTCGGAAAACTGCTTTGGCATATGACATTGTTTCTTTCGGAAAAACGGTTTGCTTCTTCGAATTTTAAATTTGCACGGGGTTGTATTGTTAATTTTCGTTTTCTACTACGTTTGCTGGGGGTAGTGCTCCGATTCGGTTAAAGTTATTAATTATATCCTCATCCTCTGTAACAACGACGAACCAAATCAGCACCTTTGCAGCATGGGTTCCATCTCTCGCCTGTCGGAAAAACAAAGAAGCGGGATTTCCTGCGCTGGAAAATTCAGTTCTTGAATGGCTGCGAGATGGCACTGCACAGGCTACTGCGCTTGCCGCGTTAGCTTTCAGACCCCTGCGTACGTATACGCTTCCGCCCTACTAAAAGTCTTTCTGTGGCATGTACGCGACCGTGGCGTAGCGTTCCGCAAAGTACGTGGGCTGTGCGTACGTAGCGCTCACTACGCAGTACTAAAACTCTCTATTATACGCTGTACCATGACTAATCTGTCACACTGCGACCGCTGGCGCTTTGGAGGTCAAGTGGCCTGACAGGTTGACGTTGGCTGATACATGACGTAGTGAAGCGCTTCAAAATAACAAGTGAGCGCCCGCATAACAAAGTAAGCGTGTAAAGATCGTTTGGAACGAGTCTGAGCAAGGTGGACGAATCGACATTGTCAGTGCTACGCCGACCAAAGCGCCCGTTTAGGCACTGTCTACCTTGACCATCGAACGCTGACGCCGCTATCCGACACCGCGCCCAGCCAAGGCTAAAACAAACTTTCTCATGGCCGTCGCCGCAGCAAGATCACATGAGGAGAGAGAGCGAGTTGTCTGATGTGTACAGCAGTGTGCGTGTGTGCGTGTGTGTGACTGGTGTACGCGTCGGTACCAGGGATTCGACCCGGTGGTAAGAACGGATGTGTGGGCGTGAAATGTGAATACCGAGAGAGTCAGTCGAAGCTGGACCGAGCGATAGAACGGACACGAATCGCAATAGCGGAGTTCGCACAGGCGCGTTCTTCTTGTGGACTGACATCCACCTAATTTCCTAATGCGACCTAAATAAATTAGTTCTCTTAATTTATTTGAGTGTCTGCTAACAACATAAACGTAAAAAGTTTCGGAAAACATGGTTGATGGGTCTCATATCTCAAAGAACACTGCAGCGGTTTTCAAATGTGCCAATGCTATAATTTTTAAGTAGATTATTTGTTGATCATGTCTGTGAAGTTATTTTTTTTTCGACTATGCATAAAACTACTGCGCAATAGCTGACTTAAAGCGGCCAATTCAAAGCGGAGAGCGAAACCTCGCTTCTCCGTCCGTCGTGACGTCACTTTGAGGAGCCGGAGGCATTCGGAGCCAACGGAGGGAGCTTTTGGCGGGAGCTGTTCCTCGTCTTGCGTGCTTTGCAGACGTACAAAACACGTCAACTTATGGCACATTCGGTTGGGGGGACGAGACCAGAGGCGCTGAGCAGTCAGTACAGAGCAGTGCAGGAGCACGCTGAGCAAGGGTGTAACTGTCCTCCCACGGGAACGCTCTCTGCGTGTCGAGAGCAGAGCGCCACGACCATGTGACCGCACACTTCTCAGCATTCTCCGCCTGCCCGCAGCTGCGGCAGTTGCAACCCGAGGAGAGGCCAACGCTCCGTGTAGAACCGCTTGTTCTGTATGCCTTTGTTCTCACAGCGCGGCGATCTGCCTCCTTTGGCCCTTTCGACGCCAGCAGCGACTCTCAAACATGCATACAGCACCTAAGCAATGCTTTCCGCTCGCCGAGCGCCGACGCTTTGAAACCGCCATTTTGAGCGTCGCCGACTCAAGAGAGAGAGTCGGTGACGCTTTTTTCGCAAAGCTCCACGCAACAGCTTCTGTGATAAACATCGGACAACTTATTAGCAGCACGTGCTGATCATCTTTGCAAGCGAGCAGACGATTAAGGCGAGCCCGCTGTTGTGTCGCAGCTAGATTGTGACGGCTTTGCGAGAGCCTTTCCAGCACAGCACATGCTTGATACGTTCGTGAAACCCCTACGGGAGCGTTATTAGAAGATAAGGCAGATACCGTTCAGCTGAGTATGGGCGCAATCAGGTATGGAGCGCACAGAGCGAGATTTCCTTCGATGCGTCCAAGCAAGCAATCTTCGAAGTTGCTCATATATATGACCTTGTGATTTTGCACCCATTTCTGCCTCGTCATTTCACATAGTCCTGTCTTGTTTGGAGATGCAAATTAAATTAAAAATGAAAATGACGGAAAGCACATTTCAGAACATGGTTTTCTCATGATGGTATGGGTGCGGAGGAGCTGCAGCTTGGCTTTCAACATACGTCAGACGTCAATTCACTAAACGTGTATTGTGACAGTACGATAAAAAGGAAAGCCTTTCAACGTCTGCTAATTGTCGTATGACTCAAGCAGAATACTGCGCGCATTTGACTTTGTCTACAATTGCCCCTTCAATGCCTCGCATGCAATGTAGAGCTCGGCAACCGCGCTTCGCTTATTGTTCATTTGTCGGGTGGCAGCTGTGTACTGCTTCACCCTTTCTATAAAGTTCTTCGTTTCCCCAAGGTACCACGACTGGCACTCAAAGCAGGATTTGGTACACCAAGCTTTGGGTTCATTTTTCAAAACAATGACCTTTCGGGCGGGGCGAGAGGCCTGAGACGGAGGTAGTCGGCTAGGGCATTGTTAGTTGCCCTTCCTTCTCAGGAATATGCTGGCCGAGGCTTCACTGAGGGCCATGTAGTTAATGCTAATAATGACGCACACTACTTTTCAAAATGCCTCACTGTAACCAAAGCAAGTTTTCATGCTAAATCTACGCTCCCCACAACGGAAGTGCTGCATTGTTTGTCGGCCTATCTGGTACGGATACATGCGGTAAAAATCCAGATGGTCATTCGAATGGAAATGGCGTGCCATAATGACATTCACAGAACCACAGAGAGCTGCGATCAGCACTCAGCGCAGCGAAGGAGCCGCATCGGCAGCTTCCCCGGTCCTCAGAATGTCGTCACACGACGGCTTGCCAAATCACAGGCAGCGGCGCGACTCGCGGTGTGCTCCGTCGCGTGGGCTGCACATTTCTGCTGAAAAAAAGAAAAAAAGAAAAAAGAAAGGACGAAGCTACTGCTGCTTTTTTGTGTCTATTTCGATCTGACATTCGAGTTCGCAGCATGAAAAAAATGTGGGTTTGCGCTGAAAGCCCAATTTTGGCAAAAAGTGCTGAAGTGTCCCTTTAAGGACGAGAACAGTCAGGCTAGAGAAACAAGGAGAATAGATTTAACTGATTACTTTTTTTTCCTTTGTACAGTTGTATCTATAGAGGATGCTTTGTTTCAGAGCACCTTATCAAACACAATGCCCATTTTGTTGCATGATCAGCGTTACTCAGTTTTTGCACAGCGCAGTAGAAAAGAACAATTGAATTGAAGCAAGTCTTTAGATTTCTGCAGAAAAAATAACAAAGAAAAGATAATACCTATCGCACTGCTGTGAAAAAACTTCGCTATAGTTTGACAGGATTTCTTAAAGTGAAAGCTGCGTTGTGAGTAATGTATATATGGGTCCCGTACACTGTTGAAAAGCAAGGTGAACCAGTTCACCATCCATTCAACCCTGACAGCAAAGAACAGCAAAGAGAGCAGCAAAGAACAGAAAGCATTGAATTCGTGTACTACCAGGTCAGAATCAGACATCACCACATACGTACGCCATTCTTCGTACCCCTTGAAAAATATTCACTGCTTGTGAACCTCGAAACACGAATCTGAGGCTATAAATATAGTTACTATAACTGTAGTAACTATAGTTACTCTCTACAGCCGACCGTAAAAAGGTAAAAATTGAGCTTTATCTATGAGGGGTGTGCCTTATTCCCGCCTGATAGTAAATACGTGAACATGTTTGTATATAAAGCTGTGAAGCAGTGCTTTGTGCAGCAAAAGATGCCCAATTTTAAGGGATATATATATATATATAAATATATATATATATATATATATATATATATATATATATATATATATATATATATATTTGTTTCCCCCGACACTTTATACGAACTAGAAAGGTGCAAGAGCCGGGGCGGCTGCGCTAAGATTTCACTCTATTATTACTTCTTTTTTTGTAGCACATCGCTTCAGAGCTCTACACAAGCCTACTGCTATTCCACTGACGTTAAGGCAAGCATTCCTACAGGTAAACGGGAGGATTACGCTATCCTAGTGCAAAGTAAAAGCGTCGAGGCAGTGAGACTTGAATATACGGAACTGCAGAGCGACTCTTGGGCATAAGTCAGAACCAAAAAATAGCACTGGATTTGAGACGGCATGTTAAGGCGGCGCAGGCCTGTATGGCTCTCCTCCTTACCTCAGTGTCGCCTCTGGGACTTAACTTGCTCGCTTATCGGCCAACGCTGCATGCCATGGCCGACCTTAATATATGCTACGATTGCAGGCATCTCCGGACACATAAAATGATGGCTTATTCGTTCTCCTAGCTGTCGGTATACAACATACGATAACTGTACGCCTATCACTTCCGCCTCTACTGTCGCCTCTCTTATACACTTCAACGCAATGGCAATCAGGTCCCATTCGGCGCTAATGTGCTGTCGACGCTATGTCGAGAAAATCTTGATTGGTTGACAGGGGTGGGAGTAAGAGCCAAGCAATTTCGCTTAAAAGAACAAAAAATTCTTAGGACGAATACGACACTCTCTAATTTTAGCGCAGATATTTAAGCGTATATTTGCGACATATTGTTGAAAATAATTTGAGAGATGCGTGCATGTATGTGCAGGTACCCCCCTCCCGAACTCAAGTTACCGACATTCAAGTGGAAATTAAGAAGAAGAAATGGGCATGGGCGGGGCATGTAGTGCGAAGAGAGGACAACCGATGGTCGCTTAAGGGTAACAAACTGGATTCCAAGGGAAGGAAAGCGTAGCAGAGGGCGGCGGAAAATTAGGTGGGCGGATGAGATTAAGAAGTTCGCAGGGGTCAAGTGGATGCAGCTAGCACAGAACCGGGTTAAGTGGAGAAATGCGGGAGAGGCCTTCGCCCTGCAGTGGGTATAGTCAGGCTGATGATGATAATGATAATGATTTTATTTCTCACGAGCCAAAGAGTCTCAGAAGAGGTGAAAGAAGAGCCACAGCAAGCAAGCTGAAGCAAGCGGCACAGAGTTCGTGGCTCTTCTTCTGAGAAATTCTCTTTGCTTCGTGACTCTCTCATGGATCTGTTACACCGGCAATGGCACCATCGGGGACGCGGCGCTGAACGGGCGAATAAGAGCTGCGCTCTAAAACTGAAGCAAACACTAAGATCCCTTGGGTCACGAGCCGGTTACGCTTCGTTCGCCGCCAAAGAACGCGACCGTGTAACTCTGCGGTGAACTTAAGTGTTCCCAAATTTATTTATGTTTCTCCCAGCCCTGCTCATATATCAATAGCCCCCCCCCCCCTTTTTTTTTTCTCCTTTTCGTTTTTCCTTTTTTTCTTTACAAGCAGCAATCAGACGTTTTCTTTCTCCCAGTCGTGTTTTGAACTCATGATTCGCTTTTTGAATGCACTTTCCGCAGGTTGGACATCGTACCTTGGGCAAGTCTTTTAATGGCGCGATCATACTCTGGGCACTCAGTCGCCTTCGTTTTTTGCCCTGGTTGCCCCAACAAGTTTTTGCTGAGGGCCTTCTGTCATCATTACCCCCGTGCTATGAAATTTTTCCGCACCTATAGTTTTTCATTATTTCAATTGGCGTTCCCTTTAAATTTTCTCTTTTGGGCAGTTTCAGGCCGTCATCTCTATATTTGATTAGCTGAAGTCTGTGATAACTCCTGCAGTGGCGGGCCTCCTGCACTTTTATTCTTTACATTTTCTTTTGTTCTCTAATAGGGGCTGTCATATAAAAATTGGTGGAGCCGTATGGTGGCCACCAGTTAAGTTCTTTATTGGGTGAAATTAAGCGTCGCATCTGCCTGACCGAGTTCTTCCCTTGACGGGGACATTGCAAATCACGGTATCTGCATTGACAATGGCTGCTGGCACGCCAAGTGGCACTAGACAATCACTGCTTCCACGCACGGAAACACATCACACTCGCGTGACCTAAGTATTATGGACGCCGTCATAAGCTAAGCAAAATGAAAAAAATATGCACAACAGCAAATGAAACATTTATAATACTAATTTCTAGCTCACATTTTTGGCTGAAGAAGGGTTATTGCTTATGTTCTTGATAATTTTAGCTTACGTAGGCATCGGCAGCCTCGGTGTAGTCGGCGAACTTCGGCGTTTGGCGCGTTGGTCGCGCTGACGAGCGCCAAGTTTGGGATGGACCAACACCACCTACACAAACATGCAGCTCTGCATTGCGCGCAGAATAACGGAGTTTGGACGCGCTTGATTGTGACACACAGCTGCAGAGAAAGCGCGTAGTGCAATTTCTGGCTTCACACGAGGCTTCGGGGCTTCGACTGTGCATTGTGCTTGGTAATCCTATGACGCTTCACTCTATTGTATATGCATGGATATTTGGCTCCCCCCGAGCTGCTTATCTCGTTGTTTTTGCGGGAGGTATTCCGATTCAAATACGAAACACCTGCAGTTACTGCAATGTTCTGTTCCATTGCTCTATATGGCTGTTCATACCAGGGAAGCCACTACATTTATCTCCGAAATTTTTTTGCGGCCAGCTGGGCTACGCGTCCGCAATTGATATGAACCGGTCTATATGAGAGCTTCAGCGTTGCAATAACGACATGCAGTAGCGCGAAAGACAACATATCCTTTAAGGAATACGATGCACTCAATCTTCTACCCTCGATCGTTCTTCCAGAGACAGGAAATAGAGGTTTATGGGCAGATATCGCGCGTCAGAAACGAACTGCAGTCAGGAACAGCTGGTGCTTATTATTCCAGGTGGCTTTTGGTGGTACTTTAAAAGTTCAAAGCGTACTTTATTTCTCTCAGAGAGAAAAAGGCCCCCGGGCAAAAAGCTACTTACAAAGTAGCTTGACTGGGCCCGGAGCCTTCTTCAGGGCAACATACAGCATCATAGGTGTTGACGGAACATAAATAAATAAGAGACTTCATGGTCAATAAATACAAAAATATAAACACGTGAACAATTTTCACCAACAGAAAGAATTTGAAAGTGGGAACAATGGAACAAGTAATAAAAAAAAGAAGCAGATACAGACAGGCAAATATCAAATATAAAAATCCAGAACACACTACCACTCTGAAACTAAACAGTATATATATGTGTGTGTGTGTGTGTGTGTGTGTGTGTGTGTGTGTGTGTGTGTGTGTGTGTGTGTGTGTGTGTGTGTGTGTGTGTGTGTGTGTGTGTGTGTGTGTGTGTGTGTGTGTGTGTGTGTGCGTGCGTGAGTGCGTGCGTGCGTGCGTGCGTGCGTGCGTGTGTGTGTGTGTGTGTGTGTGTGTGTGTGTGTGTGTGTGTGTGTGTGTGTGTGTGTGTGTGTGTGTGTGTGTGTGTGTGTGTGTGTGTGTGTGTGTGTGTGTGTGTGTGTGTGTGAAACTGGAAAATTATCAGTTTTGCTTTTGGAATCATGCAATTACAAAATCCATTTGGAATATGCACCAGGTAAAAATTTGGAGAGGGACCAGTCTCATAAACCCATGCCACTTTCTGCATAAATTGCTTGCAAATGGTTTCATGTAATGAAAATCACATATGCTTTCATGCAAGTGAAAACAAATAGAACATTTAAATTAAGTTATAAGAGCCTTACGCGTATCTTTTTGCTTAGATAATGGTTGTGACCCAGATCCACAGGACACCGCAGGTCTGAGGTCTCTAGCGCAGCAGAGTTCTCCTCAATTGTGTCTCTTTTTCGCCGATCCGTCACCATGGGCCATGCTTTCCAGTGTAATTAGGAGTAATTAGGAGGGCCCAGGTCGGGCTTTGGGACTCAATCTGTGGCTCAAGCAGTGCCATCAGTTGCTCACACTTCTGTGCTTCAAAGATTGCTTTCTCTTTTCCATGCGTTCCTTGTCACAGCAGACATCACGCTAAAAGACCATGAAACAAAGGTGATAAAGAAGAGTGCTATGATATTGAGCAGAGTCGACAAAAGTTGAAACACCGTTTTACAGATAAATTATAACCAAAATTTAATGGCCCGTTAATTAGGTTACATAAGCCCATTAATTTATTTTCAAGCTTTATGTATGAGAAGTGCTAAGAGGTCTGTCACGGCCGCTGGATGAAAGCACACTTGGCATCAATCGACCATGGTTGTATTATCCGAGATCAATGGGACGCAAAAAAAAAAAAAATTCAACTAGGAATATTTTGGCTGAACTAGTGAGACTAACGCTGTGGTCCTATTTCACTCCAAAAGCTGTTATATTGCTCATGTCAAAACCTATGGCAGAAATGCAGAATTTTGAGTCTGAGGTTTCTTTGTTGAACCTATTTTAGGCTGTAAGAGAAACGTACGTGAGGCTCCTCGAAGAACATCAACATTCTAGAAATGTTTGAACTTCTCAGTGAGTGGCGCTTGGTTACATATAACCTACCGCATATATTTGCAGCAGTGACTAAGAATTTGGTGAAAGCTATGAACTCGTGAGTAATAAAGCCTGGAAGTAAAAGCTCCACTCTTCCACGCTCTGTGAATGTCTGTGTACAATGAAAATAGTAGAAGTTGATTCTTGTAGTACTGGTAGTAGTAGCAAGGTATTTTATACTCTCTACAATATAGTATTGTCGTGCATGGATGAAGGAAACACCTTTCCTTCCTCCTTGTTGTCATGCGTCTTTCATTATTTTCTTTTTTATTTTATGGTGACTCTATACCAACGCTGTGACTTCTTGTCGCAATCTTATTCTGAGCGAAAAGGGACGATATGTATCGGCGCTTGTGCGCCGCTCTCTACTGGAGGGCGCCATGGAACGAGTCGAATTTGCGGGATGCATGGTGGCGGGGCATTAAAATTTTGCTGCAGCTGTTGCGTCACAGCTAATTAGGCGTTGCTGACCGGAAGTTCTGAGATTGTGCCATTGAAAGGACAGAATTACACACTACTGCTGAGGGATAAAATTATTCACGGCTACTTAGGCAGGAAAGAATACTCCCTTGAATAATTTCCATTGCATCCATGCTCACGATTTTAGAGACAATGGGGAGAAATAGATTGGTTCGTGGGGTTTACGTCCCAAAGCGACTCAGGCTATGAGAGACGCCGTAGTGTAGGGCTTCCGAAGTTACGACCACCTGGGGTTCTTTAACGTGCACTGACATCGCACAGCACACGGACGCCTTGCTTTTTACCTTGGTCGAAAAGCGGCCGCCGAGGCCGGGATTCCATCCTGTACCCTTGGGAACAGTAGCCGAGCTCCGTAACCACTGCGCCACCACGGCGGGGTGGGGAGAAAGAAGTCAGCGTGTATCGCAGGGCACGAAGTTGTAATCTCGAATAGACCACTCTCACCAAAACGTGACTGTTATAAGTTAGGAAAGACCGAAAAGCGAAATATACGTGTTGACATTGCTTACTGATTTCACGAGTGAAATGCGTGCGTCTGCGCAGATTTTTATTCGCCGATCCCTAATGACACCACCATTTAATTCAACATGGTGGCAACTTGTTCTTTTCGATGAATGCGTCCCGAGTTTCGAGTTGGCTGGTGGGAAGGATTTTAAATCCGAATTTCACGGGAATAATTATGCGCCTTATGCTGCCAGGCACTTTTTTTTTTTTTTAGTGAGATCAATACGGTGAGTGGAGTTGGCCATAATACTAATTTAAGGAACTATCTGTACTACGTTTGTATTACAGTAAAAGCGTTACACCCTGATTACAGCGATGACCACAATCTATTTTTGTGACACATTTTGTCTTTACTTTACTCTTCTGTGTATTCCTACTCGGATCTTCCTTCTCATTCTCTACAAATATATCAGGTATATCAGATATATCAGGCCGGTTTGCCCGCTAATGACCTCTACTCGTTCATCAAAAATACTTTCGGTCCTCTCGCTCGACGCACATGCGACAAGCGTAAAGCTCGTGGGCTCGTGGTAGCGCTGTGCAGTATTCAAAACAGTTCAAAAGTCGTGTGCCTCGACTCTGCTATAAAACAACGCTTCCTCGCTTTGTTTTCGCATTGCACCCGGTGACAAATTGCCTTACTATGGGCGTCTAAATTGCCTTGCTGCCAAGCTTAGATAAATTTTGTTGGTACTTCAGTGCTTTAAATTGCAGTGGTGGGTAAACCGGCCTAATAAATTGAAGTATCGATCTTTCTTATTTCGCCTTTCTTTAACCTTAGTTCTTGCCTGGTTCTTTGCCAATCTAAGCTTCCAGAGTTCTAAATCATATTTTGATTTATCTTCTGGTTCGTGCAATTTCTTTCATTTTTTACGCATCTTTCTTTATCGTTTCTACATTTGATGCGTTAATATTGCCTTCACATACCTTGAAGCCCAGAGTTACAGGAAGGCTGACCGTGTCCGCCATGGTATATGGATACATATAATTATAGTCTGTAAGAACACCTTCTATGCTTATACTTACTCATTTCACACATATATCGTCACCTTTTATGCTTATACTTACTCACACCAAAGTGGATCAGGAAATCTTGTTTTTCACTCAGAAACTGTTTACTTTCCATAAATTTCCAAAATTACTTGTTTAATATACCCCCATTCACTTACGCAGTGTTTGTTACTGGCGGACAACAAGTGGCGCTAATTGGCAGAGAAATAGGGAAGCTGCGCGTATTATTTACAAAAAAAAAAGAAAAAAAAAACCATGAAACATATTGTTCAACGAGACCGCCCCAATGCCCCTCCCCTTTTCCCCAGTACAAACCAGGCCCTGTGACAGTCTGCAGGTTATTGGAAATTGGCTTCCATGAGAAACTGAAAGGGCTTCGCTTTTATTTTCTAATCGCCGTGTTTTTCTTTGAGCGTTATGCACTAAGGCCATGCACTTAAAAGTCATTAAGTGGCTAGCTGAGGAATTTTATTTTTTTCACCGCGCTGACAGACAAAGCCGGAAAAGGCAAGAACATGCGGTCACTGTGACGCGTCCTTGTACTTGTCTGCGCACGCTGTCTTTTTTTTTTTTTTTTTTTTTTTTTTTTTTTGATAAGGAAGATGACTATAAATTTGGCACCCGTCAACTGCTCACTCTAAGCAGAGGGAAACATGAGCGCACGTTCCCATCGCTCTTCGGAACTATCAGATGTCCCCGTGCCGTGGCGCCGGATAGCGCCGAGGTCAGCTCTGCGACGCGCCGCTCTCCACTCGAGGGCACCACGGGCGCGTCCCTTCGCCTGCGATGCCTGCCGGCGCCATTTTCGAATTTCGAAGCTGTTCATGCTTCGCTGCCAATGATGCGCCGTTGCTCAGACATGAAGGCTTTTCGTTCTCACCATAGTTGCATTGACTAGCCAATCGAGTTGGTTACATGTAACCTATTGCATACAGCAGTGACTAAGAATTTGGTGAAAGCTACGAACTCCTGAGTAAAAGCACCACTCTTCCACGCTCTGTGAATATCGTGTATACAATAAAAATAGTAGTACTTGATTCTTGTAGTACTGGTAGTAGTAGCAAGGTATTTTATACTCTCTACAATATATTATTGTCGTGCGTCCTTCATTATTTTCTTTTTTTCTTCTTATTTTATTATTATTTAGTCTTTCGTTTCACTCAAGCTGGTAACGTTTGCAAAAAGCCATCCCTATATGCACGACATGCTCTATTGGAAACGAAGTTTCGAAGTGCACAACACACTATGTACTTCCACTGCGTCGAAGTACACAGTCTATTCTCATTAAAAGTATTGCAGATGTCGCTGTTGCGGCTGTAAATCTATGGCTTAAGTTAGTCAGTTCCGTCTAAAGTATTCCCGCGTTCTGCTTGCTTAGCGTACGTGGACTTGGAAGCCTGTGCTAACGTCTCGTGCCAGTCCCACAATGGTGCAGATCGGCACCTGCACCCCCGACTGCGCGTGACGAGCATCTCTGTCACTCGAACAGGCTGACAGCAAAAGGAACAGCGGTAGACAACGTGACGCACGCTAGCAGGTATACGCATTCGTTCGCTTTCGCTTCTCACTTAGTCTTATTATCTCTCACCTTGGCCTGCCTCCTTACTTCGAGTAAATTATCGCTAGCATTGACGCCTTTAGCAACAGTAATCCTGTAGCAACCTCCGAAGCTCAGGCATACGCACTGGGGATCTAGCGCCCGTAGCCAGCACAGCACGCATCTAAATATGCAAAACAACGTAATCCGTCAGAAATGCGATATCTCTTCCTTACCTGCGAACACAGCATTAGAGCGGTAATCATGAAATCTCCTTATTTAGATTTTACATCGCAGTCATGGCAAACAGGATGTTGAATCCACTTTAGGTCTACGCTGGAATGGCGACGATGACTGGGTCGGTGAGCTTTCTGAGGCAAAGACGTGCACAGCATGAGTGAACAACCGGAAAGGCGGAAGCGTGAGTGACCGCCTCAGGATGGACAGCGGCGTTGTTTGGGTAGTTAGAGGAAGGCTGGAAAGCGCCCTGTCGCAGCTTTGTCGGAAGTTATCGTATATGGAGTTTAAACACGCGTGGATTCGACATTAGCGTGATCCTATCAAATGGCCCCCGCTCAGCCTTTGTCACACGCAAGCAGAGATGTGCTGCTGGACATCAGCACACGGCAGAAAAACTATCTCATGTTTACATGGAAATAGCCAGAAGTAATTTTACAATTCAAATTTATTAGTTAATTTGTGTCACTTGGTTTGCAATTGAAATACATCGCCCTTTATTTGCACGTAGCAGCCAAAACAGTGGAGCGCACACTTCCAAGTACGCAGCGAACACCATTGCCCTATTTCAGGAAATGGGTCGATATTAAAACACTATACAGCTATCTACCGCCCGGCTCGCACAGGAGCAATCACTTCAGCTTGAATTTGCTCTGTTACAACAATTGGGGATTGAAACATACCGTCGTTACCGCGATACTGAACCTACAAGAAAGTTTTGTGAAATGTCGTGCTTTGAAAACCGGCATGTCCCGGGTAAAATGTTCCGGTTTCGTCCGACGTATGCAGGTAGCACATTTATCCACAGCCTCGAAATAAAGTGATTTGATATGTCCGACGTACCGAAGAATAAAATATGCGCTGGGTCCATCCGATTTATCATTAGCTCAGCTGCTGGTGGCGGAGTTGGTAAGTACATCCGGGTGTGGCGCCGGCAGCATCGTCTGCTAGCCGTGTGTTTCTAAGCAGCTGCCGTGTCATGAATTCGTTTTGTTACGGCGTTTACATCGTTGCATAGACAGCATGTGCTGCCAGTGCACTGTGACATAAACTACGGGGCATCTCCAGCAATAGTTTTTCCTCCGGTAAACGTCCGAACACTATAATAGGCACGCTGGAGATTGTATTTACCCATCCCAGCTCGGCAATCACCATCACCTAAACTCACAGGAACTTTAATACCACCGGGAGAGCACTGTTTGATCTCATTTCGAGTTAACGATCCGCGTATTATTCTTGTCTTATATTTCGATATGAAAGCCCTTGAAACAATATCGGCGTGTCATAGGGGATTTTGTGACTTTGGCTAGCATTCACGTTTAGGTATACAAACAACAAAATATGTTGGTCACTGCGCAATTCTGCAATAGTTCTCTTATTTATTGCAGTGCTGCACATTTTTGTGGCACTTAATTTTTCAAGTCTTTGCATAGATCTCTGGTGCAAAGCAAAGACTGATATGATGAGCGTCATGTAAGAGGTTTCTTGAATGCAACACGATGCTCCAAGCGCACGATACATGCATTTGATAGCCTATAAGCAGTGCTTGATGAGAGCCGCATTTGTAAATATTTTCGGGATTTCACCTTAGCGCATAAGCTTTACGAAGCGTAGAATTTATCGAAGGTTGTCAGCGCTCGCTTTATCGTGACTCACCCATTTACGACTGTACGCGCTATGAAACGTGTCATCGCCACGATACATTATTTCGTTGAGGCTAATCCCGGGGGGGATGCCTTAAAGGGGGGGGGGGGGGGATTAAGAAACGCTTTTAATTGCGTTATCGGGCTTCGTTCGTATCGCGCATTCAGCAGGTCTGCATTATTATTCAGCTTAAACTAGCGAGCCAGCGTGACCTATGGCAGCGTATCTGTCTCGCAACCCGTTAAGTCTTGGGTTGGACTTCCGCCCTAACTGACAGTTGACTCAATTTCCATTTCTGCTCAGTTATTATTATTTTTTTTTTGTCACAGACCTTCCTTCAGAAATTCAACGTCAATCTGAACACTTCATCCTGCTTTCGAATTTTAATGTTCCATCAGGATTTGTCGTTCACAGCCAACGATTATACGACGCCAGATTTTCTGCGACACGGGGCCCTTAGCGACATCGCATTAAATTCTTGTGAATTCAGCCGGTGAAGCGATATACCTATAAGAGAACGGTGCTAGCCCGATGTAAAACTGCGCGTGGCGCAGAATGTCTCATATATTGGGTCGAGGCGCGTCATTATGCGCATACGTGAGATGAGTTTGCGAAGCAAAGACAGGGTAAATGAAAAAAGTAAGCAGAAACATAACGAATTTCTCTGTCGAAGTAATTTATCAGCCGATGCAGCACACCCACAGTAAGGCGGGGCTCAACATTGCATCTGGTCATTTAGCACGTCTGTAGAAGGCGCCTCGCGCGTGTATGCTTTAGTTTCTCCCCCAAGGTGGCTGCAGCGTCATCAGTGTTTTCACTTCTAGGCAAAGGGTGCCTTAATTCTATGCTTCAGTCCTCCGTAGAAAAAATAGGCAGGAGTGAGAAATGTTTAAATGCTCGCACATGCTACATAACAAGGTTAACATATCAATTCTAGCCTTAAAAATAAGGCTCCCTCGTAGGAACCGAACACCATTTCATCCCTATGTCCGGTAGCGGTTATCCTCACGATGGAATAGCAGAGGATGCTTCCCGTGGTATCGAGAGCTGTGACAGTCTGTGAGAGCGCGTGAGGTTGTCTCCAGAATGTTTAACAGCCTGACGATCTGTATCTGGGGCCATGCCTACATGTGGGCACAACGTCACTTCTCGACTCTTTTTCATTCGTGAGGAGTTGCATACATCTAGGGTATTCTAGTTACGGGCAAAGATAAGTTCTAATGGACAGACGCATATCTGACATTTGCCGACGACTATGTATTTTTCTTCATAGAACAGGTTGAACGAGACGGACACTTCGAGGACACATACTTTATTAAGCAGCATCACAACCAATGCAAAACGCCGCAAACGAGGCAAATTAACTGAAAGGGGAGTGGCGTAAACAAAGAAAAGAAACAACCGAAAACAGATTCGTTGAACAAGTTAACAAAACGTTCGTATCAAACGCGAGCGAGCGCAATTGGCAAGCGCTCGCCGCGGTGGGTCAGTAGGGTCAGTATTCCCTGCATTGACAATTTGGAGGCCCTTGTAGGCTTCGCTCGGGAGCCAGAAACAGGCGCGTGCTGCGCTACTCCATCCAGCTCCGCAAAGGCACAGACTGCGCAGCTGCCAGGACAATGGCACTCCTGATGTTCGGATGGCTTCCCACTCGCTTGGTGCGTAGCAGAGGCCAGTATGTCAGGTGCAGCAGCCAGATGTAGCGCCACTGCTGAGCCGGAGTGGGGCTGCAGCCGACTCTGCTCCTTTTGCACCGGTGCGTTCCTTTTTGCCCTTGCTCCTCTGACAGCTGTCAGATGGCCTTTCCCCAGCGACCTTGGCCAGCCTGCGGAACAATGACACGAACGATCAGGCTATCAAGAATTTGTCTAAGCACAGCAGCAGAGGGTTGCAGGCCCGCTTACATACCCTGTGGGAAAACTGGAAAGCCAGGCAGCAGACACCAAGGGCCAACAGCGCGAAGTGTGTCGCAGATGGTGTAAAGCCAGCCGTCCAGGGTCTTGTAGAGCGAACGCTTTAATGGAAACTCGAGAGGCGAACGGGGGAAGTCGTTGGGAACCATCGGTGTTGAGCTTTGCATGGTCTCGTGCAGGTTGTGCAGCCGCTGGCTGCACTGTGGTCGCTCAGGCACCACGGTTACCTGCGGCGATGATAGACACTTCTTATTCTGGTGGCCAAGGAATCAAACACACGCAATCAATACCCTGAAGAGTTAAGGAGAAGCTGGGTCCAGGATCGTGAGGAACTAAAGAACGTCTTGGCGAGTTAAAGAGCTTCGAAAGACGGTACGTATGTGAGTACAGAAAAAGCTCTCCTTACCTGCAAGCCCGTCGAATTGGATGCCTTCACGTCCTGTGCTGGATGCAGAGCTGAGAAAGGCGTTTCGGCCCGCGTCTGGATACGATGGCTGTTCCGCCACGCGCGTGCTCCGCAGCGCTTCTTTGTTCTCTGTCTCAACTCTTTTTTTCTTGTAGCATTGAGCCCCCATACTGAAAAGAAATAAAATAAAAAAGGTGACGAAGTGCTGACTTGTAACAACAAATAAATAATAGTAATTAATAATTGGTTCACAGGAAGCGAAAGCCGCAATACCTCTCACACTTGTTTCTGTGGACACCTGGACTGAGCTGTAAAGGAAGGGAGAAAGGTGGGAATGAAAGTGGAAAGCAAAGCCGTAGTGGAGTGCTTCGGAGTAATTTCTACCACGAGTCGAGAAACAAAAACGAATATCGACCCCGGGAACGTCGGCAATTCTCACAGTGAGCAGCGGCCATTCGTATCCCGAAAGGACTGCCGAAAAACGACCGCTAGGCGGTAGCGCGCAATTTTTTGGCAGTATTTTTGTAAAGATTGGTAACGATTGTCAGCATCACTTTGATATCCCCTCTCAAAATGTTTCTGGATGGTTTGCTTAAGTTCATCTACAACGCGTTGTGAACTATTGACGTATTGCTTCCTTCTACTTGGCGTCTGAGAGATAGCAGTACCGCGTGCGTTTCGGGTAATATATGTGTTCTGTTGATTGTCTAATACGCAGCCTTCCCGTTTTTATTCACTGTAATCTTGGGTTTACGTTGAAAGCATTGAATCGAAAAAAGCTTAATGAAAACGTCCCGTTAACCTCCGATCCGTTAACAACGTTTTGCTCTGCCAAGTATATCTCAGGGGATGTTTCAGCACATGACTGACGGTCTCTACGGGCAAAGTGGAACGGTATGTGAAGCAGATAGTACGAAAGATATGATGACAATGTTCAATTGAACAGTAAGGAAGGGAACGACAGTTTGGTATAGGGGATGAGGCACAGGAGAAATAAGCGTCATGTTCTAAATAATTTTTTCAGTACTTGGCGAGTGTGTGTCTTCTTAAGCCACCAGGAGTAATAACTGCGTATGTTGACCATGCTTTGGCAATTTTGAGACTGTAATTCGGGATCATGGGAAATAAATTACCAGAAGAACAAGAATGGGTGAGATGCATTCAGCGGGAATTTCATATGCATGGGAAATACCGGTGCAGTATAGTTCAGGACTCTAGAGCGGCAGCTAGGAAGTAACAGGAATGACACATCACCGGCGGCAACAAGAGAGAGCACGCCGGCGGTGTTTCAATGTACAATTTGCACTTACTCGCCCCTGTACTAGCGGAAGCGCGTACAGCATGCAGTTTCAAAGGCGAAGGTGACAGACGTCATCTCATATACAAAGTTCTGTTGTACACATTGGGCAGGAGTGCAGCTCTGCAGATCACAACCTTTGCACCTCGCGCGCAAAAGCGATGCTTCATCGAAGCATGCCAAGGCGGTGTCATGGCAGTAGTTTTTGAGGTTAACGAACCAGGGCCGACGTACAGTGCGTAAAAAGCTGCACTGGAGGGCTCGCGGATCAGTAGACATTTGTTAGAGCATTCCGTATATTATTACGCAAACAAGATACGACCATAAATTAAAGCAACAGCAGCTAGGAAAACACAGAAACAGCCGGATTGGTAACGCTCTATATCATATTACTCAGTTGGGATTACAAGGCAGTCAGGTGCTGAGTCAGGCGCCGGACGCAGGCATTCGTACGTAAGGAGGTGGTCGCGGAAGCAGAGACGGACCGAATTTTAGAGAGAACTTAACAAGTTTGTTTACATGGTGGGCAGTGAAGCGAACTTCGGCCTTCTTGAAGGGGTCCGCTGTGCCCATGTCCCAAGTGGAGTATTTAGTTATTTATGTAATGTCTACTCCGGTTTAGTCACGTGCGCAACCTTAATGAAACGCTCAATAGAGACGTCCTCGGCGCACTCCCCTCTTCCGGCAAGTTGCTGACCCGGGAACAGCGACGATGGGCTCGTAGGAAAGTATAGTTGTCATTCAAGGTCGGTCACATGTCATCGCCCACGCAACCTAATAGTTGCGCAGGGATGCCGAGTATAGAGACGAACTGCCTTTGGCGCGAACACGCTGGCGCCGCTGCACTTGGTTTTGAGATACACAGCTGTTCCAAGTCGTTGGTCAAATAGCTAGCGCAGCCGTCTCCAGGAAACAAACAAACAAACAAAAAAACATAGGGTCACTTACTGACGCCATCGGCATGCGGCACCATGCCGCCAACTCATGGGTTGTTAATACGGCGCGAACTCTGGCAGGCAAGTGGAATTTTCTCAGGCCAGAGGACGTCCAACTCAGCACCGCTGTTTCGATGTGGACAAGCAATAGAAACAGCACTCCCAAATTTCAGCCAGCTGTGTTCATTCAACGAGCAGTGACATCACATAATGCGTTTTCGTATTTCATATCCACATCAAACCGCGGCGATGGTCAATCCGGAACGTTCAGGTCAGTATAGCTATAGCTTGGCGCCATAAGCTAATAAAGCACGGCGGAAACTAAAAAGGAATGTAGATATTCAGCTATCCTTGAACCTAGAGCGTTAGCCATCTGCTGTCGCCGCATTCGCTGCTACCGTTTCGATCTTGACCCGATTCCGCGCTTGGTAAGCTTCTCGGCAAAGGGCTACTCATGGTATCTTTTTGTTCGAATGTCTCGGCAGCCTGTCTGGCATGGCTGCAGTCTCTGTCTTTAGGGAAAGTAGCTTTTTCTATACGCCACGCCACCAGGTGCATTCGCGCGACACTGAGCTCGCAGTCTTGGCCGCACAGGCCCAGGTGGCGTATATATCTAGGTCAAATGAAGGAGCGGCGCAGATGGAACTTCGTGGAGACCATGATGTTCAGTGCACACAGCGAGGTTGTGTTGCAGTTGGAACTTGATGAAGACTAAGATGTTTACTGCACAGCGCGAGAGTGTGTAGCAGCTTTACACGAGGCGTGATTGGCTGCGGCGATAGCACGGTGCCCTCGTGCCTGGGAAGCTGACCTGTTTGTTCTGGCGCGGGTTAGAAACACAGCCGCAGCAATGTTTTATTTATTTTTTTTTTACAATTTAGTTACAACCGAGGTGACGTGGCTAGCGCTGTTGCTGTTTTGATGGATTCTCGCCGTTGCCATGGCGACCGTCACTGTTTATACATTGCGGAATAACGCGACCTTAATGAACGTGAAAAGTAGAGCTAACGCTCTAAAAAGCGAAAAGTAAATTGCGACCAGGATAGACCTCAGCGGAAGCGAGCACAGCGAGCCGAGCAAGTACAGTATGAACATACGAAAAAGCGAAACGTATTCGTACCGCAGATTCGTTCTTAAATAATCTTTTAATGTTCACTTCGTGTACAACGCGATTATTCCCTCACGAAAAAAAAAATGGTGACGAGATGAGCGTAAAATACCCATTCTTTAAAGCACGCGAGCCAAATGAATCTCACAACGTCCTCACAGCATAAGCGAGAAAGCGCACGCGCAGACCCACGCATGTCAACAAGAGAGCGAGTCGACCTCCCCATGCATGGCCGGACTCGAGACTCGCGCCGCTCGAGTCCGGCCGTGACCTACCTGGTCAGTTACGTGGAGCCACTCGGAGAGGGCGCTGTTAACTGGCACCGCATAGCACCGCATAGAGTCACTGAAAAAATTTCAGAGTACCGCATTCGTTTATCCCCGCGCCGCCGCTCGCCTACTGGCTGATCCGCGTCACGTGACTTCGCGTCGCCATATCCCTTCCAAGCAAATGCGCGGAATACGTGTCTTGCGCGAGAGTTCCTCTTTTTCCGATCGTTTCTCGCAGTGTACACGTGAGAAATTCTGCTATGTCTCTGGCGCGGCACCAGGCCTGAGTCTAGAAATACGTTTTCTCTATGTCTGGACGAAAAGAGTGATCTGCACCAGTGGTAGGTGCGGCTTCACAGAACCGACCAGGAAAAATTCGTGCCATCAAGGAACACCTTGCGCGAAATACGCTGGTTCATTGGTTTGAAATTTTGTTCGTTTAGCAGCGAAAGAAACGCACGAAGTATTCGACGTGAACATGGTTCGCCTAATGGCAACATGTGTTTATACCTTCCAACGCTGTGCGCCACACGTGCGCAGCAATATGCAGCGTCCATTTTACTTGCGGAAGTTTGCAAAAGCTACCCTCAAATTAAGTTAAATATCCAGCCAGCCGGCATCAGATGCATCTATATTCAGTTCTGCGAAATCACACACACACACTGCATGTTCGTGTGCGGATCGGATCGATGACCGCCGCAGCTCTTCCTTTTTTATTTATGCACAGATTAATTACTTATTTATTTCTAGTTGTACGTTAAAGAAACCAAGGTGTTGAAAATTTCCGGAGCTCTCCACTACGGTGTCTCATTGTATGAGCCGTATTGGGATGTTAAACCCCCTAACTAAACCAACCAACCATAGTTGTGTTTTCGCAGGTGGAAACTTTTAGCAAATGTGTGTCAACCAGAGATGCCATCAATGTGCGATGTCATTTTAATTTTTAACGGCAGTTAATGAGCGACGTTCTAGCAAATTGACAGCACGAGGCATATGCCGATGAAACAACATAAAGAGATGCCATTACACAATGAAAAGTACAATATTTACACCCGCGCGGTGATAGCAATGACATAGTCAGCCATGTTTTTTTTTTTTTTTTTCAGGGTGAAAATCTGTGCTATCAGCGCTTTAGTTTTCCTTCAGTTAATGACGGCGCCGCAAAAGAATTAAGTTCTTGGCGCAGCGACGGCGATACTAAATTGCATGCTAGTCTGTTTACACTGCCTCAGCGAGCCTGCTGCTTCACTTTGTGTTGCTTATACAAAGCGATTCATCATGTCAGAGCGTAATAAACTCTGCACCTCGCCCTCCGTGTCTTTACCGCGTCTGGCACAGCGGCGCCAGTGAAGGGCATTCTCAACTACTTTAAAATATACGCACACGTTCCTGCGACCTTCGCAGACATGCTGTTTCACACTCCGTCACTTTATAATGTTGTAACACGTGTAACACCACTGTAATGCCCGTAAAGCACGAGTTGATCCAAATAGCCGGCGATTTACAAGAGCCGGGCGCCCTGAAGTGTTCGCCTGTTCATCCACACACTTCATCTTTTCCCATCGATTGCGGACTAAAGTAATAAAGTTAGTCACCATATAATCACTGGTGGTACTTTTCTGAATAAACATGACAAAATGTTTCAGTTTTGCTACTTTAAAAACATATTAGAAGACTTCGAATGCTGTCACTCGCCGTTCAGATGGCGGCTGGGTCCGGCGGTTTGGAAGGAAAATGGCGCTCGCGGGAACCTTTGCGGTAGTCTGAAAATTTTTCAGTAACTCTAGCACCGCATACCGCATAACATCCCTCAATAATTTTAAAGTATGGAAAGGCTATGATCCAGCCGACAACGTCAGCTATTGGCTCATCGTGACACGTGACCCTATGCCGCCATAAAAGTTCCCTCGCGCCGGGCGGTGAGCGCGCGTAGACAAAGCGGACGGCTATCGCAGTTTCGCCTGCTCTGCTTACGCGCCGCAACCTTTTCGTTTTCGTCGAATTCATTACATTTTTCGCTCTTTAGCTCTGAGTGATATCAGAACATACACAGTGCTTTGATAATCTCAGTCCGGAAGGGCTGAAGTGCCTTCTTATTGTGCGGTTGGGAGCCGGAACCGAACGGAGGACGGCAAGAAGCTATTCTGCATCCCTCACGGGAAACAGAACCTGACCAGAAGAAAAGTGTGGCTGCATAGAATCGGACGGAAAGACATTGACCCTTCGCCAACTGCACGACTATGCGAGGTAAGTAGTAGTAGTATGTGGTTGTTTTATTATTTATTCAAAAGGAAGGAAAAGGTGTTTGCCAGCCCCGGTATCTGATATCTGAAACACTTGAACTGGGGCGGCGGAAATAAAGAAATAGTGAGGAAGCTGTAGACGATGTCAAATAGGTGAGCAATAGGGAGAAAGGACAAGGTAGACAAAAAAAAAAATAAAAATTCGAGGGCACTTTGGCGACTAAAGCGATGAAAGGTGAAAGCCTGAGTGCTGCATTCCGCTACGCAGTTTTGCCGGGTATGCGGCAATAATTATTATTTAATTAGTTCATTACGCAGCTCTCACCGATTAGTAATTATTATTAATCAGTCATTCATTAGTAATTATTGAAATAGGTATTGATTAATTAGTCATTAATTAGTAAGTGGTTATTGATAGCCAAATGGGCGTCTAAGGCGACATTAACTATCAAATAAATATTTACGCAATTGTATTAATCAGTAATTATTATAATTTGTCTTTAATCAGTAGTCATTCAATCACTTATTATTAGTTAGTCATAATTGGTTATTGCTTATTGCTTGTCATATGGCCGTATAAGGCGGCATTAATTATTGATTGAATAATTACGCAAGTGACACTAATTAGTAATTATCAAGTGATTTGTCATCAATTAAAATTACGCAATTAGCTACTAATTAGTAATTAATAATAAATCGGGAATTAGCACTGAGTAATTGATTAATTATTCAATACCTAGTAATTAAGCATTGATTAGTATATGACTATAAGGCACGCATTCGCGCATACTGTAGTCCGGGATGCACGGCCTTATAATCAAAAATTAATTAGCTCAGTACGCAACTGTCACTGTTTAGTGATTAGTAATCAGTAGTCAGTAATTAAGAAATTATTATTGATTTATTGTGCAACTACCACTAATGAGTAATTATTACTTAATTAGTCATTAATCATTGATGTCATATGGCCACATAAGGCACACCATTCGTGCATACTGTGGTACTCTGTGATTGCATTAGGTAGTGCCCCTCCCCTCTCCCCCCATGCAATGCCTCTAATTTTGGAGTGTCTGGCACAAAGGCTGATGTGCAAAATGCATGGTATTTTCTGTACTGCTGTAACAGTGTGGAAGTTATACGTTCTTGCATGTTTTGTACTTATTTAAATGTCCCAGTTCTCAGTGTCAGCACTATTTCATATTCTTTTGCTCACTTGGAAGAATCTCCTAATTTTTATTTTATACAAAATTTTTATTTCATGTATTCTATGCACTGCATTTGCGAACAAATCCTTCATTACTCAGCTTTTAAAAACAAACAATGTATAGCCACTGCTACTGTCCATCAAATAAAATAAATATTCATATATCGAGGCATATTGCACACAGCTGTGAAATCTGCTCACAAGTTACTCACGCTCGGATATGAAGCAAAATGTTTCAGTAAGTGGCGATGTTTCTTTACGCGAAACAGAACTGCAAACTTACATAAGAGAAGCGTCAGATGGAATAAACAAATTTGCAGCGAAGCAAAGTGCACTCATAACTGGCCAATGCACCGGTGTGTCGTGTAAGATCTATTCAGAAGCTTTTTCATTGAGCACTGCACGAAGGCGCAAAGGCAGACTGAAAATGCATATGACACATCAATACGCTTGATGATTCAAACTTGTGTGGCTGCATCGCACAGTCCGTGCCACCACCAGCTTGTACCAGCTCGCAGCAAGTAATCACAATAGACACGCTAGTTATCGCATAATAACTAAACGTCACACTCAGCGGCAAGAGCACTGCTGACGCATTCGCTTCTGCACACGCACACACGACTCGTTTACTTTCCGTGAGGATCGCACTTTCAGTACTTTCAGCGAGCGTAATGCCGCAAGTGTTTCGGTCCGGGCGACTGTCAGCCTTTTTTTTTTGCCCGTACTATATAACCAAAGTGACCGCTAAACGTATCCTGCATCGTTACAAAAAAAAAAAAAAAAAGAAAAAGAAAACAAGCCACAGCGCAAACGCAATTAACCGCAATCAAGCACCGAGACTCGGGTAGCACGAAACGCCACGAGAAATGCGTCTCGCGTCGTCTTCGGCTCCGACTTCTTCTTGTCCACTGTCAATGGCATCGACTCTTGTGAAAACCCAGTAAATCAACACTCTACTGTCTTTTTATTTATATGCGACTAGTTTTTATGCAGTAGCTTTTATTGCCTCGCATGTGGAGATATGTTTTCAACTAACGAATGCCGCGATTTAACACGGGCGTCGTCTGCTCCAGGATCCTTCAAGGTGGTGCGCGCGGCAATTTTCGCTACCTTAAATATCATAAAGGGGTCTTAGCACCGCATAGAACCACTGCAAAATTTTCAGAGTGGCGCAAAGGTGCCCGCGGGCACCATTTTCCTTCCAGACCGCTGGACCCAGCCGCCGCCTGAACGGCGAGTGACCGCATTCGTAGACATCTAAACATGTTTTTAAGCTAGCAAAACTGAAAGATTTTGGTATGTTTATTCAGAGCAGTACCCCCAGTGATTATGTGGTCACTTACTTTATTAGTTTAGTTCGCAATCGACGGGAAAAGATGGAGTGTGTGGGTGAGCCGGCGAACACTTCAGGGCGCCTGCTCTTGTAAATCGCCGGCCATCTGGGTCAACTCGTGTTCTACGCGCAGTGCAGTGGTATTACAACATTATAAAGTGACGAAGTGTGAAATAGCATGTCTGCGAAGATCGCAGGAACGTGTGCGTATATTAGAGAGATTTAGCTTACCGTGATCCGCGATCCGCCACCGTGGCTCTCTACCACGCGTGGGCGGGGCGGTCAAGCTGATTGGCCCCGACGTGGCAGGTCTGTGTGCAGGATGGATGGATGGAATATAGGAGCGTCCCCTTTGAAACGGGGTGGTAGCAGTAGCTGTATCATGCTCATTTTTCTCCCTATATCTTAATTATTGATTTAGAATGGTTAACTAAACCAACATTCTATTTATTAAATTTTTGTTCCTACATTACTAACATTATGTCATTTCTCTGCTTTTAAGCCCCCAATCTTCCAGCCGTTTTTTGTTAGTTTCCACCGACGGTTTGTTCACCCGACCACTGTTATCTCTAAACCCCAGAACTTCAGGAACAGTGATTGCGCCTGCACCAACTTCCGGATGGATACCATTACATTCGAGTATAATATGGTCAATTGTTTCACTGGAGTTTCCACATTCAGCACATGCGCCATCTCCATTGTTAAATTTCTTTTTGTAGCTGCGTGTTCTAAGGCACGCTGATCTAGCTTCAAAAAGTAGGGCACTGCCTCCTGAGTTATCAAAGTAATCTTCCTTCCTGATCTGCATTTCCCACTTTCGGTATAATTCCACACTCTGTTTCTTTTCCATCGAATTTATCCAATTTTTACCTTCTGTGTTTTTCACCTGTTGCTTAATGCTCTTTATTTCTCCGTCCTTGTTACTAGCATACTTACTAGTTAGTTTCCTAGTTCTTTTCCTCCATTGTGAGTCAACGCTTTTTAGGTACAGGTATTTAAATACCTTAGCTGCCCATCTGTTACTGTCCAATTTCCTCAGGCGTTCCTCATATAATATTTTACTCTGAGCTTCCCGTACTTCGAAAGATGCCCAGCCCATATCTCCCTGTACCGCCTCATTTGTAGTTTTTCCGTGGGCACCTAGTGCTAATCGTCCAACGGATCGCTGATTTGCAGACATCCACTATGTGGCGCCATCTATCGGCGTCAAGGGGGGTCTGGGCATGCGCAGTGGAACGCGCCGTGGCGGATCCCAGTAGCGGATCGCGGATCACGGTAAGCTAAAACTCTCTATTGTTAAGTCATTGAGAATTCCGTCCGCTGGCGCCGCTGCGTCAGACGTGGTAAAGACACGGAGGGCGAGGTGCAGAGTTTATTACGCTATGACACGATGAATCGCTTTGTATAAGCAACACAAAGTGAAGCAGCAGGTTCGCTGAGACAGCGTAAACAAACTAACATACAATTTAGTATCGCTGTCGCTACGCCAAGCAGGCTTTGTTGAAGCGTATTTTTTGTGTGAACTTGATTCTTATGCGGCGCCATCATTAAGTGAAGGAAAAGTAACGTGCTGGTCGCGCCCATTTTCACCCTGAAAAAAAAAAAAAAAAGCATGGCCTACTATATCATCGCTATTACCGCGAGGCTGTGAATATTGTACTTTTATTTCTGGAGTAGTATCTATGTTGATTCATCGCCATACACCTCACGCCGCCAATTCGCTAGAACGTCGCTCATTAACTGCCGTCAAAAATATAATGAAATCGAACATTGATGGCATCTCTGGTTGACACACGTTTGCCAAAAGTTTCCAGATTCAAACACACAACTATGGTTGGTTGGTTTAAATTATGAGGTTCAACATCCCGAAGCAGCTCATACAATTGGACACCGCAGTAGAGAGCTCCGGAAATTTCCAACACCTAGGTTTCTTTCACGTACAACTAGAAATAAATAACTAAAAAATCTGTGCATATTTTTATGTACATTTAGATTAACATAAAAACAAAAAAAGGAAAAGCTGCGGGCGGTCATCGATCCGCACATGAACAGGCGCTCGTACGCATGTATACATGAGCAGAAGCAGAGTGTGTGATTTCGCAGAACTGATTATAGATGTATCTGATGCCAGCTGGCTGGATATTTAACTTGATTGAAGGCAGTTTCTGCAAAATTCCGCAAGTAAAATGGACTCTGCATATTGCTGCGCACACGCGGCACACGACGTTGGAAGGTAAACACATGTTGCCATTACGCGAACCGTGTTCACGTTGAATATTTCATGCGCTTCTTTTATGGCTAAACGAACAAAATTTGAAACTAATGAACCAGCGTATTTCGCACAAGATGTTCCTTGATGGCACGAATTTTTCCTGGTCGTTTATGTGAAGCCGCACCTACCACACCGTTCAGGCACAGAGAAAACGCATTTCCAGACTCAGGCCTGATGCCGCACCAGAGCAGAACCAGGTACCGCAGAATTTCTCATGTATACACGGCGAGAAACAATCGGAAAAAGAGGAACTCCCGCGCAAGACACGTATTCCGCGCACGCGCTTGGAAGGGACATGGCGACACAAAGTCACGTGACGCGCATCAGCCAGTAAGCGAGCCAGCGCCGCGGGGAAATCGAATGCGGTACTCTGAAAATTTTCCAGTGATTCTAGCACCGCATAAAGTCAGAGTTCCAGTATCTTTAGTACCGTACTGCGATGCTTGGGTCCCCATATGGACAGCAGAGAGGTAATAAAAGTATAGAATTATATTTGTTCCTTCTTTTGGTCTTCGATCTGTGTGAGTAAATCTTGCGCGTGCATTTTTATTCTTATCTGTGCTGCAGCACGAAGACCATATGGTTGTTCCTGCCACGTTAAAATAAATACTGATTATTATTATTATTATTATTATTATTATTATTATTATTATTATTATTATTATTATTATTATTATTATTATTATTATTATTATTATTATTATTATTATTATTATTATTATTATTATTATTATTATTGAATGATTGAAGGAAGTGATCTGGGCGCGTTGGTAGGCATATATATTGGGGAAAAGCGTAACAAGGACAAGACGAGCGCTTACTAAAAACCGAGTTTATTTGGCGACGGTAAGGTAAATTTATACAGGTAAATTAAGCAATGAAACATAAAAAGGCAGAAAAAAATGTAGCTATAGGAGTGAATTCCATGTCCCTGGGAGGTAAGATATGCTATGTTATTTAATATCACGGAAGCATTGATGATGCAATGATCACCAGGACTGTTGATGTAATGCGCTTCCATTATTCCGAGCGTCACCTTGTATTTATGGCAGATAATTTTGATGTGAGCATCTCACCTGTGATGCACACAGGTGAGCATCTGCCCCATACATTGACCTTTTCTGCACTTCTTGCAACGGAACTTCGTGCGCGGAAGCCATTTCTTTCATGTTCCCTTTCACGCTTACATATGCACTTGGCACAATGACCAGAAACGTGGCAAAGAGGGTCACTTTTTTTTTTGCATTTTTATGCTCCACTAGCCTCTTGTTCAGGCATCTCCCTGTCTGTCCGACGTAAATGACACCGCATGTGAAGGGTATTTGGTACACCATGGTTTCTACACTTGGTACGGAAGGCGACAGATGGCGTACCTGGCAAGCATTCTTCTTTGCTCCTTGAGCCTGCGTAACCTATTTGCACATGGGGCTCAGCTTGTTGGGAGCAGAAAATACAACGTCGACGTCATACCTGCCGGCAACCTTCGTGAGACTATGCGACATGCTGTGCATATAAGGGACCACAGCAGGTCTCCTTATCCTCTTTCCCTCATTGGGTTCGCCATTCTTCACAAATTTTATCAGCTTTACCGAAGCCCTAGAAAGGATTTCAGCCGGATAACCATTTGCACGTAACTCGCAGACTTGCATTCCAATGCTATAATTTCAATGTATGCTTGTCTCGTTTTTGTCCCGCCTTTCTTGCGCTGTTCCCCAGTATAAAGGGAATAAACACTACTTAAACCGTGTAGATTGTAATTACTAAAGGTATGTACCACGCATTCCACGCACTTTGATTCGCGATGTGTATACTGTAGCGGAATGTTATGTATGTCGGCTCGACTGCCGCAAAACAGGCTATCACCTTGCGCTCAATGTTTCCTGTCCTCAATAGGAAGCCGAGACGTAGCGCACAAGGTGTGATTGGCACTATGTACAAGTTTTCTCCTCAAACCACTTTTTTGAATATTGCATGATATTACTGGCACAAAACTGAAATCAGCACCGCATGTAGAATAACTATGAATTACCATGCCTAAGTGTCGCGAATGACAGTGGTTCACCCGCCGTTTGTTTATTTGATGGTACAGGAGAAAGCAACATTATTTTGGTCACAGTACTACGCGCAGAAACGCCATTTCATAATTGTGCAATCCGTGAAAGCGAACTCAACGGGACTCAGACGCTTATTTTTTCATGTTCGATATTTCGAGCCCCGTGCCAAGAGCAAAAATTTAAAAAGTGGATTACCTTTGATGCTGACTGTCTTCAATTTCACAATGAGATATTGCCTCTTGAAAATGAAAATAAAATGTTCATAACTTCATTTCAGTTAAATACGTATGTAATCATTAAGGTTTATAACGCACAGAATGTCCGCCTGGGTGTTCACATGACATGCAAGTACCGCACTGAGGCATCTCTCATAGTTTTTGAAACTAAGATCAGTAAACAGTAAAAAATTCACTTAGTGAACGTAATATTATTTATTACATATTATTTGTCTTATCAGGTACAGTCCGTGTAAAGTCACAGTCATGTCACTCGTGGCCACTCGTGACGTCAATGTTTCCGGACTACTCAGCGCGGCATGGTTCAGCTCCTCATAACCGGGAAAGTAGCAGTTGCCGCGCCAGAAACTCCAGGCCTTACGACTCCTGCTGAGATGTAGTCAATTCCATGCACCTGTATCACCCTCGCTCCCTCTGTTAATACCAACAGTAAACTTACAGCACGATGAACGAAACTGAAATTTCGACACTACAATTCGTCACGTGACCACTTTCCGACTTACGAGATTGGAGCATTCAACCGTTCACATGCGGACCAATCGGCGTGCGTCACTTCAGGGTCGGGACAACCAGGACTACGCAGAAAAAAAAAAAAATTCTAGAGGGCACTTTGGGCCACTAAAGTGTGATGAGGCGAAAGCCATTATAGTGCGGTGGATCGTAGCCCTGCACTACGGTACCTCCATCTCCCTTTCTTCTTTCACTCCCACATTCCTTCCTTCCTTTATGGTGCGATACGCATGTCCGCAGAGAATTGTGACAGATAGTGCGCCTTTTCTATACTGTACATCAATTTCAAACGGCCGCTGATGCCTGCTGTACTAACGCCTCCAAGACATCTGGGTCAGCTTCTGTTTGCTGTGCCGTGCGGAAAATGAAGCGGCAAATGAAAGCCGCCGCACGGACGCCTGATTCGGACGCCCGGCGGGGTCAGCTTCGTATATGCATGAATCACCTGGTAACGTCATGACCTGTCATGGCGGTACATCGCGCGCCCCTTGTCGAACATAACCAGCATTTCATCGAACGCATCAGAGTTCACCGGCGTTCTATAATTCGCTTGCAGGAAAGGAAAGGCGCAGTATCGGTCACTCGCGGAATCCCGCGATCATGTTCACGATAGACAAGGGGAATTATGAAGACAGCTTCACGATCCGGGGCGTACCACAGTTATTAAAGCGCTGGGATTGGGATCCAGAGGGATGGAGGTTCGATTCCCAGTGGGGACAAGTTTAACTAATTAATTTTTAACTCTCGCTCTCGAAAGCGTGACACCTCTGCTCACAACCTTCTGTGCTTGTTGTGGTCATGTATGTTTAGCAATGAGAGAGGGCTCTCTGACAGGTATACGCATCTTTTATTCATTTTTCTTGACAGAGAGACGAAGACTGCTCGATGATCTATGAAGTAGCAAGCAGCGGTCTCATTTTTGTCTATACAGTATTTCGATTTGGCACAGTCTCCAAATGCAAAGTCTCATACATTAGATTACTCTCCGGTGTCAAATCCTCCATTTGGTGCCACAGTCTCTCGCACACACTTCACATGTGCCCAAACAGATTGTTCAGAAAGTCTGCTTGAAATGTCCGGGTAGCAGATTCACTTTCGGAAACTCGAATGGAGTGATAAGTTACACGACGTGCCTTCAGATACTCTTTTGTTGGTTTTCGTGGACTGAACTCTTCCATAGGCTCAGTCTCGGCGGCTATGCTCCGTCTGTTACACTCGGCAATCTTGCATCACCGTTTGGTAAGCCGTTCCGATCTCTTTTCGGGCGTCTCCGCTGCTCTCTTTGCCTTCTTACGCTCATTCTGTCTTTGCTGCTGCTATGCGCCGCTTTTTACGCTCTACCGGCGGCTGAGATTCGATGGAGGCAAAACGGAGAGACGGCCGTGTGCTGTGCAATGGCAGTGCACGTTAAAGATCCCCAAGTGGTCGAAACTGCTCCGTAGCGCTCCACTACGACTCCTCTTTCTCTCTTTCCACTTTCTCTCCCACCTTCCTCCCTTCCATTACAGCGCGGTACAGGTGTCCACACAGCAAGTGGGACAGACACTGCGCCTTTCGTTCCGGTGGACCAATTTATTATTATTATTATTATTATTATTATTATTATTATTATTATTATTATTATTATTATTATTATTATTATTATTATTGTTGTTGTTGTTGTTGTTGTTGTTGTTGTTGTTGTTGTTGTTGTGCGCTCGGCATCTTGGCGCGTTATTCTCTTTGTTCGGGCGTCTCTGCTGCGTCGGCAGGAGTCGGCACGCGGCTGCGGCGACCGCGAGCTCTGATATCCTCAGCGCACCTGTTGCTCCTCCCCGGTTTCAGCGCGTGCGCACTATTGGCCTGTCTCACATACGGCGAAATTCGCTGCTGACTAGCGTAGTGTAGATTTCGCTACAAAACAGCAGAGGTTTAACTCCGCTTAAACCATTTAAGAAGTGCGAAAGCACTGTTTGATTAGATTTGGCGTGGTTTTGTTCGGCGGTTTAGCATTGAGAGGTTGGAACAAAGTTTGACAAAGTGCCAAACCTCCTTGGTTGGCTTGTTTTTAGGGAAGAGGGAAGGCACACTATCTCTCTCACATCTCCGTGGACACCATCACTTACGATTAACGGGATGCAATAGGAGACTGTTGAACCCTTGTCCTAGAGTGCTCAGTCCGCTAGCGGCCCATCACCGGGAACAGACGACTGGTCGCAAAGTCAGCGCAGTCAGGCTTCCACGGCGATAGAAAAAGTTACTGCCTCTCCATTAATCGAGAGCAGATGTAAGTATGCATGAAATGGTTTGGTTCATAAGGTTTAACGTCCCGAAGCGACTCATACTATGAAAGATGCCGCAGTGGAGGGCTCCAGAAATTTCGACTACCTGGGGTTCTTTAACGCGTGCACTGACATCGCACAGCCCACGCGCGCCTTGCCTATCGCCACCACTGAAAAGCGGCCGCCGAGGCCGGGATTCGATCGCGCATCCTTGAGTACAGCAGTCAAGCGCCCTAATCACTGCTCCCCCGCGGCGCGGGTAAGTATGAAATGATTACGGACTTTCTGACGGCCTTGTCACCTTTGCGAGCAGCCGCATCATCATGGCGTTGTCGGTATAGGTGGGCAGTCTTCTGCGGTGGGATACATAAGTCCCAAAGCGAGCGCTTTTAGCAAGACGCTTCCCACCTCTACTTTCATCAGGCTCCATTGTTCCCACGCGCGGAGAATACGCAAGCATACCAAATGTTGGGGGTGGTTCACCTAACTTTGCAAGTCACCCCTGAGTTGGCCTAGTCAAATTATATTTGACACCAATTTTGGTCAAATTCGGACAAAGTTTAAATTTCGGGGCCAGGAGACCAAATTTCGGGCATGGCCCGTGCACCCAAATTTGGAAGTTACTATATAGTCGGCCGTACTCAAAATAGGTTAGACATCAATTTTGGTCAAATTCGATTTTTCGAGGCCAGTTTCTGTTCTCGTGGAGAGCTGCGTTTCGTTGTTGGTGCTGTGAGATGGCGCCGGAGGCCTGCAGGGAAGACCCTTGAAAAGACGAAAAACTTGTCTCTAGGTGTTTCCTTGGAAACATCAAACGCGGCATCTGGTGCGGAGCCATAGCAAGAACAGTTCACTTCATCGGTCAAAACTGAAAAACTTGTGGAGCTCCCGTGACGTCAAGCAACCATACGCAACGTCGTGCGGCCGAAAAATTTGAAGAAATCAGGTTGTCACAGACGCGTCTCCCCTGTATTTTTTTTTTTTTTACAATGAAGGAATTGTATACCGGTAACCAATTGTAGAAAAAATAATTGAATTGCCCAAAACGTTGCTGCTATAACAAAATAACTTATTACCAAATTACGCGAAAATGTAAATAATTATGAGTAATCGATTATATGTAATCAATTACGTGCAACTCTGCCGGAGAGCCATCACGATTAAAGCGATTGAAGCCCCTAATACTAACCTCGCCTATAACTCAGATAGCGTTCCCGAGGTGGCGCTGCATGTATGATTGGCGTAGGGGAGGCGAAATACATCGATGCACTAATACCATAGATTGGCGTAGAGTAACTGTATATGCTACGTAGTACATGTAGAGTAACTATAGGTTGCCGACGAGCTCTTGTACTTCGATCTACAGCTTTTAACATCTGTTCGTCACGAGTGCACAATAAAAGGGTAGTTACCGGCCTCTGACTCACCAGCTGTAACCAGTTCATGCATGACGTTTTCATTACCTCCTATTATCTCCTGTGGTGTGCTCGAGTGTGAGTGGTTCCTTTGTTCGTCCATTCTAAATTTCGTTTCTTCGGAAATGACCACCGTGATTTTACGCCTCCTTTTGTGCCCGATAAGTTCGAAATATCTTCCACATCACTAGCCTGTGCTCTTCACTCGTTCATTTTATGACAACCAGCTTGAATTTCACATGACAGATGACGGTTTTGTCATTTTTGAATTGATTTTTCTAGAAGTGTATAAGGTTGCACTTGTGGCTGTGTGTTCCTTAATTACATGTATTTGGATTCGCCCTGTAACGGCCTTACGACTGACAGTATCAATAAATAAAATAATAATAATAAATAATAGCGCGAATGTCCTGTGTCGCAGAAAAGCCATCATTGCCGTCGTCGATGTAGGTTGCAGTGAGCGAAAAATCCTGATTAGTCGACAGAATCAGGATGTCACAGCTATGCGCACGACCTGAGGCGGGAATTTCAAACACGTACCCAACAGCGTTCATATTAAACGTGACGTCACGTGTGGGATTGAAGTGAATATATCATGACTTGTAATTCGAATTGAAGGCCGACGCATGTTTCAAATGACGGAACTCAATAAAGTAAATGATATCGCTAAAAAAAAAAAAATACTTTTATTTTTTTATACGGCATTTCAGCCGACGACCCTTGGTTGCCGTGCTAGACACCATAAGAACTAGGCAACGCAAGGCACGGTTTTAGAACAGCGAGGGGTTCATATGCATATCGTGTGGCATTTCACTGAAAAAGGCGTTCAGTATCCGAGTAAATAGAGAGGATCACAGATCGCTATTGCTTAAGGAGCTGCTTAAGTGCCCCCCTATGCGCGCGCGTGTGTGCGTGCGTGCGTGCGTGCGTGCGTGCGTGGGTGTGAGAGAGAGACTGCGCACGTGCGCGCGCCCAAATGCTTACGTGTGCGCTTTCTTTTATTTCTCTTCTTCCTTTTTTTTTCTTTTTGTTTGCTGTCAATGTACAAGTGCGCCCAAAAATAAAACGGAGCACAAGAACGAACAAAATTTCGTTTCGCGGTGCACCCTGCAAGCGGATGCGCATGTGTATAGCTTGCGTGCGTGTGGCAAATCTGGGTGTTCAGCTTGACATTTTTGGTGTTCGCCTCATCGCAGCCCGGACCAAGGAGAACACTTTTTCCACAGGCCCGTGCTCCGTTTTATTAAAGCAGAGGTAGAAGGGGGGGGGGGGGGGGGGGGGGAGCGCATAGGTTGAGCGAAAACTTTAATGTAGACGCATCCAAAAAAAAAAAAAGATAAAAGACAGGGCGAACGGGGCAAACAGAGGAAGCTTGGAATAGTAAAGGCAGGTACGGAAAACCGGAAGGCTCCAAGCGAGGCAAGGGGAGAAGCGGAAACGACAGCCATTGATGTGGACAAATCGAAAAGGGGTAAATAACGAGAAAGAGAAGAAAAGGAGCGGAGAAATTGTCGCGAACAACAGAGTTCACTGTGTACCCGGGGTGCGGTTTCGCTGATTGCCAAGCGCTTTAATACTGACTTGCTATAATCATATCTACTTCTCTAGGCGCCGTATGCGCGGTGTTTGTACTGTTACTGAAGCTGAGATGAAAGCGTGGTCCAGCTTCAAACTGCTGCTAGAAGACGGCATCCGTTTTATTTTATTTTTATTTTTCAACCAAATTGCGGAGCACACATCAACCATATCCAGGAAGGTAGTCTGCACCGCCGCTCTTGCTTTTTTTTTTTTTTTCGCCGGAGAAAAAATAAATAGCGCTGACGCAGAGTCACGTGGGAGTCGCGAGGCTCCTCCCGAACAGGTATGCCGGCATCCGGGGCCTCTTTCTGTTTCATCATCGCGCCGCTCCATCCATCGTGCGGTTTACCCCGCCGCTGCAGCCGCCGCCGCCACGACGGAGAGGAGCACCGGCTGTGAGAATGAGGCCTTAGTAGCACACACCACGGCCAACATCCAGCGAACGGTACCAAATACCTCAACTATATACGAGCCCTCTAAACTGCAGTGACCCATCATTATGGTCTAAAGATGCGACACAGACCGGAGACATTTGATTATATATATTGTGAAGAGGAAGAAGTGCACGGGGAACGTTCCAGTCAATGGCATCGGGATCGCTGCGCGTGTTGGACCTGACTGTGTTCGCTGTCGCTGATCTGCCCAGTCTGAGTACCTCAATAAACCCCCATCTTACATTTGGTGGAGGTGCTCGGTGGCAACAGCCGCATATGTCAACGGGGCTGCGACAGGCATGGATTGAGGGGCTGGAGGAAGAGATTCAGCTACCTGTTCTTGAATAACTTGGCGCAAACAACTGGGAGCTAGGTGTGATGAATACTCTGCATGGCAGGACATAAGGGAGAGCTGTCGAGCAACTTCTTCCCGACTGAAGCTCTTGATTTGTGGCAGGAGCGCAGAATATTCACCTGCATCTGTCAGGCCAGCAATCGACTCAGTGTGCATGGTGTTCGCGCGAGTTATGGCCCTTTGTTTGCGCATTTCATCAAAACTTTGACATAGTGCGACAACTTCTGCGACGGTGCGGATATGTCGAGCTATCAGCATCTGAAAGGCGTCGTCATCGACGCCTTACAGAATGTGCTTGATCTTGTCAGCCTTTGACATTTGTGCGTTCACGCGCTTGCACAAGTCGACGACGTCCTCGACGTAACTCGTAAAATTCTCGCCAACCTGCTGAGACCGTGCACACAAGCGCTGTTCTGCGCGGAGTTTCCTCACAGCCGGATGGCCGAAAACTACAGAGAAGCTGGCTTTGAACACGGGCCATGATGGAATGTCCGCTTCATGGTTCCGAAACCATAGATTTGCTAGCCGATGAGATAGAAAATCACATTGTTTAGCTTAGTTTCCCGCGTACCACTTGATGTAAGCGCTCACCGCTCATAGGATGTGAGCCAGTCCTCAACGTCATGGTTGTCAGTGCCGCTGAAGATGGCGGGGTCTTGCTGGCGGAGGGAGCCGGGACAGATGATGGCCGAGCCAACTTGTTACGCCTTGGGTGGTTGCTGTCTCCAGCCATCGCAGGAGGTGTTGGTAACGTGCGGCTGCGGAGTTCCAGGGCGAGAGGATAGATCTTAACCGGCAGCTCCACCAAATGTAAGATGGGGGTTTATTGAGGTACTCAGACTGGGCTGATCACCGACCGAGAACACAGTCAGCCGCTCGGCTACTGTTCCCAAGAACGCAGGATCGAATCCCAGCCTCGGCGGCCGCTTTTCGATGGAGGCCGAAAGCAAGGCGCCCATGTGCTGTGCGATGCCAGTGCACGCTAAAGCACTCCAGGCGGTCGAAATTTCTGGACCACCCCCTTCGCCCCGCTATGGTTGCGGTTGCATTGGCACCGCACCAAAACTGGCACAATGCCTGCAGCGTCCTCAACGCCGCAACTGTCACCACTTCGGAAAAAGGTCGCCATCGCGGTAGCTCTGACCGCCACTCCTTCACTAAAGTAGTCGTTAGCGATTCTCAACAAGCAATTCGCAACTTCGATGCAGGTCGTATAACCCGACAGCCATAGATATCCTCCGATCTCTCCCTTACCGTATACACCTCGTCTTTCATGTGGGCACCAGCCCATCAGGCGCTCAGCGGCAACGCACAGGCGCATGCTCTAGCCCGAGAACTCAACTACCAGGCGGAGCGCCCTCCTCAGCCTGCCGCTTCCTCTGACTACTTCTCAATATACTCCCCACTCCTTCCTTCCTTCCTTCCTTCCTTCCTTCCTTCCTTCCTTCCTTCCGTTCCTTCCTTCCTCCTTCCTTCCTTCCTTCCTTCCTTCCTCCTTCCATCCTTCCCTTCCTTCCTTCCTTCCTTCCTTCCTTCCTTCCTTCCTTCCTTCCTTCCTTCCTTCCTTCCTTCCTTCCTTCCTTCCTTCCTCCTTCCTTCCCTTCCTTCCTTCCTTCTTCCTTCCTTCCTTCCTTCCTTCCTTCCTTTCCTTCCTTCCTTCCTTCCTTCCTTCCTTCCTTCCTTCCTTCCTTCCTTCCTTCCTTCCTTCCTTCCTTCCTTCCTTCCTTCCTTCCTTCCTCTTCCTTCCTTCCTTCCTTCCTTCCTTCCTTCCTTCCTTCCTTCCTTCCTTCCTTCCTTCCTTCCTTCCTTCCTTCCTTCCTTCCTTCCTTCTTCCTTCCTTCCTTCCTTCCTTCCTTCCTTCCTTCCTTCCTTCCTTCCTTCCTTCCTTCCTTCCTTCCTTCCTTCCTTCCTTCCTTCCTTCCTTCCTTCCTTCCTTCCTTCCTTCCTTCCTTCCTTCCTTCCTTCCTTCCTTCCTTCTTCCTTCCTTCCTTCCTTCCTTCCTTCCTTCCTTCCTTCCTTCCTTCCTTCCTTCCTTCCTTCCTTCCTTCCTTCCTTCCTTCTCCTTCCTTCTTCCTTCCTTCCTTCCTTCCTTCCTTCCTTCTTCCCTTCCTTCCTTCCTTCCTTCCTTCCTTCCTTCCTTCTTCCTTCCTTCTTCCTTCCTTCCTTCCTTCCTTCCTTTCCTTCCTTCTTCCTTCCTTCCTTCCTTCCTTCCTTCCTTCCTTCCTTCCTTCCTTCCTTCCTTCCTTCCTTCTTCCTTCTTCCTTCCTTCCTTCCTTCCTTCCTTCCTTCCTTCCTTCCTTCCTTCCTTCCTTCCTTCCTTCCTTCCTTCCTTCCTTCCTTCCTTCCTTCCTTCCTTCCTTCCTTCCTTCCTTCTTCCTTCCTTCCTTCCTTCCTTCCTTCCTTCCTTCCTTCTTCCTTCCTTCCTTCCTTCCTTCCTTCCTTCCTTCCTTCCTTCCTTCCTTCCTTCCTCCTTCCTTCCTTCCTTCCTTCCTTCCTTGGTTTCAGAGGGCGGTTGCCCAAGCAGGCAGCAAAAGCGATTCGCAAAAGCGCTGATAAGCCGATTGTTTTGTCACCCTAAATAGGGCGGCTACGCTACTCTGGTGCCACTATGTCTTAATCAAGCGTACGAGGGCTACGAATGTGATTAACATGCATGCTCTTTGGGAGCGCCTTGACCATTCGGCCAAATGAGATGCAAGCTGGGATACATATCCACATGTTTCAGAGGCATGGTGGGGCACTCGGACACTTTCCCATGCCTCTTATGTCATCAGAACATGCAAATTAAATTTCCCGCTTTTTCTTTCTGCAAATTTTGTAAAAAAAAAAAAAAAAGAAAAAAAAAAGCTTTAGCTACGGGGTTTGTCAGCATTATACCTCGATTTTGTATATGACTTGGAAGTGTTGACATTCTGATGTCTGCGAAGTTACTTGGCGGTAGTTTCGAAAATAATTAGGTCCCATAAGGCGTTATGAAGTACTCGGGTAGGCAAGTGCACCATAAAAAGTGTGCTGAGATTCTCTTTCCTTGGCCGTGTGTCTGATATTGAAATCGCTGTGAAGCAAAGGTGCAAGCTATCTCATTGGCTACAGTATACTCAATTAAATTCATTAGCTAGAGCAAAATCGCTTTGCAAGTACAAGAAAGAATAGATAGCACTTACGATTCGAAAGAACTGCAACATATTAGTTAGCTCACCCCTAGCTAATAACAATATTAACGACAACTCGCCCAAAGCAACCGCGTGAACTTTGTTCAGTCTGAAAATGGTTCTGTAAAATGTTCGTTCGAAGCCAGTAGATTTCGCTCCTAAGTTTATTTAACACGGACCGAATTGTTTTAGTTCCGAGATCTCATTTTGAGCCTCAATTGCATGGTCTGTTTCGAGCATTTCATTTACTGGTTCCCTCTAAGACGTTCTGGTACATAATTGATTTATTGCCCCTCTCGCGATTTCCGAAACACGAAGTCTGGAAATAACGTAGATAGCTTTAAATGTAACCGACTTACCGAGAAGTTATCTTTTTCAGTTAATTATCCATGCGCTGCACGAACCTAAGTGCGCACCAAAAATTTTACACTTTAAACACGGCACAAGGGAAGTTGACGGAGACAGAAGAGGATAAACTTATAGAGCTCTGTTTCTCCTCTTTCTCCGTCCTTGTCCTTTACGCCTATTGGGAAAAGTGAGACAATACAATTCCCCGAAACTCTGCACAAATTATCTTTTCACCAAATTTTACTCCTGAATTGTCCGAAAAAGGGGAAATTTTCCCGAATAGAACATTACTACTACCAGTGGGCTTCCCAGCAGTCTCGAGCCAGTGTTTGTGACATAAGAGACGGCAGACCATCGGCCGACGGTCGTCTTACGAGCCAGACGGCGCCGACGCCGATGAACGGCCAATTTTTAACGTAAGCCCAGTGTGATATAGACGCACAAATCACGAAGACACGGAGTTAGCAAACTGAATCATCGTCGTGTCGTGGCAACCCCTTCGGTCCACATTTTTGTATTCGCACGGCGCCACTGGTAGTTTCTGTTCATCGCTCTGTCGTTTCAGGTTGCACCTCTTGCATGACTGCATATCATATTCGACATCTTGCATGCTGATTTTGCATTCAGACGTCTTGTGTCGCTATCTCTGGGGTGTTCGTTGCGCGTGTAGCGGTCGTAGAACGTCACCAAAGGAGAGCCCAGTGACCCCAAAAGCCCTAACTCTAGAAGCAAAGAACACTGTGGCAAAAAGTCCGCGTTTTAATGAGCGGAAATGGGGCTTCGCACTGTGGCCCATGTACGACGTTGCACCTCGCTCCCTGGGCTGGCGCATTTAAACGAAGATTTTGCATCAAACTCCGCTTCAGAATCGAGCCAGCTTCTTTGGAGAGGTGGCAGAGCATGGGGCTGTAACACAGCGTGCAGCTTCCTAAATCATAGAACTTTGCGTGCAGTTTGCCAAATGTCATGATCTTGCGCAACGGATTTACCGCGAAATGCTGCTAAACTCTTATCAAGCATTACTCAAATTGCACGTCAAATACCGTCGAAATTTATATGAATTAACTATAAATTCCAAATCGCAACAGCTGCTCTTCGTTGTAAATTTTCAGTTGGTGCAGAGATTTCGCCAGGAGTTTCATGGTGTATGCGACCCTGCCACATGATAATATATTGTTCCCACGGTTCGCCGAAATCTATCAATGAGCATTACGGTGTTTCTTCAGTTGACGTTGTTCCTTTTACAGAGAGCGCTGATGTGGTTCTAAAGCATTATCATTATTGTGGCCGCTCTGAAGCCTTAATTATAGGCGCTGGATGAGGCGGTTCTATCCACGAGCGTAGACGCAAAGAAACGCCCCACTACGTAGGCACTTAGTTCAAGTTTAATGGGACAGCATAGTTCCAAACGAATTTAGATCAGGTGAATTGTTCCTCTGTTCCATCAGCGCGAGCCTTCGAAGACAATGTGGTCATGAAGCCAAAAGTGTGTACTATTGCGTTTTAACCCGAAATCCGAAAGAGCATATCATAGTGCCTCATGGAATCGTAAACACTGGGAGTGAAGAAAAATTCAAGAGAACTCATCTGTCCCATTCTGCGCTTCGTAAAATTCTGTCCGTGAGCATTTGCACGGAACACATCGCTGTACCACCGATTCCTATCTGACAGAAATCGGTTACCCCACTCTCGATTTCACTCTCAAACCACGTAGAGAGAGAAATGTGCACGTCATTCAGAGATCATTCCACTGCTCAACAAACGGCCCGCCTCGCGATTCGAGCATGAAAGGCGCTCGAATCGGTGCGCTCACGATGCGCGTTCCTCGGTTCCGACGGGAGCGCGCGAGACCAGCAGTGCCGTCCAGCGGTGGCGAGCCAGATTCTCCGGCGTGCACAGTTCTCAGCGTGCCTCAGCTTTCGTTCCCTGGAAAGTTTCTGCGGAACGCACGGTAGGAGGCGAGCGCCGCACAGACACGAAAGCGCGGGCGGTGGGTGCTGGTACGCGGAGTGGGTGGCTGCGGTGAAGGCGTCCGGCAACAAAGGCGAGTGGTTCGGAAAGGTAGAAGAAGGGGAGGTGCTGCTGCGTTGCAACCGGCGGTGCTATTACGGTCTCACGAAGCAGCGCCGGTTGTGCATGCGTGTGCCCCCAGCGAGACTGTTACTTTTTTTTCTTGTTCCCCTCTCACCGAAGAGACAGCAGCCCGCGGTATCACACTGACCTACAACGGGCGCCGAGCCTGGCGCCTTATTCAATCCCCGCGGGAAGATGCGCGCGCTAGTGAATAGTTTATAAGGGAGCCGGGGCCGATTTCGCGCCGGGTCAGCAGCGCTCGCGAGCGGCTGCCGTCGCCGCCGCCGTTTCGGAAGGGCCGACTGACCCACATGTGCCTCGGCGGCGGTCCGGCCGGCTCGTCCGTTCCCTACACGAGCGCGCCGCGAGCAACCAACTGGACCGCGGTCTTTCCTCGTGGTCACACCGTTGATGCATGGCGGGGGCTGCGCGCTTGCGTACCGCGCAGCACGCTTTCGCAGAAAGAAACTGCAGCACATGTAAATGAGAGAGGTCTTGTTTTTGTTCTATTTTGAGTTCCCGGCGAGTGGAGATGCGAACTACGGGCGGTGCTCTCTCTGGTGCGGAGTCAACGAGTTCATCGAAGCGTTGGCATGTGCTCGTGTAAAAGCAATCTCAGTGAAATAGCATTTCGTATCCAAGCGTGCCAGGACGCGCTTCGAAGTTAATCCAGTACCGGGATTTTTTCGTACAGATCAGAAATATAACCTACGAGGTGCGCAGAAAGCTCAGCGAAAATGACGTCCGCCGATTATGTGTTGCAATGACTGTGGCGCCAGATTAGTAGTTCTTGCTGCATTGTACGACGACAAGCACTTTCTTTTGCTTCGTCATTTTAAAAAACGATGACAGTGCAGTTGTCTATGACCATTCTCTCTCTTGTACCAAGCGACGAAGCGAAAGAAACTGCATGCATCGTAAAAGAGCCCAATCAATCGAATCAGGTGTAGTAGAAACTGCAAAACTTGAGCAGTGAACGTTGCACGCGCACTGAACTTGCTGCGCGCCTCACGCGCCGGTTTTAATGTTGCGTGGAGAAAAGTACAATTCATCGTGCCCCGAAGGTCTCTGAAAACTGATATATGGTGTCGTCTTGCTCGTGGCTTCGAAGTCGCCATTGGCGCTATCTACCTGACTGTGCTAACCGAAGAGCTCAGTGAAATATTTTATTTGCAGTTACCTGACTCATTTTGGCGATTTTAAATGACAGACATTCGCTGTGGCTGAGTTTATTCCTGAAAGAAGTTTCTCTCTACTGTGACTCTTCATTCTTAGGTAATTTTTAAACTTCCCGCCGCAGCTCTTGGTTTGTCGCGCAGTGATAAAGTAACGCGTAATTCATACGTCCAAACGCGCGCAATACCGAAAGAAGATAGTTATGAAATCTTGTACTCCGGCAGCGGAAACCTAGGGAACACCCGGTATCACGCCCAAAATGACATTTGCGCACAGGACTACCTGAACAAGCTGTAGTTGAGGGTCACACCTCCATCTCAACTTGGTAGGCAGAGTGGCATGAAGAAAGGTGCTTATCATTCGTCTTTGCCCGTCGGGTTTGCTGGATTGCTTGGCTGATGTCCTTCATATTGAGTCATGTACTACAATATACGGCCTCCACGGTATTTCTAAGACATCGTCTGAATGCTTCAAGCTCTATCCCCCCGGGGCATGGAATGGCGAGCCGTTGCGCTTAGTCGTTCCCTGGCTGCCAGCTCCTCGCCCCTCTTCTTTATACCTAATATATTGTTTCATATGGCTAATTCATGTGAGAAGAGGCTAGGAGAAAAATAAGTTGTGGTTTAACTCTGGTTAACCGTAGTTGAATTGCGATATAGCAACGGCGGAAGCTTCTTTTGCCTGCTACATTATTCCTCTACATTATTGGGAACACTTAAGCTCATCCTCTAAGAGTATGACGCGAGAGCGTAAGCTACCAGCTTACATATAAATGAGAAGGATTCAATGCTGCTGAAGCAAATGTGGAGCGAAAGCACTAGCTGGTGGTGACCGAGCGTTCTTCGTCTTCTTCACCTTCGTCTCCTTCTTCTTCTTCATCTTCTTAGTCTTCGTTTTCTTCGCAGCTGTTCAAGGTCAAACGTACCCTTCCCAGGACTACGAGATGGGCCGAAACCTGGCGTAGTATTGTTATCGCAATAAAATGATGTTTTTCTCCGTCGTGTACCAGCGCAACGCAGGGCCGTCCACTCCCAAGCGCTAAGTTTTACCATGGCACCAACTTTTTAAATCATACCGATAAACTACGAGCACTCCGTTACGGCATTTCTTTTTTGTGCATGCTTGTGTCGTTGCGTTATTTAGATATCAATTTTACGAGCCGCGAGAACTACTATATAACTACTGGGTAAACGACCTGACGAAACCCTTTCTTCCGCAGCATTTGTGCACGCGGTTATTGCACGCCCTTGCCTTCGATGCAGAACAAAAAATATAAACACATCCGCGCTGCGCCTGCATCTATCACATCACGTACTGGATACCGTCGCGGTCTCGCTAGCAACCGAACACCAACAGCAGTCGCCTTGGCAGATTTCAAACCCGTAGTTTAAGAATTGCACGCCGCGTAAACCGAAACAACCGGCGAGCGCTCCCCGGGCACGAAACGGCCAGTCTGAACTCGTTCGCGTCGGCATACTATATCGAATCACTCGAGCCGGTTTGCGCGGCGCCGCCGACTCAAGCGTGGCTCCGCCGCGGTTGCGCAACTGGCGCCGTACACGTCAATGGCTGCACCGCAAAGGGCAGCCAGCCTCGTCCGTGCGCACTCGATCCTCGGTGGAGATAAGGGCTGCCCTTCGAACCGGAAAGCTGGTTGCTGCTTCCTTCCGCCACACTGGGGGCTCTGGCCGTGCGCTGGGCGGAAGGAGAGCAGCGCCAATGGGAAGAAGGATGTCTCGCGGTGGGCCGTACGTGGTGTACGTGTCTGGCCTATGCTACGCCAATCTCATCAGGAACGGGAAGTGTACAGCCACGCGCGCGCGCGCACGCACGCACAAACCGCCACAGCCCTGGCATACTGCCTCAGTGCGAGTCGACCCAGTTTGAAACGTCTGCGCAGGAATGTCCGTGGCCTTAACCTCGACGCCGATCGGTACATAACCCGCGGGGACCCGCGGAATAGGCGCTCTGGGACTTGCCTCCCACTTTTTGTTCCTTGCTTCTTTTCTTCTTGTCAAACATCACTGATTTTGTATACACGTATATGCGCCTCATGTATACCTTCCAAACGAAAAAGAGTCCCCGCCGGCACGCGAGTTATCGGTGATATATACTGCGCAACGTTTTAGAAAAGGTCGGGGGTGAACTCGGGTATAACTCGGGCCAGGAACACGTATAAGTTGTCCAGCACACGTAACTGCTCCATCCGAGGAAGCTGCATTCGTCTCGCTAACCGAGCTCTCGTATACCTTTCCAAAAACGTCCGTGCCAGGAGTCCCACGGGCAGCCGTTGGATTTTAAGCTATTCACCCCACCGACCTCCTCACTTTTTGACAGTAACCTAAACAAAAGCCAGGGATTTTCAATCACTGATACACGCGTTGCCAAATCATAGATATTCTTTTCCGTTTGGCTCGGTGTTCAGCGGTTATCAATTAAATTTTGTGGAAATACGAGATTTTGGTTGGTTGGTTTAACGTCCCATCAGAATATGAGAGACGCCGTAGTGGAGGGCTCCGGAAATTTCGACCACCTGGGGTTCTTTAGCGTGCCTGTCATCGCACAGCACACAGGCGCCTAGATTTTCGCCTTCACCGAAAAGCGGCTGCCCAGGCCGGGATTAGATCCCAATTCCCTGGCCCCAGTAGTCGAATGCCCCACCCACTGCACCACCTCGGCGGGGCGAAATGCGAGATTTTCGAGTGACGGCAAACTTCAGCAGGCGGTGCTCTGCTATACACTATATCCAAACGGGCGAGTCGATGACACATATCGAATGAAAAACAGCGCAAGAGACAAACACCAAAGCAGAGAACCACGGGACAGCGCTCGTCCTGTGGTTTTCTTTTTTGGTGTTTGTCTCTTGCACTGCTTTCCATTCGCTCTGTTATAGCTCCACGATATCGACAGGCGGCCTTTCTTGTCATGTTCTCCTTTAAATCAAGCACAACTGCCTATTTCCGCTTCCGAACTCTTGAAGAGAGAACACGAGTATTTTCAGCACAGTACAGTTGTGTTTCAGTGTACGCTGCTGTCGTGCGGCATTTATGGATGCAATGACAAGCGCAGTTTCAGCCGACATGACGTAACAGGAAAGGCGGGTCTCGTGCCTGTCTTCACTCAGCCGTCGCCTCCAATTAGCAGGCATCGTCACCACCACGCTGCTACCACTTCTGGCTGAAGAACATGTTTTAATAGCTACTCTTGAACGAACCTCATATATTGACTGAGGTACAGGGTCCTCTACTGTGAAAGGAAGCAATCAGTTTTGCACACCCCCTCGCACCCCTCCCCCTCCCCTCGAAAAAAAATATTCTTTTTTTAATTTTCCGGCTAAAATGGAAGAATGCATGACCCGAATGTAACACGCGAGAAGGAACACTAGCTTCAAATATCAAAACTTGGGCTTGTCCCCCATAATCATAGAGTGATTATTATTGAATGCTCAAATACTCACTTTCGTTCACACTGAAGGAAAATATATACGGGCACACACGTAGAGAAAGACGAACGTGTTAAAGACGTGGTGCGCGCGAGATTCGCTCTTCAAATATGCAGTTTACTCCGCCGGAAGTTGCAAGCCATCGCCGAGCGCTACAGCTAGTATTTGATTCGATTTCGTTTCCTCAAAAGCTCTGCAAGTGCTCTCAGCAGCACGAGCCAGCGTGCACGTTGTGATCAGGAGGCATGCACGAACCGGTTTTCGGCGCACATGCTATCAACACATATTCAACCCAATTATTTATAGCAAGAGCGCCAGAAAAATATATGTTGCCCGCAAACGAGCCACCGTCTCGAGGATTTCTTCTCAAGTCCCAGATAGAGGGCATCTTACCTGCAGCACACACCTGCCATAAGCTGCCGATATAAAATGATGACTGGGGAATTAATAAAGGAGCCAACAATAACAGCGTTTAGTACCCGTACTGCATTGATAGCATGGATTTATATTTCACATGCATGAGTTCAGCTACATCAAATTACGCTTGTTTTAACCGCTGAAGATAGCGGAACAGCTTGATTCGATTGTTTGACCGCAAAGGAGAAACAATGAGATTGAATTTCCTTCCAGAATTCATGAAGAATTTCTACCGTTTCAGAGGAGCAAAGAAGCGGGCAAATATTCAAGAGGTTCCCCTGTCATAATTTTCCAGAATGAAAAAGCCTGCTATTAATTCTAAGTTAAACACTAACATGTCGCGCCGGTAGTCAGGGAACGATTTATCGAAACTCAAAACTAGAGCCTGCAGTTTAGCTTAGAGCCCCTTGTTTGTAGCTGTAGGCCCTGTGAGTAAGCTAAGGCTAACCCGATTTGGCGGTAAAGTCTTCGTTTGTGTAGGCTACTTTAATCAGCGTTCAGTATTTCCTGACGGAGCCTTTTACTCACGCCCACATGATTTTTGTGAAGGGTTTTGAGAGGTCCTCTTGCTGCGTTCCGAGAAAGCGGAGACTTCACGCTCTGTGACAGTGTTTAAGAGAATCGCTATCATAAAATTAGCCCTTTTTATCGTAGCGTTAATTAAATACTACCACAGTTAGGTTGCGCATTATGCGGTAGAGATGCCAAGCAAACCATTTATTTTTGAAGGCGTAATTGCTCACAAGGAAGAAGTCCGTCTACTGTCCGATCCTTACCCTTTGTTTCCTATTTCAGAGCCTGTAACAATAAAAAAATTAAAATTTTGGGTCTATCAAATTATCCCAAATCCTTGTATCCAGCGTGATCATTCGGGTTTAATGTTTGCTTCGTGGCCGCGTTATATGTGTCAATATAGGCGTATTTTCTCAACACTCGCGAAACAATGAACATATTAATCAACCAATTAACTAATTCGTACTTCTATTGCCCGCGTATATCAGAAGCAAGGCCTTCTCGTATCGAAAGCTCGGTCGCCTATAGGTTTCAATTACGTCAACAGGCACTGCGCATGGATCTCGACGTCGTGGAATCCGTGCTAACTTCGCATATACAGTTACAATGCGCAGAGCGAGAGCTGTTCTGTTCGCGTATTTGTGGCGGCAATAAAGAACCGACGAGCCCGTTCTTGCCCTCGAGTAAAAGCTCCATTTATGGGCTGCACGAACGTCGTTAAGCTCGAATGAGAACGGCATGCAACGCGGTCGTGCCGCTCGTAATGAGCATCCCCCGCGCTGTCTTTGGAAACGAAAAGGAGGATTACTCAAGAGACTCATTTGAAAGTATAGCGCCGAGTCTTTGACAAGCAAGGCGCGTGGTTCTTGCTCGTTTGTTAACGATGCATTTCTGCTGCTTGTAAGGCCTCGTGCACTGGTTGGTGTTTCGTGCGCACACGCCGCGCCCTCTGTGACGAGCATCCGTAAAAAGCGCATGTTCTCGCCGCGTCGTCTGCCAGTCCTTTCTATCGCGCTTGACGATGGTGCCGGGGGCGCCAGGAAAAAGGAGGTCCTCTCTATGTTTTATTGTGTCTATTCAGCAGCCGAAACAATACTGCCGGAAGCTCCCAAATGTGGAGTCTAGTACATTTCACGAAGGACTTAACGAGACCAAGGCAGCGCACGGCGTGCAAGGTAGGGAAGCACGTGAAATTAAGGTACGGACCGTAGCGCACAAAACTAAGAGTTGTGTGAACAGTAGCTTTTTTTTTTCTAATCGAGTCGAATACGAAAAGTGTGTGCCTCTGCTGCCGAGCCGAACACGAATCACTAGTGTAGCTTCACTACCGAATCGGAGGCGAATCGAATACTGATAGCGCCGAATGGGATATGAATCGAATATTTCGGCTAATATTCACTACTTTTACTGTTGTATACGAACAAAACGAGAGATGTTGCAAAATCCTAAGCGTCAACGGCGGCGCTGCGTACGCTACTATACCTTGTGAAGTTAAGGATGTGACGCAGTACAAATCTCCAATAATGCGACCACGACAGGAATTAAATAAGTTTATTAATTATTAAATACTTTCACGGTCATGGCTTAAGTGTAAAAAAGTGACTTTTCCTATTGAAGACGAAAGAGAATAAATTAAAAAAACGCAATGAACTAATGAAGAAAAAAGACGCAGCTACGAATTGTGTTAAGCTGCTCCGTTTATTCGCTGTCATTTTCGCCAGCAGTGACAGGCCTACTTTATAAAGTGCCGGTGCATCCACACATCTATCGCCGTCGAACGCTTCCATTCTATGAAAGCGTTTCGCTGATTATCGTGCGCATCGTGGACTAAATCTGCGAGCGACCTTCATAAAGTTCATCTGATCGGTACCATAAATTTAAAAAAGGTGCACATTAGAGGCATCAAAATGAAGCTACATCTCTCCACTTTTAGTGGAATATAAAAAGCGTCCTCTGTATAGAAACGGAATACATCTAAAGCATCAAGACAAAAATGGGAGCATCTTTTTTTTTGGAAATTGGAAGCATTTCCAGTGATCCGCTTTCTGCATTTGAAGGGCTGCCATTCAAAGAAGATTCGTTCCGAGCGACTAGTGGTGCACAGCGATATTGTTTAAACCTATAAGAACATCGTTAAATGATGCAAAAAAAAAATGGCTGGGGCTTAGCTAAGGTTAAGCCTGGATATCTCGAAGCGGAAACTTCGGTGATGCTTATGGTTTAGCTAATGGTTATGCTCCATGATTTAGCCTATGGATATGCTTGCAGTTTAGTTTATGGTTATGCTTTATGATTTAGGCTATAGATATGCTCAGAGTTTAACTTATGGTTTAATTTATGGATATGCTTACGGTTTAGCTTATGGTTATGCTTTAGGCATTTCAGACTCGGCTTTGCTGCGTCGTTTAGCCAGACGTTCTTCTCGTTGTTCGGGTGTCTCGGACGCTCGTTGAGCTTGAACGCGAAGCGCGGTGTTGACAAGTGTAGCGAAATTTTTCGCTTCAAAAGGCGGCATGTTAAAGATGCTTCGTGTCTACTCTTATTTCAATGTCATGTTTACGGCTAGCACGGCGCTATGCTTTCGTGCCAAAAAACTGTGGATGCTTGGGAGTGAAAGTGGAAAGAGAGAAAGGGGAGTCGTAGAGGAGGGCTACGGAGTTATTTTCGACCACCTGGGGATTTTTAACGTGTGCTGTACGATGTCAGCGCACGTTAAAGATCCCCAGGTGGTCGAAATTACTCCGTAGCCCTCCACCACGGCTCCCCTTTCTCTCTTTCCACTTTCACTCCCAACTTCCTCCCTTCCCTTACGGCGCGGTTCAGGTGTCCATAGAGCAAGTGTGACAGATACTACGCCTTTCCCTTCTTGTGACGGAGTCGGCGGCTGCCATCTGCCCATCTGCGCCGTGCGTGACGTCACTCGTGCTCCGACATACGCCGGCTCACGCGAAGCGCGGTATTGGCCAGCGTAGTGAAGCTTTTCGCTTCAAAAGATATTAGGTCTTTTAAACAAGCCCGGATGTCCCTGCTTGGTGTACCAGAAATTGCGTCGAGAGCATGCAGATCTCTAACGAACGCTGACCGGTGGATAATTGTCGAATATGGAGCACGCTACTGTGAGAGCAGGCTCAGTGGCCACCATTATTAATAGCAACCTGCCCACGGCGAAGGTTGCTACGCGCTTGCGAAATTCTTTTTCCTAATCCATGCCAACGCACCGGTCCAGTCAGCGCAGATAATGGTTTCATATGCTGCCATTTTAGGCTTAAAAATATTGCACCGTCCCCCATATTCACCCCACCCTCGCACGAAATTATTTCTTCCTCTTCCTTCACACGAAGAACAAACTATGCGAGGACACCGCCAGGATGACGAAGAAGTGACACTTCAAGTGAATGCTCTCCAGAACACAAATAAGAAAGAGGTCTATAGCATATATTGTCCGCGCGGTAGAACATCTGCCTCGCATGCAAGAGGACCTGGGTTCGAATCCCGATGCCGCGCAATTCTCCACCGGATAAGAAAAAAAAAATCCGCGTGTCGATGGAATTGCATAAACAGATTTGGGGTGCGACCTGAGGCCGGTGAACAACTCCGGCAACGCACTCCCTCACCAGAACAGGAGTTGGCCACCCTGGTGCAGTAGTCGGCCGCAACCTCCCATGATCAGTCCTATAAAACCCTGGCCCTCAGTCACCAGCGGCTGCAGAACAACTGACCACGGCGGCGGTAAGACTTGTGACGCAGCAGGGGGTGCTAAGAACTTCTGGCTCCGCTGCACAGGCCGCCATTGGAAACTGACCCTGGCAACGTTTAACGCTAGAACCCAAGCTAGTGAAGCTAGTTTAGCAGTGTGGTTAGAGGAACTAGAGGATATGAAATAAGATGTCACAGGGCTTAGTGAGATTAGGAGGCCGAATGAGGCATATATATATTCTGTACTGAAGGATGGGCACGTACTGTGTTATCGAGGTTTACCGGAGAGGCGAGAACTAGGAGTAGGTTTCCTTGTCAATAAGTATATAGCTGGTAATATAGATGAATTCTATAGTATTAATGAGATGGCGGCAGGCATCGCAATTAGGCTTAATAAGCGGTGTAAACTGAAGGTTGTACAGGCCTATGCACCTACATATGTAGTCATGATGACCAGGCAGTTGAAAGCTTCTATGAAGATGTAGAATAGGCAATGCGAAAAAAAGAAAAAAAAAAGACGCAGTATGCTGTACTAATGGGCGACTTCAATACCAAGGTAGGGAAAAAGCAGGTAGGAGACCAGGCAGTAGGTGACTATGGCATTTGTTCTATTATAATAATAGCAGGGGGGGAGTTACTAGTTGAGTTTGCAGAGCGCAATAACTTAATCATGAATACCTTCTTCAGCAAACGGAAGAACCGGAAATGGACATGGAAAAGTCCTAACGGGGAGAATAAAAATAAAATTGACTTCATACTGTGCTCAACCCCTGCCATTATGCAAGATGTAGAGGTAATCGGGAAAGCGCGATGAAGTGACCATAGGATGGTGAGGTCCCGAATTAGTCTGAACCTGAAGAAGGACTTATCTGTACTTATCTGATCCGTGGAGAGGATCAGATAAGTACAGATTTGCTGAAGGGCGGGGGGGATATCGTGCTAGAAAACCTGGCCACCCTGTATACGCAGTGCCTGGTGTCATCGACGGTACCGCAACCATGGAAGAATGCAAACATTATCCTCATTCACAAGAAAGGGGACTCTAAGGACCTTAAAAATTACAGACCAATCAGCTTACTGTCTGTTAGGTATAAGGTATTTACTAAAGTAATCTCTAATAGAATCAGGACAACCTTAGACTGCAATCATGCAAAGGATCAAGCAGGGTTTCGGAAACGGTACTCTACTATCGATCATATCCATACCATCAATCAGGTGATAGAAAAATGCTCGGAGTATAACCAGCCCTTATACATAGCATTCATTGATTACGAAAAAGCATTTGACTCAGTTGAAACCTTGGCGGTGATGCAGGCATTGCGAAATCAGGGGGTAGACGAGCCGTACGTGAAAGTGTTGAAAGATATATATAGTGGCTGCACAGCAACCATAGTTCTGCATAAAGAAAGTAACAAAATTCCCATAAAGAAAGGTGTTAGGCAAGGAGACACAATCTCTCCAGTACTATTCACAGCTTGTTTAGATGAAGTATTCAGAGACTTGGAATGGGAGCAGTCAGGGATAAGGGTAGATGGAGAATACCTCAGTAATCTGCGATTTGCTGATGACATTGCCTTGCTAAGCAACTCGGGGGATGAACTACAAATAATGATTGATGACCTAGACAGGAAAAGTAGAAAGGTAGGCTTGAAAATCAATATGCAGAAGACTAAGGTAATGTTCAACAGCCTCGGGAAGGAACAGCAGTTTACATTAGGCAGCGAAATACTGGAAGTAGTAGGCGAATATGTCGACTTAGGACAGGTAGTAACCGCAGATCCGGACCATGAAAAGGAAATAACAAGAAGAATAAGATTGGGATGGAGCGCATTTGGCAAGCACTCGCAGATTATGACTAGCAGCTTACCGGTATCGCTCAAGAGGAAAGTATACAACAGTTGCATCTTGCCTGTACTCACCTATGGGGCTGAAACGTGGAGGCTAACCAAGAGAGTTCTACTCAAGTTGAGGGCAACCCAGAGGGCTATGGAACGAAAAATGGTAGGGGTAACATTAAGAGATAGAAAGCGTGCAGAGTTGGTCAGAGAAATAACTCAAGTTACCGACATTTTTGTAGAAATTAAGAAGAAGAAATGGACATGGGCAGGACATGTAGTGCGAAGAGAGGATAACCGATGGTCGCTTAGGGTAACAAACTGGATTCCAAGGGAAGGAAAGCGTAGCAGGGGGCGGCAGAAAGTTAGGTGGGCGGATGAGATTAAGAAGTTCGCAGGGGTCAAGTGGATGCAGCTAGTACAGAACCGGATTAAGTGGAGAAATATGGGAGAGGCTTTCGCCCTGCAGTGGGTATAATCAGGCTGATGATGATGAAGAAGAACAATGAACGCAACAGATTAGTACGAAAGCAGTCCATCAACGAATTAGCGGTGAGGGGGAGGGCACAAGAGTTCAGGATCTCGCTACAGAAGAGATATTCAGCTCTAAGTGAGGATGTTGACATTACCCTAGATGCAATAAACAATAATTTCAGAGATATCATCACTGAGTGCGCTGTAGAAGTAGGCGGTAGGACAGTTAGAGAGGATACGGGTAAGCTGTCTAAAGAGACGAAAGATTTGATTAAGAAACGCAGGAGTATGAAAGCTTCCAACCCAACAGACCAGATAGAATTGGTAGAGGTATTAAAGCTAATCAATAAGCGCAAAGTGACAGCTATAAGAAAGTATAACATGGATAGATTTGAACATGCTGTAAAGAACGGGGGAAGCCTTAAAGCGGTGAAGAAGAAATTGGGCATAGCCAAAAATAAGATGTATGCGCTAAGGGACAAGGCGGGCAACGTCATCACGAATATGGATAAGATAGTCAAAGTAGCCGAGGAGTTCTATACTGATCTCCACAGTAGACAAAGTAGTCAGGACCGTAATGAGATTGGCGGTAGGAAAAAAACAGTCAGACATTCCGCCAATGACAAAGGACGAGGTTAAGAAAGCAATAGAAACTATGAAAAGGGGGAACGCAGCTGGAGAGGATCAGACAACTATGGATTTGTTGAAGGACGGTGGGGATATCGTGCTAGAACAACTGGCCGCCCTGTATACGCAGTGCTTGGTGTCATCGACGATACCGGAACCATGGAAGAACGCAAACATTATCCTCATTCATAAGAAAGGGGACGCTAAGGACCATAAAAATTACAGACCAATCAGCTTACTGTCTGTTACGTATAAGGTATTTACTAAGGTAATCACTAATAGAATTAGGGCAACCTTAGACTGCAATCAAGCAAAAGATCAATCAGGTTTTCGGAAACGGTACTATACTGTCGATCATATCCATACCATCAACCAGGTGATAGAAAAATGCTTGGAATATAACCAGCCCTTATACATAGCATTCATTGAAAAGCATTTTGACTAGTAGAAACCTCAGCAGTGATGCAGGCATCGCGAAATCAGGGGGTAGACGAGCCGATACATATAGTGGCTGCACAGTAACCATAGTTCTGCCTAAAGAAGGTAACAAAATTCCACTAAAGAAATGTGTTAGGAAAGGAGACACGCTCTCCCGAGATACTATTCACAGCTTGCTTAGAGGAAGTATTCAGTTACTTGGAATGGGAGCAGTTAGGGATAAGGGTAGATGGAGAATACCTCAGTAATCTGGGATTTGCTGATGGCATTGCCTTGCTAAGTAATTCAGGATATGAACTGCAAAGCATGATTGGTGACCTAGACAGGAAAAGTAGAAAGGTAGGATTGAAAATCAATATGCAGAAGACTAAGGTAATGTTCAACAGCCTTGGGAAGAAGCAGCTGTTTACGTTAGGTAGCGAAGCACTGGAATTAGTAGGCGAATATGTCTACTTAATACAGGTAGTAACCGCATATCCGCATCATGAAAAGGAAATAACAAGGAGAATAAGATTGGGATGGAGCGCATTTGACAAGCACCCGCAGATTATGACTAGCAGCTTACCGATATCGCTCAAGAGGAAAGTATACAGCAGTTGCATCTCACCTGTACTCACCTATGGGGCTGAAACGTGGAGGCTAACCAAGAGGGTTCTACTAAAGTTGAGGACAACGCTTTGGGCTATGGAACGAAAACTGGTAGGGGTAACATTAGGAGATAAGAAGCGTGCAGAGTGGGTCAGAAAAATAACTCAAGTTACTGACATTCTAGTGGAAATCAAGAAGAAATCGGCATGGGCAGGACATGTAATGCGAAGAGAGGATAACCGATAGTCGCTTAGAGTAAAAAACTGGATTCCAAGGGAAGGAAAGCGTAGCAGGGGGCGGCAGAAAGTTAGGTGGGCAGATGAGGTTAAGAAGTTCGCAGGGGTCAAGTGGATGCAGCTAGCACAGAACCGGGTTAATTGGAGAAATATGGGAGAAGTGGGTATAGTGAGGCTAATGATGATGATGATGATGGTTTGATTAGGTTTGTGGGGTTTATCGTCCCACAGCGACTCAGGATATGGAGACACCGTGGTGGAGGACTCAGGAAATATTGACCACCTGGGGTTCTTTAACGTGCACTGACATCGCACAGCACACGTTAAAGAACCCAAGGTGACCGAAGTTTCCGGTCACCTCCACTACGGAGTCCCCTCACATCCTGAGTCGCTTTGGGATGTTGAGTTGCGCAAAACCAAACTAAAACTAAAAAGCCAGAAAGACGCAGCCCCAGAAACGTTTGTACGAAAGCCTCTTTGGCTACAATTAATGTTTAATTTAGACAACGGACAGAACAAGCATTAAGTCGGTACCTACACCCAAGAAAGCGAAAAGTTTTCAAGCCTTGATTAAACAGACAAGGAAGTAAAACACAACATACAAATTTACAGACGGTTAATGAGATTGTATGACATGTACGCGGGAGCATTACTTTTCTATTGTATGCTATGTGCTTATGTAATCCGCTATGTATAGAAATAACAGAGACATTAATGCTTATTTTTTAAACATTTAGTGCGCGGAGATAATTGATAATTGGTTCACAGCAAGGGAAAGGCGCAGTATCTGTCACATTTGCTCTGTGGACATCTGAACCGCGCCGTAAGGGAAGGGAGGAAGGTGGGGTTGAAAGTGGAACGAGAGAAAGGGGAGCCGTATTCGAGGGTTACGGAGTAATTTCGACCACATGGGGATCTTTAACGTGCACTGACATCGCACAGCGGTGGCAATTTCCTTTTAGGTGACTTAAAACATACGGTATGTACTGTAGCCGTCGACATTGCTTTCAGGTGGATATTTTGAGTTCAGTGAGATTATCATAGCCCTGTGGTCAGAGGAGTGGATTCTCGCGTTTCACCCTCACTTCGTGACTTTTCGACGCTTTGAGATTTCAACCCGGAACAGGGGAGGTGGGGGGGGGGGAGCTGGCCGAATTTGCAGCTCTTTCTAACCCGATTATGCCATGAGGTCTTGTGACGTCACACAACCTGCCAACCAACCAGTGCCTGCAGACACTCGACGCTGATGCAGCCGGACAATTTTCGCCGACGGGGTGTTACTAACTCTGACATTGAATGCCTGCCAAAGGCACGCACGTTTCAAACGTCGACCGTTTGAAGCCTTGAAATATTTCAAGGCTGCGAGGTTTCAAACAAACTTTCGCGTTGAAACTACAGATATTCTCCTGAAATGAACTACATAAGAAATGCTGGACCTGGGACGCTGAGTATGTATGTGCCATTCCCACAAGACGAGATATATTACAGGATACTAATGACTGGAGGGGGGGGGGGGGGGGGGGCGAGGTACATGTTGATGTGGACAGGGCTAACTTGGACAAAGGTACGAAGGACACAGGAAAGAGCGGGGCGCGTGCTTGGACGCGCTCGTTCTGTTCGTTCCTGTGTCATTTGTGCTTTTGTTCAAGTTAGCCCTGTCCAATTTAACGCGATATATAATACCACCAAAAAACGGGCAGTTTACGCATCTAAGTGATTTCCCTGCCCTACTGATATGCAACCACGTATATTATCTGCCTGTGGGCACTAAACTGTACTAAATTGTACAGATCTGAAGAAGGCGATAGAAGCTATTTCACCTGCGCGTATCTCCAAATGGCGTACATTGTTAACGCGTACATGCGCACTGTATAACGGCAGTGTACTTACTACACCTATTATGAGAGAATGATTTCTAGGGAGTCCCCTAAGGTGGAGTAGAATTTCTATCGAGGGAGTAATTACTGATAAGCGTCCGCCCAAGCGCAGCCATGCGGCTACAGCGAAAGCTACACAGCTTTCTCAGGAACTTCATAGCTGAAAGAAAAGTTTGTCCTGCCGAAGCTTACGATCAAGAGCGCAACGACCTGTTGCTGGCACGCAGGCTATACATTGCCGAGTGAAGCCTCCGTCACGGTTCGAACACGGTTTCCTCTCCGCGTGTCGGCCACTGAGAGGAAATAAAAGAGGGCGCCGCGAAATGTCTCTCCGCGGGGGCAACCACCGCAGCCGTGCATTCGAGTGAAGCTGTCAGCGGAGGCGTGCATCAGCAGGGCGGCCGTGCGGGCGGCAGCAGACAGGGAGAGCGGCGGACGAGGCCGGTGAAGGAGAGGGAGGAGGCCGAGGAAAAAGCGCACCGATGGCGGAGGACCGGCCGGCCGGCGTCCGAATCTGGGCCACGTGGGTCAAGGCCGCGTGATGCTCCTGGCCTCCGCCGGCGCTGACCTTGCGTGGCACGACGGCGCCAGAATGCGAGCGGCCATTAGCTCTGCACGGTGGCCGCCGGATTACATCATCGCGGTGACCCACTGCTGCTGCCACGGCGGCGCGCGCTGATTAGCGCGCGAGTCTTCTCGGCCGGCTCCGCATTCCGCTACAGGGACAAGGCCAGGGCCGCGCGGAGGGGGAAAATCACTCGCGCTCCGGGCCTCGTCACGCGACGCCCCGGTGACAGATGGCGGTGAGGCTCCCTAGTGCGGATTCCGATCGCTGATGAAATCCGGCTACTGGGCACTTTTGAGGGGCGAAACGCCCGAAGAGATTCTTCTGCCTTGACTGTCCTTTGCGCGCTGTTTGCTTGTTTTCGGGTGCGACTGCGGCGACTTATATTTGCTTCCGATTATTTTCTTGCGCTTCGGCACTTTTGATGATGGGCCAGCCGCTGTGTTCTCGGAGAGTGAAGAAGCGAGCAGCTCAGGATGGAGTGCGGCGTCAGTATGATTATGATGGAGTGCTTGTGATGATGACTTAGAGTGGTGACTAGATGACGACTATACAGTGTCCGTCAAAATGTAGCGTATCTTCTCTGCTTCCCTTTTTATCTTGTCCCGGACCTCTCCTCTCTTCTGACTTTGTTTTAAAACAAACAAAAGTTCCGCCCCAATTACGTACTTCATCATTTCGCTCAGTCTTCGCACACAGATAGCCTTCCTGCGGCCAATTAATGTATTTAATCCAACAAATTCCCACTCTCCACTCCACGGATCCGGCGCATCCGTCTCTCGTTGTTGTCCAATTGCCTTGTCCAGCAGCCAACTCTCCCAAATATCGAGAGCGACCTAATGGGCAGGGCGCCAAAGCGCTAGCAGGCGACTCACTCTTCTCGACAGTTGTGCACCGACAGTAACGCTTCTTTATTTGCATCTAAGCCGTGTCGGATGCTTCGCCGGCCGAAAATCTGGGTCAGTTATGTTAAGCCTCGGCAAATCCGCTGCCCAACTGCCGATCCGTCACCCGGTGCTACTGGATTCCTGTTCTCCCTATGTACAGGCGCCGAGCCACAAGCAATAACGTCGTGCACGTATGCTTATTAAAAAAAAAAAAAAGAAATATTGAAGGCGGCCGTCGCTGTACATACATATATATTCGATAAGGCTTGCTAGGACGCCAAAGAAGCAAAATAGGATGCGGGTAAAATTTATAGCCAGCCCCAAAACACGTTGTCTTTTCCCAACGTGGTCTGGATTCTTCCTTCCGCCGCAAGAGCACATGAGCCCGTCCTGGGCGGATGTTGTTTACACCCGGGACTGGTCTTATCTGGAGAGCGCCAAATCCATTCGAATCTCCGGCCTTCCGAGGAGCACGGCTGCGCCGAATCAAGAAGATCAGGAGACGGCCTCTCCCACTGCCGCCTCCCGTCGCCGCTGGTTTCCTGTGTCCCCTTCTCGACTCCGCTGTTCTTCCTGCGCCCTCGCCGTCTAGATCAGCGCCACACGCGCTTTGCTCGTTATCTTTGTGTGCTTTTGAACGCGACAAGAGTGTTCCTGCGCGAAAACGCGCTTGGCAACAAAGCCCAGGCCCTTTTCATATAGGCTGGACAGAAACTGGGACGTATATCTTCTAATGTGACGTGTGCGCCGTTGCTGCCAGACCGCGCACAGACAGGGAAGGAAGAAGAGCAAAAAACGCAATCGGATTCTGCGCACGGACAGGGAAGGAAGAGAAGCAAAAAACGCAATCGGATTCTCTGTCACTCGGAGACGCACATGGCTGTCGACGATCTGCAGAGCATTTTTCAGCGTTTCTATAATTCTGTACACACAACAACGAACGTATTCTCAGCGATCCCCACAGTACATGTCGAAGGATACACAATTTTTTTCTCCCAAAAGGTCACAGGAAACGTGCAAACTGTGCGCGGGAGCATGAAAAATGAAATTTACGGCAGTATAAGCTACTTCTCGAGAGGAAAAAAGTGAAGCAAAAAACTGCTCCCGCGGAGGCTTTGCCGATGCTGTACTACTTTGCGAACACGCTGCTCATATCCGTTGACACATTAAGCTGGCGGCGGCTTCGTCGACGGTTCGGGGTATATGGCCAAGGCTTAAGCTAATTCGGATGCGTCCCTCTGAGGAATATATTATAACAATGGGAAAATTATTGGCGGAGCTGTGACTCCGCCGTACCGAAGAAAGAGATCAGCATGCAGGCACCGATGAGTATACGTACGTTAATGATCTGCTTTGGTTACTTTGAAAAGGAAAACAGCTCACAGCACTCCCACATCGCCTTTATTATGGCAGTGGCGATGGGACAGAGAGCACCAGCTATGCTGACGATCCTGACTATGGTTTTCGCCTCTCTAATGTGCCCTTTCATCACCGGGAAACAACAGCCAAAGGCGCGGGGAAAAGAAAAAAAAAATACTGAGAAACGGAGGTACATACTACGTCGGCTGTTCGTCACAAAAACTGAAAGCTTATGTTGCATGCGGAAATTACAAAGCTCGCTTCCCGATAATATGCTGATTTCATGTGGATCATCTGGAGACGGCAGTCCGGTTCGATTGCGAAGCATAGCAGCTTGCGTGATTCCGTTCCCTCAACGGTAGGGTCCTCTGAGCAGTGTCACCTGGCGACAGATAGCGGAAATATTGTAAAAAGAAATAATAGCGGGTTTAAAGCGATCATTTTGCCAACATTGCCCACCGGGCGTGTTGTTTTATACACCGTGTTTCTTCATGGCGACGTGCGAGCGAGGCCTTTTCGAGTTGAAGATTTCCGGGACGCCCTGGACGAGACTGGAACGCTCCCAGACGTGGTCGCGTTGGGGGCGTACCAAATCAACCATGTCTGTGCGGTTACGCTGAGAACTTCCGAAGCAGCCAAGAAGCTTCTTGCAGTCAAGGAACTAGAAGTAAAAAAACGCCGATGTCTTATTATAGATCCCGAAAACCAGCAGGTGAAGCTCAGGCTGCACTGGATGCTTCACGGCGTGGCCGACGAGGACATCCGGACCGCCTTCGCAGCGTTTGGAAATGCTACGGAAGTGACCAGTGAACGCTGGCGGGTTCAGGGTGTCAACGACAAGGGTTCAACAACAAGAACTGTCCTTCTTAAGCTTAAGCCCGGATTCAAAGTCGATTATCTGCCCCACCAGGTACGCGTTGCCGGAGAGTTAGCCCTGGTTGTGGTGCCTGGACGACCCATGCAATGCCTGCGTTGCCATGGCACAAGTCATGTACGACGTGAATGCAAGGTGCCCCGCTGTTCAAGTTGCAGACGCTATGGCCATCTGGATAGTGACTGCGTCCGCACTTACGCATCGGCTACGGGTCATGGGTCGAGTGACGAGTCAGCGCAACTTCTAATGGACGTGGTGGAGGCGGAAGCGGCGAAAGGTACCGAGGGGTTCGGGAACACGACAGAGGAGACACCATCTGTAGTGAGCAAGGGCACCAGCGGAGGGAGGGCACCTGAAGCGGCACAACCTCTCCAGACAGATGGTGGAAAGACTATCGAACAAACCAGCTCTACGGACGTCAATGCTGACATTTCGTTGAGATGGGAAGTGCAGCAGACTAATGCCGGCGCGGCCACACCAGCGTGACGGCTCCGGCTAAGCGACCACACGCTCAGACCGACACCGAGGTCAACAATGCATCAGCCTGCAGCGTTGGAGAGCTGCCAGCAAAAGCGCCCCAGGCCCGGCACTCAATGTCCAAGCCGCGGCGTTCGGAAAGGCGGGCCGTCGACAAGGTCCTGCGGCAGCAGGCTGAGGCCCTCCCACCGGATGACTCTGGCGTCATGGATGACGTCTAGCAGAACGCTAGACGCGAGGGGTAAGCACCATGTTCTCGGCCCCCTTACATTTCGCGGAAATGGCTCCTGCACCCCCGTTGAAGGTGGCCACGCTTAATGTCAAAGGTCTGGCAGGAAAGAAAAAGCAGAGCCAAGTGCTCCGACTTTTAACGGAAGAGGGGATCGATCTCTTGGCTGTGCAGGAAACGAAAATCGAGGGCGAAGAAGAGACCGGGAGCATGGTGCGGCGTTTCACGTCTAGATTTTATGCTGTAGGGAGTCACGCAATAGGCACTTCGGCAGGATGCGTCCTTTTTGTTAAAAAGCTGCCAGGTCTTGCTGTGAAGGCCCATTTCTCATGTTTGTCGGGTAGGTGTGTTTTTGTAGATTTCACTCTCGGCAACGCTGAGTGGCGCATTGGATGTTTGTATGCACCAAATCAAGCAGAGGAAAGGGCAGCGTTTTTTGAAAGCATTGAACAGCATCTCAGTTTGCAAAAACACCTCATTCTTATGGGCAACTTCAACTACGTCCTTAGCAGTCGCTATAAGACCAGTGTGCGTGAATTCAGAGACGTAAGTACTGAGGTACCTACTGTCCAAAATTGTGGGGGTGTGGAACCTTGAAGATGTGGCGGAATGCCTTGACGGCGCGTGCGGTGTAAAATAAACACATTTTCAGCGTGCAAGCCACGCTCGTCTTGACCGCATATATATTTCACTTGATGTGATTCCAAAATGTAGTAGCTATCACGTTGTTCCCGTCTCTTTTTCTGACCACTGTTTAGTAATATGTGTGATAGGATCACAAAAACGGGGCAGTGCATTTAATTGGGACCAGTGGAAATTAAATGACAGGTTGATCAACGACGAAATTTTCAGAGATGCAGTAACGGAAGAAATAGGCAAGATAGACCTTAATAGTACACTGAACATGGCAGCAATGGGAGCTTTGTAAGGAACAGCTTAAAATAATAGCAATTAGCATATCCAGTGTCCTTGCCCACGAACAGAAACATATTGAACGCAACTTAAGGTCCCTGCTTGAAAAAATGCTTGAAAATGAATGTGCAGCGCTTGGCAAGTGGACAGAAGATATAAGGAAGATTAAACAAAAAATCGAACTGATAGAGCAAGAGCGTTATCGCGGTGCGCTTGTACGTGCGAGAGCGGAAGAGACAGCTGCAGGGGAGGCACCATCGAGACGAGCGCTAGGAATTGAAAAGGCGCAAGCGAAAAGAAATCACATCGGAAATATAGAATGGGGCAGCGTCTTATCGGATGACAATGTGCATATTCAGGGAGCATTCTTCCAATACTACCAGACCCTGTTTGCATTGCACGACTTTGATATGAGAGTGTTTAAAGACAGCTATCTCGGGGCACTACCAAGACTAAATGAAGAAAACAAAGACTAGAGCTGCCAATAACTGAATCAGAGGTCGAACTGGCGATAAACTATTTAAACCCGGGAAAATCACCCGGCCCAGATGGCTTAAGTGCGGCATTTTACAAATAATTTAAACTCGAAATAGCGCCAGTCCTGACTGTACTGTTTAACGAAGCTTATGACGTAAACGAACTGCTCCCTTCTTATGGCAAATCTCACACAGTCCTCATACCCAAAACTGATGAAGCAGATAGGCTACTACAAGTAACATCATACCGGCCAATTGCGCTCACGAACGTTGATCACAAAATTTATATGAAGGTGTTAGCACGAAGGCTGCAGTCGGTTATCCAGGAAATCGTTGGGCCACATCAAACGTGTGGGATAAAGGGACGGTCCATTGTTACAAATATACACAAAGCAAGAAGTGTATTAGTATGTTGTGATGGGGGGGGGGGGTCATAAATGGCCGTGTGGCCATCCTGCAGCGTGACCTTGAAAAGGCGTTCGACTGTGTTGCCCATGAAATTCTACTTGGTATAATGAACCATATAAATGTTGGTTTTGTTATTCGTTAGGGCGTGGCCCTGGCTTACCGAAATTGCACTAAGAGATTAGTCGTAAATAAAAATCTGGGGGCCTCCATTAGAGTGCAGCGTTCTGTGCGGCAGGGCTGTCCCCTCAGCCCTATTTTATTCTGCATTTACATTGAAACCCTTTGCATCTTGGACAATGAGAATACCACTGGTTTTCGTTTGCAAGCCGTGGAAGTGAAGCTGCTGGTGTACGCCTGTGATGATGCGGTTTTTACGGTTAACCAGGAGGGTATAACCGAAGTTGTTGATTCTGTAAAAACCTTTAGCGAAGTTGCAGGCAGTAGGGTAAACTGGTCCAAGTCCCTGGGACTCTGGCATGGTAGATGACAAAGTGCTCCTGATAATTTTGCAAACGTGTCCTGGGTGACGACTCCGCCAAGGTACCTTTGCGTGCCACTAGAATGCTATCGTGATAGCGAGACATATTGGAGAGCATGCACAGATGACATGCGGGAAAGGGCAGATAAGTGGAAAGGAACTGGTTTATCAATTTTTGCAAGAGCCACAGTGTGCAACCTCATCATTTCTAGGCTGTGGTATGTAATGCAAGTTTTACACTGTGCAAGATTGAGTGTGCAGAAGCTGCATAGGATATTCGCGATTTTTGTGTGGGCTTCAAAATGGGAAAGATGCAGCCGCACGAACTTATTCAGAAGTGTCAAGGATGGAGGCGTGGGATTAGGGCATCTTTTTCGCGGCAGATTGTCAGCAGATTTCTGTTCCTGCGTGACGTTCATGATCCATTTTTGTTCACTGTCTGCCAAATTAGGCTTGGACGTGCACTGCCAGATTTTGTTGTGCCAACCGAATGTTACACGGGAGGTATTTTTGTTTACTTTAGAGCAGTTGTTCAAAGTTTGCGATTTCTTTCTGCAAGATTTTCAAAAGAATATTTATCAACTGTGAAAAAGAAAAAGTTGTACAAAGATTTGTGCGACGTTGTTCTTCCGGAGCCCATCTATAGGGCCATATACAGGGGAGGCCCTGGCAGGAATGTACTGAAGAGGGTAAAGAGAACGAAAGTGCCGGCAGCGGCTAAAACTTTCTTTTTTAAGTTGCATACTGGAACTTTGCCACTAAAAGTGTTTTTGCAAGAAAAAGGGTTATTTCTTCCGTGGGGTGCACATTGCTTAATTTGTAAACAGCCAGAAACGATAGATCATGTATATTTCTTCACTGTTGGGAAGGGGTTTATTTTTGGGACGTACTTCAAAGAACCACAAAGAAAGATTTACCTATTAATCCTTACGGAATACGGTACTTACCCACGCAAAATGAGGAGGGGGTTCCATATGATTCAATCATGCTGATGGGCCTCCATAGTGTATGGCCTTCACGCATGGCAGGATATCACTGTGATCCTGATGCGCGTCCTGCACGAATTTTTTTCCGCGAGGCTGTCCGTTGGTTTATCGATATTGTGAAGTTTGACGATGATAATCCTGAGTGGTTGCCAAAGGTAGAACCTTTGATGGATCTTAAGGAATTTTAGAAAAGCCAGCCCCTGTCAGGCTTATTATATCAATGTCTTGTGTGTGTTTGTTTTGCCTTGCAAAAGTCAGGCAATAAAGAAAAAAAAAGCTTAAGTGGCGCAATGGATTGACACTACTTGCCTAAGCAATAAGCGATTAAAACATTGGTTCGAATCCTGTAATAGGAACTTTTTATTTTTTTTAGTTCATTTTTTTTTAACGCAACATTGCAATAAGCTACCAAGCTCATTCCTGGGGAGTGTTCCCCTTTAGGTTACAATATGTAGTGTTTTTATTAATAGCCGCAAAACCAGCTGTGAACAGAGCCACGAGGTGATGGCATGACAATGGTAACACTAATCAATTACCTTCACCGTAATCATTTGCTACCTTCAGTGAGTGTATATTCACCTTTAGGTTGCGTTCAGAGACACCTTTCGGTAACTATCGTCGTTCGTTTAACCCGCTGAGAGGCCGCCAGTGAGGAGAAAGAAGTTGCGGGAGCCTGCCTTTGAGGAGACTGAATTATGCTAGCAGCTTGGCTTGCTATTATCGGTAGGTAGGACCAGGTTTTGGACCTTTGGTATAGAGGGGGGGGGGGGGGGGGGGGGTCTTGCGCTGCACATCGGCCGAGAAGGTGATCCTTGATATGGTCCTGGCCACAGGCAAGATACGCTTGAAACTGGGCTTTTCCGTGGAAATGGTGCCTGACCGCTGTCCAAGAAGAGCCGATGCGAAGGCAGCGAAGAACAGAGCGTTCCATTTGGGTAGCTTATAGGTAACCTTTTGAAGCGGGCACCAGGGGCAATCTGGCGGTCTGGAATCTGACTCGATGGTAGTCCTATAGCGTAGTCGAAAACCATCAGTGCTGTTAGAAAGGGGAAGTTCTGTCAAGGCCATGAGTTGCTTTGGCAAGCTCATCGGCTCATGGAACGGCAACCGACTTAGGGAGAGTCCGTGGTCGCAGTCTTGTGGAAAATGGAGCTTGCCTCGGAAGCTGGCTGCTGTGAAAGCGGCATCCTATCGTTTAAATTTATGGAGTGCGGACAGGGAGTCGCACACAGCATAGCGACAGGTAGTCCGGGTGGAATGTTGGCGAGAACGTTTTCCAAGTGTAGTTCTGTAGTCGCTTAGCTCCCGGGAAAGTCCAGCCGGCAAGCACTGGCGAGGTTCAGCTCGGAAACGGAACGAAATGCGGTCGCCTGCACTTCAATAAGAAAGCCGTTCGTGAAATCCTGAAGGCTGCCGGATGCTGCTCGGTTACATTAAAGCCACAAAAATGCTATTTATTATTTTGATGGAGTTCCCGTTACACAAACGTAAGCCAACAATCACTCTTAAAGTCTCAAGTGAGGACAGACTATGACATTTTTAGGAGTTGTTTTTTACTCTTACCTAGGTTTCCCCCTTCATGTTAATCATTTAATAACTAAAATTCTTGCTTCTACCACTAACCTTTTAAAATGGTTCCACTTACATTTCCGTGTATCCCCTTTTCAGTTGCGTCATATTTATCGTATGGTTATCCTTCCCACTCTTACCTATGCTGCCCCAGCGTGGTGGTTTCATTGCCCCCTTTCGCTACTTAAAGTTCTCGTGTTATCACTTCAGAGAATTCCCCTTCTCGCTATTACTGGTGCCTGCGCTACTACCCGTACCACAGCTCCATGTGTTCTTGCAAATGAACATACTTCCGCTGCCGATCTATCTCGATCAGTTATGCCCCGAGTTTATGATCTTCACCCTATGGCAGTCTGTAGAATATGGTAATATACTTTATAGTCCATCCGAAATTGACCTTTTGTTTAATCCCTGGAATGATCATTCCTCATTAAAATTAAAAATTTCTTTTATTCAACTTACTTATCAGGAAGCACTCTGTTGTTCTAGTCAACAAGCTTTGCTTATCCACATCGATCGCTCTTTCACTCATCGCTCTGCCGGTGTGGTAATTGTTGTACTTAGCTCAATACAAAAAAATTTTGTACTTCCACCGTCTCTCTTAGAACCACCTTCTAGTGCATACGCCGCTGAGCTTGTAGCGTTTCATTCTGCCGTTTATTATGCTATTAATCATCCTCCCTCTATGCCTATTCATTTCTACACTGATTCTCTGCCTCTTCTTTCTACCCTATATTCAATTACTTCGTTTAATTCAAACATAATTCCTATTAAGAAAGATCTCTGTCGCTTATCATCTCTGGCTGCATATTTTCTATTTCATATCCGGGGCCGTATGGGAATGAGTTACCAGATTTGGCTGCTGGAAGCATTGGCCAGTATGGCCAGGTATACACGCGTCTACTCTTTCGCGACGGTGCGTACGTTCATGTTTACAGCTTTGATCACTAGTTTTCTGGAGCATTGGCTCGAAAATAATGAAGGCACAGAATTCTTCAATTGGATCTCAGATACCTTCAGTATTCCTACCATTTGTCCACCCATAAAACCTCTCCTAACTTTATCTACTGGGCATGGTAGATTCCCTTTTTATTTAAAAAAAAATATTGGCCTATCATCATCTTTTCTTTGTTGATGGGGAATGTTATGTGAAGACGTCCATCACTATTTTCGAGATAGCTTCATTGCTGCTCTTTTTATTTCTATCTTAAAGTCACTAGTTCATCGGAGGTTACACCGGATAATCACTCCTCTCTTCTCAGAAATCCCACTGCTTGCGCAGTTCTGATCCAAATGGTTCACCAAATAAGCAACAATATTCCAACTATACACGATGATTTTGTACCTTAACTTTGCTTTTCTGTTCCGAGTCTCTCTTCAGCATTCTTCCCTATCATAGGAATATTCTGTTTACGTTATTAGCTTTCTTCGTACTTTGAACTGCACCCCCATTTTTGATCTTCCATCGCATAATTTGAATAATTAAGCAATGTTTCATTGGAAAACGCGTATACGTCTTTTTGTGTGTTTGTTTTATGTTTGTCTTCTGTTATTCTTTTTATCTGACCCAGTCCTCGGTTCTTCATGGACTTTGTTCTGCAACTTCTCTGTTTGCTTCGCCTGGCAAGCACTGTGGACATGATCCTTGTCGTGGCGAGCATATTTTGCTGCAGCCAACTTTCCGCTTCTGTTGTTCATCAGCAACAGCGGAGACCCGTTGATACCGTGCTTGAGCCCGAATGTGGAAGAGGCGATGGTCTCACCGGAGGGTCCTGCTGACCCCTGTCACGCTCTACACAGAGGAGGGCTCCGTGCTCCTCTGCTGAGCACGCGTGTTTTGAGCATGTCGTATAATGCTCGCCTAGAGGTGCAATATAGCCACTTTTGCCGAACGGATATGCTCTTCTAAGTCACTGTGCTTACTTGCCTGAGCAATACATGACTATGGTGCGGAGATCTGAGCCACTCCCGCTTGCGGCAGAGTCACACTGACACGAAGCACCTTTCCTCACCATAGAGGCCGAAAGAACGATGAAGGCTATGAATGGGGCATGCCCTTTGCAGTGCATCTACCGCCTTCCTCATACATCTTGTGAGCCCGACATGGATCTTTCAATTGTCCATATATACCATGATCTTCTTTTATTTGTACATACCATCGTCATCGTCCGGCGGCGCCGGCTCCGGCACGCGCCTGAGTTCACCATCGAATTAAACACTGGCACGGCATGCCTTGCCTTGCCGTCCCGACTTTGCCGTCTCGACCTAGCCTTCTTTCACAACATTCTACACTTGGCCACTGCTTGTGCTGCAGAATATTTTCCGATCTGAGATCTATTGCTTTATTTATTTATTTTTTCAAATCTGCCTTTTGGTATTAACTAATATTAACGCTTGCTTTTTATTGTGCTTAATCTGTGTGTGTACCATTGTGCTTTATCTGTGTCGCGTATTTCTTTTTCTTAATGATATAACAATTTCCGCGTCGTACTACTTTGTTTGTTCATATATTAATTACCTTTGTATTTTCTGCCTGTTTCCTTACATTTTATGTATATATTGCACTGTATAGATTTTATGTCCCCCTTACACAATGCCTAATGGGCCTGTAAGGTATTTTCAAATAAATAAATAATATTATTACTATTACTTCTCTTTTCTCTGTCCACCTCATCTTTGATCATTTTTTAAATATATAAATATATCCGCATTTTCCTTTCTCACGTTATCGTAATTCTTTTCTGTTGGCCGCTACATTATATTCCTGCAATTCAGAAAATATTTTTTCGGTATACTTAATGTACAACTTTCTCTCGAGTGGAATTTTATTCTCTGAATTCACAGCAATGGACGTCTTCCCAAACTGTCCAGGATTTTATGCGTGATGTTTTGTGAGTCTTTGTGCCTCCATTTTGTTTTGTACACACGACACTTCTTAGTACTATTTATTTTTTCTCGTATCATTGCAGACTTTGGTAACCGCTTTCTAGACCTTTTTTTTTTTTTTTTTTTTTTTTTTTTCTAGCGCTGTCGTGTGCTCACCGCTTAGCATGCTTGATTTAGAGTCATATTTTCTTTGTATTGGCTAATTCTTCAATAGTCTGACTTATTCTTCTTTATATTTTTTTATTGGGAGTCTAATTAGGTTGTCATAAATTTTTGGCCTCTCCTGACTTTACTGGGATTGCATACATATGTACATATTTTCTTCCCTTTCTTTTCTCTCTCACATCAATGGTACGTTCTGTATCTGCTCTTGTTCATACGGCCACTAAATCCATTTTTTTTCTACATAAGTGTGTTGTTTTGTTTCTTTCCTTCTCCCACCTTTATATCGTATTCTCACTTTCCCTCTTTTTCTGGTTCTGCGCACTGTTTTTAGTTGTGTTTATTGCCTCGAGTGATTTTGTTCTATCTCTTCTTGCAGTTGCTGGCTACTCGCGGACGTTTTCTTCCATGCCTCCGTCTTTCGTGGAGCTCATCTTTTTGTGCCTTTCGTTCCTCGTTTTTGTATTTCTTAGAACTGTTTGTTGCAAATAGGCAGTTGTGTTCTTTTTTTACCTTTGTATTTTTATGGTATCACATATGTATATTTTTACATCCCTGTTTTCTCTCCTAAATTACATTTTTTTTTTATTTCGGGCGTTTAGCTCACTTTCATTTATGTTAAATTGGGGGGCTTAAGCCCAGCAAAGCATTCCTTGTCCGGGCTCCTTCCTTCGTTATTTTACTTCTTTTTTTTTTTTTTTTTTTTTTTTTTTGTCAACGTACGTGAGGATCAATAAAAGGATGCGGTCTCCTCCAAGAGTGGCGATGCTGCTCGCAAGCATTGCAGGGATGAGAGTCCGGCCTTTGGATTGGCCCTGCATCCAAGTGGACCTGAATGGCTGGTCGCGTTGAAGTAGGAGGAACGACAGTGTAGTACAAAGTGGTGCCGAAGAAAGTATGTTAGATGGTACAGAGGTGTCTGACTCTTGTGGACAGATGATTCCAGATAAAGTACAGTTCTGGTCCTAATTTTACAGAGCACGAATAAAACTATTCGCATGCTTTACGTGAGGAAAGTTACTTAGCATGCTTTCCACGTATGTATCCCACGTCACTGGCGCTCTAGTGCATGTACCAAAATAAGCAAAATACTGTCTCTGGAACACACGAGAAATTTTCAACCCCGAAACGTGCTCCGTAATATGTATTCTTTTTTTTTAGTTGCACGATTGTAGGCACTTCTTTCGTTCATGAGCGCACCGAATCGCGGCTGCTGCCTGCAATTGATCCGATGGTCCAGTGTCTCCCAAGACAAAGGCCGCCGTCGCCTCCACTCATAGCCGCAAATAAGACGAAGCGGCGCCACGGGTGCGTGAGGAGCGCTCGTGCTTCATGCAGCCGTATCGGGTCAGGTCACTGAAGGCCATCGCGGCAGAGCTTCAGGTTTTCGTTGTAGAAGGTAAAGACAGAACTGAATTTTGTTAAGCCACCACATGGAGTCCGAAAATGTTGAGGGCGCGGTGTGACTGGACGCACCTGAAAAAGTACAGGGGCGTTCGACGGAGGTAAATGCTGCTTGTATCCGTCACGAGCATACAAGCTCAAGTGTCAGCATTCCAGACGTGTGCAACTATCATAACAAGAACTGAAAAGGGCACTGATTGCCGCACGGTTGACTCACTGCGTGGACGGCTGGTTGAACATTGGCGTTACCTAGTCGAGGAGCAGGAAAGCACTCGCGACTTCTGACTTATGTGCTCCGTGTTTATTCGTCCTCGTAACAGGAGTCAAATGCGTTTCGCTCATTACACACACACACACACACACACACACACACACACACACACACACACACACACACACACACACACACACACACACACACACACACACACACACACACACACACACACACACACACACACACACACACACACACACACACACACACACACACACACACACACACACACACACACACACACACACACACACACACACACACACACACACACACACACACACACACACACACACACACACACACACACACACACACACACACACACACACACACACACACACACACACACACACACACACACACACACACACACACACACACACACACACACACACACACACACACACACACACACACACACACACACACACACACACACACACACACACACACACACACACACACACACACACACACACACACACACACACACACACACACACACACACACACACACACACACACACACACACACACACACACACACACACACACACACACGCGCACACGCGCACACGCGCGCACGCGCGCACACGCGCACACGCGCACACGCGCACACGCGCGCACGCGCGCACGCGCGCACGCGCGCACGCGCGCACGCGCGCACGCGCGCACGCGCGCACGCGCGCACGCGCGCACGCGCGCGCGCGCGCGCACGCACACGCACACGCACGCACACGCACACGCACACGCACACGCACACACACACACACACGTGTGTGTGTTTCTTCTTTACCGCGAATCACGAATCGCCAAGAGTTTCAAAACATAACGGTGAATTTGTAGGACCCCGATCGAAACGTCGAAATAAATCCACCGTTATGTTTTTAAACTGTTGGTGATTCACTTTACATTTATTAATCAGTTGATGTATATATATATATAGTTAAAGGAGCTGACTGTCAACGAGTCTAAGGCAAACGTTGGGGATTCTTTTTTTTTAATTGTTAGTATGTGACGAGAATTAGTCTTATGGTGTTTATCGGGGTGAAGAATATTAAACGACAAGCGGAAGGAAAAACAACGCGCCGATGGTGGGAGCCGAACTCACGACCTCTGAATGTCGCGTCCTGTGCTCTTCCAACTGAGCTACGTTATATATATATATATATATATATATATATATATATATATATAATATAATCATCAGGACATGCCACGACAACTACGATCCGCGTCACATTCGGGTCCGCCTGACCGAGATCGTGGTGCGAGTGTCTCGCACAACTCGCGTCCCGGATGCGTTCGATTTCCTGGCGGCGCATGCAGGAAATCGGAGACCGCGTGCCGACGCCGCCAATCACGGACCACGCGGATTAGCGCGGCCGGCGTTGCGACACGCCGCAGCCGAGCCGCTCCAGATCCGCCCCGGTGGCCGGAAGGGAGGCCCGCTCAGCGTAACAAAATTACGGGGGGAGGTGGAGTCTGGGGAGGGAGGGGGAAACGTAACGAATCTGCAACATGGCAAACAGCGTGAATCTCTCGCGCCACCGTTTGCAGCACAGGCCCAGGGGCATGGGCGGCGACAGGGGACACCGCCGCCGTCGTTCGGAATCCTCCGGATGCCATCCAGAGACGTTCCCGGCAGTCGTCCTTCTTGCACGCATGTAGGAACGCAGCGGCATGCATTCAGTACTCACGCGCGGTGGCCCCTTTGGAACATAGGGAGCACGCCCGCCGAGTTGTGTTGCCGAGCGCTGCCCGCGACATTTCATCGACGGGTCAGATTATGAGTGACACTAGAGAAAACCGATGCAGATGTTGAGGACTATGGAGATAATATGGGGGCGGGCCGTTGTATAGCGATCTCAAATATTCAACACGCGTGTACTATGCAAGCGCGCGATGCCCCATATGTTTACGTAGCTGATTAACCAAGGTTTTAAAAATGACATGTGTCCTAGCGCCGTCGAAGGACTGTTGATTGTAGCGTGGCCTAGTCTGCGGTACTTTTTGCTTCTCCGAACTTTATTAATTAGCAATGAGGAATTAGCCAACTTTTTAATTACTGACATCAGGAACAAAGCATCAATACAGAAACTTGAAATGGTCTCGAAAAAAAGCTGACAGAAATGTTTTTCGCTTGCTGCCGTTTATGTAGAGTACTTTTTTACTGACCAAACCATATATAACCAGCCTCCCCTGCTTAAAACAGCTACCACTTGAAACCGGTGTCATTTCAGCGTCACAAAACACGCCTCGAAGAACACAATCTGCTTTTCCTTGAAGCGCTCTGCCTAATGGACCTGTGCGTGTGCTCTGGGCGAGAGATATGAGCCAGCAGCTGGTCACGTAAGAGCTTTAATTGTTGCAAACATCTTTTGCAAACATTGTTGCAAACCTTTTGCAAACATCATAGCCAGCTGTTTTTCGAGACGACCTCTAACTTTTGATTGGACACTGTTCCCACCAGTCAATAATTAAAAATAAGTCGGGTAATTAGTCTTCACTGCTTATTTAACTTTCGTGCAGATAAACATATTGAAGGCTAGTCCCCACGGCTCTCAACAACTCTCCGTTAGTTTCTCTGGACTAGGACAATCCGTCTTTTTTTAAAAGCTTAGTTACATTTAGCCGGCGCACCTGGTATATAGACTGACGTGTAATTATACGGTGCTCTGAGCGGGGAACACCACGTGCTGATGTTGCTGGCTGAACGAGATTTCATGGTCTGATACTGCGGCGAACTGGGGAACAGGATCTTTTCTCTCTTTTTTTTTTTTTTTTTTTTCTAATCGCACCGGTTCGCGACTGGCGGGACAGGCAGAGGAGAAGGAGCCGGGTGGAAGATGGGCCCCGTTCACGAACCATGAGGCAGATCAAGTGGCGCGACACTAAACACTGCCTGCCTCGCGGGAGACAGGCAGTTTGTGGTTTTATTGCCAATGAGTGCGGTGGGCGAGCGCGCGTGTTCTGCGGCTTGCAGGAGTGGCACACTCCTGCTCAAGCCTTGCCTGCATGCGTGCCATAGGACTTACGCGGTCGGTCGGCACAAGCCACTCGGGAGCATGGCAGCGGCGCTAACGAGCTGGATAACTTTAGTGTTTTTTTTGTTGTATTTGTATATTCATCTATATTGCTAGCCTGTAATAAGTTTTGTGTTTTTCTGTTCATCTGCCCCCCCCCCCCCCCCCCGCCCTCGCCCCCTTCCCTTCTGCTTAATACACCACGTCAGGAGCCCGTAAGGAATATTAAAATAAATAAATTAATTCCTTCTAAGCAATAAAGAAAGGGTTTTTTTTTTTGCTAATTAGAAAATTTGTTGCAGGAGATTGCCCATGACGGGCTTCAGTATGTAAACTGTCGCAATCAAAGTTTACAGATACTGCGATCTGTAAACATTGGCCACAGCGTTATCGCAAGCAGTTTTTATGTGCCTGTGACTATCTCGTCTTCTTTGCGTCTCAAAGCAGAGGTCGTGCGGGCGTGCAGCTTCTTCGTCACGCAGGCGTCCAACCAGCCACGATTGACCGTTTTGCCTCAACTGAGAACGTTTTCTTTCTCACAAATAGAAAAATGCCAGCGAAGCTTTCATTTTGTTTTGTTTTTTACGGAAGCAAACCGCTCTTTGGCTAAAGTAAACGTTGCCTTATTTGCCCCTGCGCTGGTGCATACGCATGTAAATGACTTCTGCACTATAGACTCTATGGACAACTTGTTTGAAAACCACGCGTCGGCGCACGTGTACGCAGAGGGGTACGCCAAACCTGCAAACACTTAGTTCAGACTCTGTGAGACCGACTGGTTCGTGGTGGACAAAATATTTATTCGCTCACTTTTCAATCTTTTTTTTTTTTTTTTTTTCGCCATTGCACTTAGGATCGTTGCATTACACACACAACCTTTTCAAGTAAGTGTATGCCCTCGGGACACCAACCCCGGACGCGCAGCCTAGCGACTGAGCGCCCGTATAACGTTGTTGTCCTACATTTGGTTTCAAAGTTTAAATTTTGATCGATATGCGCGTTCCACATACAGAGCGCTAGCGTCACACGATAGCCATATTACTGCGCCACCTGCGTCACACGGTCCGCAAGGTGGGCTCTCGCGAGGAAGCGCTCGTTACTTAAACGCAAGAGATAAGAGGGAGGGAAGAAGAGGTCGTCGATCAGCGCTGGCCGCATTTGTGTTGGCACAGACAGGCCGGAGCGTACAAGCACCCTGTAATTATATAAGGAACGCTGTCCCGCTGGCGAGAACGCATCGTCGCGTGGCCCGCGACCGTGTAAGACAAGCTCCGAGGTGCCCCGCCCGACGAGCTCCATAGTTGCGCAAGTGACACTTGGAGGTTGTTTGCGTAGCTTCGAGCGGACTCCTTCACCCCCTCCTTTTTCCAACCTACTCACAGAGCCGAAGCAGTCGAGCAAGAAGCGGCATTACTCCACTACGAACTGCTATACACGCTCTTGTAATGGTGATGGCCCGTGCGATGAGTATTTTAATACAGCCCCGTATAAGGAATCGCCAAGGCTGCTGAAATACGGGCACTGCTTCGTCTCTGGTGCCGGGTTTATAATACTTGGAACGCTTTAGCTATGTATACGTTGTTGAAACTTTTATCTTCTTCGTTTCGGCCTTCTTTATGTCTGAGTGGCGACTGACCTCGGAGAGAGACTGCGTAAACGACGGCGGGACGAGAGCTGCGTGGAGAGTTCCTCCTGCGTGTATGCAGGCGGCACGCCCGGAATCAGCACGCAGTCGGAAATCGCAGAAGATCGCGGCGTGTGCGCCCATGTGGTATTCGCGGTGTCAGGGAGTGTGTGGCATACTCGCGTGAAAAGGAGGTCTCCCGAACGGCTCGGCGCGCCTTGATCGGTTGATCGGGGCGCGCACGCTGCCATCATCACTGATGGCGCTGGCGCAGCGTTTTCGGACTTTTCCAATGCCGTTGAACCTGCATAGTAGTCATTGCGTCGTGATAGTTCCTCTTTGCGTACTTCCTTCGTTTTTTGCACGCACGGGAGAGTTGCGCTCATCTTGCAGTGACCTATAAAGTACTTCCCTTCCGTCCTATCTGTTTCAAATGAATATGTCCGCCTGTGCAAAACAGCAGCAGTTACAATCAGCACTTCTAATAATAAACTCGGTACAGTATAATTTCTGAAAACAATTTTACGACGATCACTGCTCTTTCTTCCCCACACGAAGCGATATAAATATGTCAGCATAACCTCAGCATTGCACTGTGGCACGAGAATGCGTTCCTCAGAGAAGTGGACAGCTACGCTGCTATATCCATACACTATAAACAGAATGCTGCGATGCACCTCTCGAGATAAGAGGATTTATTCTTGCTGCTGGTCATTTGTGTACATTTTATATACTGGACGCAAGGTCATGTGCGACAGCTGCCAAAAGCTGCTCGTATATACGAACCTTCTGCCCACTGTCCCCAAAGGCAATCAAATTAAAATTATGGGGGACACTTAAGCTCCGTCTTTAAGGGTATGACGCGATAGCGTAGGCTACCAGCCCACGCTATCGCGGGAAGATTATCTTGTCAAATTTAAAAAGCATCGTAAGAAGCTAACAAAAAAGTTTCGAAATGTACGCAAAGCATATTACTCATCTTTGATGCATGATATTGGGTGCCGTCAAGACAGTCTGTTATGGTCGAGGTTGAACACTCTCCTTAATCGTGGTCGCTCGCATAAGCCTTTATTGAAATTACAAATTGATGGAGAAGAATTATCCGGTGCTGAACTAGCCGATGCTTTTAACAATTTTTTCACAAGTGTCGCTACTGCTCGTTCTACATCCTCTCATGCTAGCAAATATGTTTCCACTCGCATTAACAACGCAATATACCTTCTGCCCTTAACACTGGATGAAATAGTGTCATTTATACAAGCCTTAAACAACAGTAGCAGTTGTGACATTGACGGATTTCAAGCACGCCCAACAAACATGTAGTTGACATTATTGCCACAATACTCACCCATATTTTTAACATGTGTTTGGAATCAGCATTTTTTCCAGCTAAAATGCAGTGTGCAAAAGTTACTGTTCTCTACAAAAAACGAGATCGTAATCAGCTGGGAAATTACAAGCCGGTATCTAATTTACCGATCTTTTCAAAGCATTTTGAAAAAGTCTTGCATTCGAGGATGACAAATTTCATTGAAAAACATAATCTGTTAACACCACACCAGTTCGGCTTCCGTAAAAACAAATCAGCTTTGTTAGCGTTGCTAGAGCAGAAATAATATATATTAACGACGTTTGGAAGACAAAACAATAGCTGTTGGCATTTTCGTGGACTTTTCCAAAGCCTTTGATTTAGTGGACTATAACATCTTGCTGGAAAAATTGAGTTATTATGGCATACGATGACAAGCACTAGCTCATGAAATCATACATATCCAATAGAACTCAATTTGTGAAAATAGGTACCTTTACATCGAAGGCTAAAACTGTCCATTGTGAGTGCCGCAGTGAGGTATTTTTAATCTCTATCTGAATTACATCGTCACTATTAACTCTAAAGCAAAATTTATCATCTATGCAGATGACACTAGTATTTTTTCGCCGGCAATGATAATAATCTCCTTGTTGAACAATGTAACAACGCAATGAAATCCTTAGAGGAATGGTCGCGAGTAAATGCAATGAAGATAAATTAAAGGGAAACAAAAGCGATTATATTCAAGCCGGAAAACAAAAAGCGCATACTTCCGCATCACGATATTGTAATAAACTCACGATGCATCGATTTCGTCGAAAACTCCAAATGCCTTGGTGTCACCTTTTCTGCTAGCCTGTCTTGGGATAATTAAAACATGTTCAAAGCAAAACAAGTCAAATAACTGGAGTAATAGGTCGTTTAATGTATACCTTTCCCACACGCATAAAACGTTTGCTTCATAATTCACTCTCTCAATCACACTTGAACTATTGTCAGTATGGCGAAACACAACATCCACTAATATAGAACACATTCGCCTGTTACAGAAAAAGTATTCCCGACACGCATATAATGCTTAATTCTTATACTTCTTCGACATCAACTTTCTTTCAACGCTCTGGTATAATTCCAGCTTACAATATCTATAGATATCGCTTAAGTCATGTATATAAACAGGAAATCCACAGGAATATCAACAATCCTATCCCAATTACAGACAGAACTCAAAGTTACATTACAAGACATTTCGAGGATTGGTCATTTTTGACGCCACGTTCAAATTAGGAGAAACAGTGCCAGTACACCATACCAACACTTTTAAATTATTATAATTCGGTCCGTGTCGAACTCTTCACGGCATCCTACAGACACCTCCCGCAGATGTATTTGGTTTCTGCATAATATCGTCTAGCCATGCTGGTGTTTTATTTTGTATTTGTAGCAATAAGTTCCGCTGTTTTCGTTTACATTTTTACTAATGAGTACTATGTTTGCATAATATTAAATATGTAAGTGTATGTGTGTTTTAATGAAGAGTGTGTATGCATATGTGATGCTGCCACTCTGCCGAAATAAGGGATTGTGAACCCGTCAAGCTGTCCAAGGACCGCTTTTTTTTTTCTACTATCATCCCACCTGTATTTGATGGCAAATAAAAGACCTCATTTCATTTCATATTATAAAGCCTCGCTTTAACCGAGCCGTATCAACGTGCCATGTGTGGCCTGCGCGGTAACGTGAATGCAAGGGTCCTGGCTGGCTGATTCCGATATCACCCTCGCATATGAAAGGAGAGGCCCAAGTTGGCAGCTCCTCCCAGACGTAACGTCAGTCAACCCTACGTCCAGTTAGTTCTCGGAAATGTCTGCTGCCACCCTTTAGCGCCATGCTCGCGATAAGACCTGCAAAGTCTCACCAAGGCCGATGCAACATTAAGAGAGCAAGTGTTTTGCAAAATCACCAGAAAATTCAGTTTTATTAAAACAGCTTACCCCTTTCATAAAACAAGGTATCAAGATATTGTTTAGTCTTGTGTTGGTACAACCCATTTTAATTTGTAGTTTTATAATTTCTTTGAGTGTTTGGCCCCCCTGCCTGTGGCTGTGCTGGAGTCGCGCTAAACCGCTTTCCAGCCCAGCCTTCACACCAGTGTATACTTACTTCGGCCATGGCGATGCTGCATGTCACTCGATCGATGCATGGAATGTTGCAAGTCGCGATCAAACACTCTTGCCGCTTCCTTTCACATGATCAGCAAAAAGAAAAAAGAAAAGAAAAACAAAACATGCGTGCCGATACACGCGGCTTCGTGCGTTCGAACAACATTTGTATTTAAAGCCACGTTTATTATTATTATTATTATTATTATTATTATTATTATTATTCACTGGTGTAGAACGTTTTCTTTTCATTTTTGTTGCTTATATACTGCCACCTGGTGTCCCCATGTTATTGCTGCGCCTGGAAGAAGAGGACACTGAAGTTGACTCTCGCGTGCTGTGCGCCGAACTTTGCCTGCTGGTACAGCTTCGTTCCGTCGTTTTAGTCAAGTCTAGCCCTGTTGTCCGTGACATATTTTGGTGGAGGTGTTGGGTGTCGATCCCAGTATATGTCCCGCACTCCTCCGCATACCCAGGATTAAGGTCCTGTGCCAATCGACACTCCTGTTCACCGCGCTAGCCGGAGGAACCTAGGCCTACCACCTGAGCACGGGCCGTTGGAATTCACCACCGCAGCCGCCCCTCGACCTGTCATGCAAACTCCAACGTACTACACTCTACAGAGCCCACGACTGCCTAAGGCTTTCCACGGCTGTCAGACGGAAGATGTCGAAGACTGGCTCGCCCAGTTTGAACGGGTCGCCGCATTTAATCAGTGGGACGACGCCGCAAAGCTCAGGAACGTCTTCTTTAGCCTGGAAGATGGCGCTCGTACTTGGTACGAGAATCGCGAAGGCACCCTAACATCGTGGCGCGAGTTCTGCCGCTGCATCCTGGACACCTACACCAGCCCGGATCGCCGAGAACGAGCGGAAAGGGCTTTACGCTCTCGCATACAGATGCCGAACGACACCATAACCATGTACGTGGAGGACATGACTAGGCTGTTCCGACGATCTGACCCGGCCATGCCCGAAGAGAAAAAGGTGCGCCATCTGATGCACGGCGTTAAGGAACAACTGTTCGCTGGGCTCGTGCGCAACCCACCGACCACAGTTGCCGAGTTTCCTTCGGAAGCAATCACGATGGAAAGGATGCTCCAGCAGTGGTCTACGACCTACGACAGGCCGGTACTCGCCGCTTCGCTCACGGAGCCGCATTCGGCCTTCGGGGCTAGTCCGGATCTTCTTCGCGACATCATCCGCTCCATTTTGCGTGAAGAGCTCCAGAAGCTTTTCGGTGCTCCCCAGGCGACGGTCGGCTCTGTCGCTAGTATTGTACGAGAAGAACTCCAGCAAGCACTTCGGCCTTCGGTACCATCTGCTAACCCGCCATCCTTTTCCACCGAGTCCTGTCGGCCAACGTATGCGGACATCTTGCGACGTCCCCCAACTGATTCCACACAATTACTGCCGCCCGACCAAGGCTCACTGTATTCAGCCCACCCCGAGCCGTACATCGACAACCGCCGACCACCCCAGCGAAAGGCAGACCTGTGGCGTGCCCCAAATCGGCAGCGCCTGTGCTTCCCCTGCGGAGAAGCTGGTCACTTGTATCGAAAGTGCTCATATCGACAACTGGGACTGAAGGGTTTCCCCATCGACATGCGTAGCCCTCCCTTAGGCCAACGACCCCGGGATACTGAGGACTACGTAGCCCAGCAGCGCATGGCGCCAACTTTTAGACGACAGTCACGATCTCCGTCTCCACGCCGACTATCCTCGCAGCCCAGCTCCTCCGGGATGGCGCAGCGACGGTCGCCTAGTCCGAGCCGGGAAAACTAAAGACAGCAACCTCAGGGGGCGAGGCCGCTTCAAATCGACGCGACGAAGACCCCCCGACAACGCGACCTGTGAGCGACCGCGACTTGACGGCCCCGACGACAGTTCGTACACGTGAAGATAGACTCTCGCTGGATATACCCGTGGTCCTCGACGGCTATAAGGTTAGCGCATTGGTAGACACTGGTGCTGATTTTTCGATTTTAAGCGGGAAGCTAGCGGCGCTTCTAAAAAAAGTGATGACGCCATGGTCTGGCACGCAGATTCGAACCGCTGGCAGACATGTCGTAACTCCGAGCGGTCAGTGCACGGCGAGAGTCCAAATTCGCAACTCCACGTTTGTTGTCAGCTGCCTTGTGATACCTGACTGCTCCCGCGACTGTATCCTTGGTGTCGATTTTCTTTGGGAGTATGGGGCCATTATCGATCTCCGGAAGCGTACCGTGACTTTTTCGACCGAGAAAGCTGATGATACTGACACCGCAGACCGCCAAAGCCGTGCCCCTCTTCGAATTTCTGACGAGAGCGTTTCTATTCCGCCACGTTCTAGTGTTTTTGTGACTGTTAACTGCGATGAACTACGTGACGGAACGGCGGTCGCTGAGGGCAACCAGTCCCTTTTGCTCACCCACGGCATCACCTCGGCGCGGAGTCTCATCCATCTGCGTAACGGCCGATCTAAGCTCTTGGTGACTAACTTCACGAACGAACCCCGCCATCTTTTCTGCGCTACCGTAATCGCATTCGCCGACGTCTTAGCGGACGTTTCTGAATGTTTTACGTTCGGAGAAGTTGAAAATGTGCGCCCATCCCTTGATCGTCTGGATATTAGTACAGATCTCTCGGAAACACAGCTGCACGATCTGCGTTCTCTCCTTCTAAAATACAGTGCTTGTTTCGCGGCGTCATCGAAAATTCGGCAAACGCCTCTTGTGAAGCACCGTATAATTACTCCCGACGATGCCCGCCCTATACGCCAGCAGCCGTACCGCATCTCAACGACGGAACGTGAAGCGATTCAGACACAGGTTCAGGAGATGCTTCGTGATGGTGTCATCCAACCCTCCAACAGCCCGTGGGCGTCCCCTGTCGTGCTGGTGAAAAAAAAAGGATGGCACCCTTCGCTTCTGTGTTGATTATCGAAAGTTGAACGACATCACTAAAAAAGACGTCTACCCGCTGCCCCGTATCGACGATTCGCTCGACAAGCTTCGCCGTGCCCAGTACTTCTCCTCCATTGACTTGAAGAGCGGGTACTGGCAGATTGAGGTCGATGAGCGGGACCGCGAAAAAACAGCTTTTGTCACCCCAGATGGACTGTATGAGTTTAAAGTGCTGCCATTCGGTCTATGTTCAGCGCCGGCTACTTTTCAGCGCATGATGGACACCGTTCTCGCCGGCCTCAAATGGCAAATCTGTTTAGTTTATCTCGACGACGTTGTCGAGTTCTCTGAAACCTTTGGAGAACACCTCGAACGCCTTCGCACAGTATTAGATGCCCTCCGGTCAGCTGACTTGACGCTCAAGCCCGAGAAGTGCCACTTTGGCTACAAAGAGTTGAAGTTTCTCGGTCATCTTGTGAGTGCCGCAGGCGTTAGGCCAGACCCCGACAAAACTGCCGCTGTCGCCAAATTTCCCGTTCCTGCCACGAAGAGGAGTTTAAAACGTTTCCTGGGTTTGTGTGCGTACTACCGCCGCTTCATCGCTGACTTTTCCAAGATAGCCGCACACCTGACCCGCCTCACGCGGGATGATACACAGTTCGTGTGGGCCGCCGAGCAACAGGAGGCTTTTGCGGAGCTGCGCAGACGACTGCAAACTACCCCTGTTCTTGCGCACTTTGGTGAAGACGCTGCCACCGAAGTCCACGCCGACGCCAGCAGCATCGGCCTTGGCGCTGTACTCGTACAACACCAAGCTGGCGTGGAAAGGGTCATTGCGTATGCCAGGCGCACGCTCTCCCGCGCTGAAACAAATTATTCCACTACGGAAAAGGAATGCCTCGCGGTTGTGTGGGCAACTATGAAATTTAGGCCTTACCTCTATGGCCGTGCGTTTAAAGTCGTTACTGACCACCATTCTTTGTGTTGGCTAGCCAATCTCCGTGACCCATCGGGGTCACGGAGATGACAATACAAAAAAAAAAAAAATGAACGCGGTTTCTTAATTTTTTTTATATAAACAAGAATAGTTATGTTCAATAAGCAGTTATTTTACGTCATAGTCTTTTGAATTATATGTGATATCATACAGGGCGCACCCCCCTATGTAAGCTAGACATGCGCATAATTACGCATAATTACTGGCGTTATTCGCAATTCAAACCGAGGGTGCATTTGTGGTTTATTTTTACAGCACATGCTTCAGGCAGCACCTTACTTGTATGCATGCATTTTTTGCGACAAGGACGGGCCGCGTGCTACCACGTGCATTTCAGCTGCGTTTAGTTAATTACTAATGAGGCGTCAAAGTTTCAGGCTCCGCTTGGTAAACTATTTAAGTCTCCTCGTGCACCACCTGCTATTGTGAGCAATGTATATTATGCGTACATGAAAAAAAAAAATAAAGATTTTAAAATGTCGAGAAGTTCGCTTCGCTATTTTGCGGCTTGAATCATTAGACGTTGAGAGTACGAGAGCGTTATGCCATTTATAATAAATAGACGAGCGCGTGCTTTCTCTGCGAATTCACAGAACGTATGCATGAATTTCATTCGTGTATGACTTCACAGAACGTATAGGAGTTGTGAACTCCGGCAGCTACTGGTTGTGAAATCGGTCTGTTGCCACGGGTTCCAGTTTCTTGGGAATCTGTTCTGAGGCCCGCCCCCGACTTGCTGGCGTGAGGCGCCGCTACCAAAACGATGCTGCGTTTGAGTGATATGTGTTTTATTCCTAGATATATGTCAAAACCATTCTAGACCATTACTTTAAAAGCAATGAGAGACACGTCTGTGCGCTCTACGTAGGTGGATTGCACGACAAGGTGGTATTGTGTGCAGTACACCCAGTAGCGCGGCCGCCACGCTCCGCAAAGTGCCCCCTTCGATAACCGGCGATAATGAGCGACAACAAAAAGGCGCATGCGCAGGGACTGCGGAAGGTGGGGCGAGCTTCACGTCTTCTCATATGGCGCTCTGCTGAATCTTGCCTTGCGGAGGTAGAAATTCTGAAATACGTAGAATGAACAAAAAAATGAGAAGTAGCTTTTTCTCGCAACCATATACACAAATTGCAATATATACTTTCATTTTCGGTTCTTCTGAAGCAATTTTTCCTTTATGCTATAAACCATCGATATAGGACAGACATATCCACTTCTCGTCAAATTTTGACTCTGAATATATGGGGCACCCATCTCCTCTTGCTATACAGTTTGTGAATATTGTGCGAAAACATAAGAAATCCGTCGAGGCCTTTTCCCGGCTTGTTGCGTTGTGTTGCTGTTGCACTGGATCGGTGGCTGATGTGATGTGTGTCAGTTAGGGGGGTCAAGGAACACACTCGAGTTAATAATGTTCTATTTTAAATCAGGGAGAATAATAAACATGGACAGGACATGTAATGCGAAGGGAGGATAATCGATGGCCTGTTGGATTCGTGGGAAATGCAGAATCTTCGGTGGACGCAGGAGATTAGGAAGGTTGCGGGAGGGCCAAGTGGGTGCAGCTGGAAGAAGACTGGGTTAATTAGAGGAGTATAAGAGAGGCATTTGACCTGCAGTGGCTACAGTCCGACTGATGATGATGAATATTCCTCCCGCTTCAGCAACACGATGTTGTAGCATAGGTTGAAAGCACAAAGTTGAAAAGTAGCGATGTCTCTCCAGCACCACTGTTGTATCACGAAAAAATTGGTTCGAAAGAATCGGAAATGGAATAAATATACGTATATCTCAGAAATATACGTTTCTCATGTAGCTGCGGTGGAAGTATAATCGTTATTTCAGTAGATTCTTCACATTTCAGATTTTGACCTCCGTGTCAATTGCCGTGTGTCAATTGCCACCTTCCCCACCCGATAGCCTTGTGTACATGAGCCCAGGGTCGAGTCGGGGGGAACCCGTTGTCGGGTTGAATCATCCCGACTCGTCTGGGTTTACATGAACCCATTTCTGTCGGGACGAGATCACCGCTACACCTTGCATCGAACAAGCAAACCAGGTGCAGGCGGGATATGAAGTAGAGAGGAATGCACGTACGACGAGCAGGTCACGGGTCCCGTCTTCTGCTGCTACTCGACCAGCGAGGCTCGCTCAGCGGATCGGGTCGAACTAACGTGCTCCCAGCAGTCAAGCTGCTCCAGCCCGATTCGATGGTCATTTAGCTCGACAACCTAGCGTATACATGGGCCCGATAGCTGGTTTTCAGTCCGAGAGGCTGACTCTACCCGTTTCGTCGGGTTCGGGTTCAAGCTCGTTAAGCTAGCATTCCTGCGTCGAACATTAATAAACTGGACCTCACGTTTCCGACGCACCAAATACAGAACTTTGTGTTATTATGGTGTAGAAAAGTTAACGTGATTTCGGCGACCATATGTCATGTGCTGCGCTTCAATTTTATAAATGCACAAGGGGGAAAGACACATTAACGCTCTAGCGAAAACGTATGTTTGGTCCCCGCGATATTTCGAACCACACTGCTGATTTGGAAATTGCAAAAGCTCGGTCGGCTTCGATGTTGAGGGCCTGCAATTTCACAGTATAATCTTTCGCCCTCAAGCCTTGCTGCAGCGCCCTAATGCTATTTCCAGCGACCTTGTTGTGTTTTGCGTGTGGATACGCCTTTGTACGTAATAGTATACTGAGAAAATCCAGCGTCGGCGTTGTGAGCGAAAAATCACCAGCATAGAACTGGAGGGTGGCAGCTGACATGGCCACGCACTGATTGGACTTCGGGCTTTCTAGCGTTACGTTTGGCAGGAGCTGCCAACTCAGGCCTCTCCTTTCATATGGGAGGGTAATATCAGAATGAGCCTGCCAGAACCTGCATTCGCGTTACACGACACACAAGCACGTCCACACGGCTTAGTTGAAGCGTGACTTAATATGTGGGCTGGTAGCTTACGCTCTCGCGTTAAACCCTTAAAGGATGAGCTTAAGTGTCCCCCGTAATATTTAGGGCGCAGCTCTTATGCACCCATTCAGCGGATAAGCCGCGCCACTGTTGTTGTCGGTGTAACTGAGCGAGAGTCACGAGCTACAAGAGAGTCACGAGCAAAGAGAACTCAGAAGTAGAGAAAAAAAAAGCCACGAGCTCAGCGCCGCTCGCTCATCGGACACCCGAGACGGCCTGCCGGGCTAGTTCGGGCCTCACGAGCCAAATAGAACTGCTCAGAAGAGAAAGAAGAGCCACGAGCTCCGCGCCGCTCGCTTGTCGGACAATCCGGGGCGGGCCGCCGGGTAGAGTGCAGACGTGCTGACCTCACTGAGACCGACATCAACAAATGGTCTGCTCTCTCGCTCTCTCTCTCTTTCTCTCTCTATGGCTCCTTGCTACCCAGCTCTCTCCTCGAGTTCTCTTTCACTGTGTGAAAAAAAAAAGCTCGAGAATTTCAGATTAGAGAAAGTCGTAATCGTGCCCAAAATGTTTTTAACCTGTACAGATGTTTATTTAAAAATTCGTGAAAGATACGACAATGCAGTACGCGTTGTCTTGCCTGTGTGGTGGTTCATGATCAAAGCTGCGAGGAGCTGGGAATTTCGTGCGCTGCACGGGGCCTCGAGGAAGACTCAGTTCACACAGCCATTGTCGTTTATTTTTTGAGCGTAACTTAACTCTGTACAAGAATGAGGGTGCGTGTCCGTTTAGAGAGAGTGAGAAAAAGAGAGTAACGATAGAAGTACAAAAACACATAAGCGCGGCTGCTTTCAAAGGTCCGCCGTAGTCGTCTTTTTTCTTTCGGCGGACTGCCACCGCAACAGCGACACAGGCAAACAGCAGTTCTCGGGAATCAGTGTCCCGCCAAAGGCTTCAAAGGCGCCGCGGATGCGCTGCTTGTCTCCACGCGAGAACACACAGCCCTGGCGGTCCTCCCTGAGCGGCCTCCGAAAACATAACTCTTGGCGTTCCGTACCTCCCGGACGGTGCGGATCCCCGACGTTTGTCTCCGTGTTCGTCGCAAGCCGCGGCGTAGCCCCTCCTTGCCGTCGTCGCGGCGCCGAGTGCCTCGTTGAAAACAAGCAGTCGTCTCGATCAGTGCAGAAGCTGTATGGCATCGCGGGCATCATGTTCTCTGTAGGTATTTAATAAGCGATTAATTATTATTACCTATTGTTAACTACTGTCACATGCATTGCCCTCTTAAGTTGCGTGTAGCCGTCCCAAAATGTTTACCTCTAATTGCTAACAGCCACCTATTCCACAGATCTTTGTCTAAACTTCTTGAATTGGAAAACCGAGCTTCATACACCGAAGTGAAAACTGAATTGAACACCGAAGTGAAAACCGAATTGGTGTAAAAAGCGAAAGCCGAAGCGCACTTAATTCGCGTTTGGCCTAACCAATACCCTAAATCGTCTGTCATTTTTCCGTTTTTTTTTTTCTCTCTCTCTTAGGGCGCAGTGCTATACGCGGAATTTAAGGCATTCAATAGCGTAGTCTACTCTCAATATTAAATTTCTATATCGGCATTCGAGATATCGCACTTCTTTGTTTGTACAAAAAAAAATTGCAAATTACCAAAACATGCCAGGCATGTGCCGGAGACGGCATAAGCAGATTTCAAGGCAGGGTTCTCTCGGTAATTACCAAGAAAGTGTACGCCCATATTGTGAATTTTTAGAGCCATACGCAGTGTTCCCAGTTAGGTGCTCCCTAGTTGGCAACTTGACATGATGTATTTATGCAGACGCACATGCTGCATGAAGCATTCGCTTCATGCAGCATGTGTTCCCGGTGACGTGGGGAAGTAGTGACGCAGACACTCTCCTGGCGCTTTACACCAGGTCACGCTAATGTATTTACCGCTGCTGCGATTCCGCGCTGAACACTGCGACAGTTAATGTCGTAATTTATTACCAAAAAACGTGCAGCGTCACTCATGTAGCATTTTGCGTTTGGAGTGTGGCCTCCGCCCTCATGTTGATTCGCCTCCGGCGCAACAGACAGGAAAAGCGTAGACAGGCCTGAGGGACGTTACTTCGTGTTTTGCCTCGAAACGCATTCCTTCCGGCGTGAAGTATGGCCAAAGTAGAACTAGAAGCAATATGACAGGGAACGCGGGAGCCTACGGCCTTCACATTTCGCAAAGCACTGCCACCAACAGAAGACGAGAATGGGTGGCTCCCTGCAGGGGCATGCTCGGGAAGGCGACCAAGCTTACTTTGCATGCCCCTTTACCGCTGATTCTTATCACATGTCGGTGGTAGCGCTTTGCAAAGCATGGAGGACACGCGCTACCGTGCTCCCTCTCCCGTGTTCCCTCTCATAATTGCTTCTAGGTGTACTCTAGACGCATCTCGTACGCAAGTTTCGATATCGTCTGGTTTTGCGCACAAAACTCCACTTTCGATATCTCGGAAACTAGGCTCGCCTACGATGTTGAGAATGTCTTCGATTCTGCCATATAATATGGTGCCCTAAAACCAAGAAGTAAAAAGTTTATAAGATGATAGTTATTAACAAATAGTATTTTGATTGTCTATACTACTGCGGATATAACGTTCACTATGGCACACAGTCTACCTGTACAGGCTGCATTGTTCATCTTTCCCGGCTGTTTGAAGAAAAATCTGCGCTGATTAAAAAAAAAAATGGCTGTGGTTTAGCTTTGGTTAAACCTAATGTTTTCGTTCTCCTGGCTACGTGTCACGGTGCAGCTTGTGATTAGAGCCAACGACGAAACTGAAATTTCGCTTGGATTAGGCTCTTTATTCTTTAAATTTTTGTGATTCCGACGAAGACGCTCCGGAGCGTGGCAGACTCAAACTCGCTGAGGCGAATCACGAAGTCGATCCGTCGACGATCCGCCTCGATCTGAACTTGCATCGAATCCCCCGACGACTCACTCGACCATTCGGCCGTAACTCTCCGCAGTCGTCGGTCCGCAGCTTCCTTCCGTCGCATTCCTCTGGGGCTTCGTACTGTCGTTTCAGCCTTGCAGCTCGATGAACGGCAACAGCTGGGTGTTCGTCTTCTTCCATCTCAGACGGCTGCGAGTCCTTTGTCGCCGCGGCTCCGTTATATATCCCCTCCTAAGCACCACGTGGTACACTCGTGACGTCCCCTCTGACGTCACAACTTTAATTTTTCCTCGTTCCACATGATTTGACCTTCGACCTGACCTTGACTTCATATGCCACCTTGGTGCGGCAACACAGTAACACACCATGGCTTTACCTCTAGCTCACTTGAAGGTGAAAACTTCAAGCTCCGCGACGGCTGCCCGAGGTATAGCGCAATGAAAATAACGGTATGTGTAACCTCTTATCTTTATTTTTCGCCCAGCTGTTCTCCCCTTCTTCCTCTGCTAGCCGCTTCTGCGGTGCTCAAGACATTAGAAAGTTTTAGCAGAATCGTACAGCCGTACAGCCACTACGTAACAGGTTGCTGTTCTGCCATTTTCGCGCTTTCCAGGCCACATTATGTCACACGCGATGTCAATTGCCGTATAGTTATCGATTTACCGCACGGCGGTGATAAAAATCTCTGTCAGACAGTAGTTGCCGCGGCCGACATCCGTGTTTCCCATCTGCTTTATTTCATTTTATGTTTAACAAAATTACTACGACAACAGCAGCCTTGAGTTCTACATCAAGATACAGCGCTCTGCGCAAGTCGCCAGAAAACACTCCGAAAGAATAGTTTTTTTATTTATTTTATTTCAGTACCCTCAGGGCCCGAGGGCATTACAGAGGGGAGTGGGGTACAATAAAATAAAAAAAAAAAGGGAAAAGAACAGCAATCAGTATTAAAACAAATTTGAAGTTCTCGGGAATGTGACTGATTTATGGTCAATACTCGTTACCTTGTCTAGAATGTGAGCACTTCAATATGGTAAAGTATAGTTGCCGTCCATTTCAATTTTTCGTCGCTTAGCTAAAGCAGCATATGCCGAATGCAACCTACAGTCGCGACACACTGAGCATTTCGAGCTCAGCTCTGCCGGTCTCACGCTTCAGAAATGGACGTCGATTTCAAAGACGTCCCGATTATATTCTTGAGCTGTTTTCACCTTGACTGTAGATTCATAAACTAACATTTGCAGGCAAGGGGGCAGCGAGCGTAAATTACGGCGAGAAAGACCGCCTTTGTTGGTTATTTGATCCTTCTGTATTTCTCTGGCGCCTGGCGGACGTCCGCGCACTTATTACCGCACACCTCGCCCTCGCTGCGCACGCGAGACCTGGCCGCTTCGGTTTCCCAAACAGCTCGCGTTGTAATAATATCACTGGCCTCGCGCACGCACAAATAAGCCTCGAGCGCGTCTTGCCCACGCTGCGCATTCGGGGACCACCAGTTCACACGCCTCGCTGACCAGCCCCAGAGGTGTTCCCCAGCAGTTCCATCAAATATCGCATGGGTTGGCGGGGACGCCGGCGGTTGTTCCTGCAACGGCGCTGCTCGCACATTAAAGGGAAGTGGCGGGAAAATGGATCGGGCGCCCTTCGTCCCTCAGGCCGCACAGCAACGCCGCTGGCCGTGGCACCGTGGCGTTCCGGAGCGGTTGATCGAACGTTCCGTTACGGATGCGTTACGGCATCGGCCACCGCGGGCCGTAACAACTGCATCCGTACTCTTTCGTTCGTATCGGGCTTCTCGCTTCTCCCACTCGGGACGAGATGAGAAGGAGAAAAACAAGTGGGATGGAAAGGGCGGATCGTGGAACCCACCCCAATGTGTCATTTTGCGTGCCAGAACGCGGGTCGCGGACGGCGCCCCGTTTGACGATGATGAATCGCGCCGCAGAGGTCCTGAGCAAGCGATGGAGAGTGCAGTGGGGAGGAACGGCGTATCAAATTGCCCGTCGGTCGTGGCCCCCTTGCTTTTCGAAGGCGCGTACGCGCTTGCGCGACTTGTCGAGTCCGATTGTCTCCGCAACACTCCCCGCCTGCCGCGTTGGCAAGCCGCGTTGCGCATGTTTTGAGCGCGAAACAAGAAAGAGCCGCAAACCTTGGAATACAGAAATCACGCATTCGCCAGACTCTACTAGAGGGAATGAGACAAAAGGAAAATATATTGGAGCCAAGTACCCCACAGAGATTATTCTGTTCTCTAGAATCTGTAAATCCTGAAAGGAATGAAAGACAGATTCAAAACAAACAAGCACGACCGAAATCTAGTCGGTCGGGCTATATATATATAGTCGAGAGTTCGCATGACGTGGGTCATGCTGCATAACAACCCTTAACGTATACGCTGGGGTTTTCAATGTTCTTTTTTTTTTATTTTTCGAAAATCGGACGGGCGCTTTTCGGGGCGGATTTCAGGTAGGTCGCAGTTTCCTGAGCTTTCCTTTCTTTCTTTCTTTTTTTTTTTTTTTGAGAATATTACTTTTAGACGAGTGAATTACTAGATTTTTACGGTGATATAACTAGTGAGTATTCGTAATAGGGCAGAAATCACTTGCAACTTATCATGGTCTTTTGCCAGCACGAGCAGCGTATATGCAAATTATTGGGCGCATATGTGATCACACATGCAGTCGAGCTTATGGAGGAAAGTGCTATGGCCATTAACAAAAGAGCAAGTACAACTGCGGAGCCATCACAGGGAAACGAGCGGAAAAGTTTACATTTAAAAACGGTCTGGTAAGGTTATCTAAGTTTCAGTGGGTTGAGCGAAAGGGTAAGACATCAGGTGATCTGAGTGCCGTCGGCAGCGGAGGCCTTGCCGTTGTACCACCCTGTTAGCCGGAATGTGACATCTTTTCGTGAAGCTTATGCACGGTTTCGCGTTCGAGTTCTCGCATACAGCGAAGATACCTACTTAAAGAACTATTGGCAAAGCCACCGCTCGGCTGTTGAGCCCCTAACAGCATGAGAGAAGTCAGGTTACAAATTATTCAGTGGCCGGAGGCGAATACTATGTGTTGGTCTACGTATTGTAAACGAATAGGCGAATACGCCACGTATGTTAAGTACACCTTAGTACAAAGAAGAAAACACACTGCTAAAAGTTTTATATCAATGCTCATTTAACCAGCTAAGTGCCTTAAGAATTTAATTTTGCGGACAAGCAATGGTTCACTCGCATACGCCAGGGCCTCTCGATCTGTTGAGACGTGTAACGTAGTAGAGCGTTTCCTCAAAACGCGAAACAGTGCTGTTTTAATCCAACGCTTCCACCTTGCAGCCACCGATCTTGGCGTTTCTCTCTCTCTCTCTCTCTTTTTTTCTTCCTTTGAGCAAGTGCAACACTTACTGAATGACCAGGTAGCTGGGGCTTGCATGTCACGGATACTGAGATTTTTGTTTGAAACCGAATTTCGATAAAACAATTTGGCATACATTTTATCGATCTTCTTTCGGCACTAAGCGATAAGTGTAGTCTCGGACTAATCTTCATACAGTTGTAATATAGAACAGCGTCAAATTATGTTTATTTATTTATTTGCTTTCGGCGTAAGAACGCATGCAGCTCTGACTGGGGATGAGGAACCAAAACTTCATGCTTCATCGCTGTACTCATCTCCGTCCATGGATCCTTAAGCGGTCCTAAAGTATTTATTTATTTATTTATTTATTTATTTATTCATTCAAATACCTCACGGGCTCCGATTGGAGTATTATGTGAGGGGGGTTACATAACTGGGGTGCGAAACAGAAGCAAGTAGAAGATGGTTATTTTAACATCGTTATTTTCAAAACGTTATCGTTATACAATGGCAAACAAACACAAGAAAAGAGAACAAAATTTGAGAAGCACACTATAGAACACACTTTAGTAACAACACACTCCAGAACAAAATGCTGCTTATTTTTTCTTTAAAATAACAATCTGAAGTGTGAACAATGTCAGGAAGACTATTCCAATAAATTATTGCACGGGGCAGGGCTGATGAGTTGAATGCAGTGGTTCTTCCCGAAAGGCGTTTAAAACTGAGGTGATTATGCAATCGGTGAGATGTGTGGGCCGGTTTTGTGAGAGGTAGTGTGAAGGAATGATGGCTATAAACAATTTTATAGAAGAGACAGATAAGTGCTATTGTTCTGCGGGATTCTGAGGATGGAAGGGATAACGACGCCTTAATGCTAGTTATGCTGGAATGTCGGCAATAGTTGCGAGAAATGAAATGAGAGGCACGATTTTGTACGCGCTCTAGGGAATGAATTAAGTAATGTTGGTGGGGTGACCAAATGAAAAATGCGTATTAAAGTTGAGGGCGGACAAATGTTTGATATGCCAATTCGTGTGGAAGAAGGTGCTCCTCTGAGGTTACGTTTTAAATAACCTAATGTATGGTTAGCTTTGGCAGTAATTTTTTCTATGTGGGTCGTCCATGAGAGATTTGGTAAAAAGTGCACGCCAAGGTACTTGTATGACGACGCAAGGGTGATTGGACTGTGATTAAGCAAGTAAGAGAAACGGTGATTAATTAGTCTGTTTACGGCTAAATGTCAATAATTGGCAATTATCAGTGTTAAGGGAAATTTGCCATCATGAGCACCAGTTATTAATGCGGTGTAGATCTTCTTGAAGGGCGATGTGGTCATTAGCATAGCGGATTTTGCGATAAATGACGCAATCGTCAGCAAACATTCTGAGTGTTGAAGTGATGCTTAACCGTAGGTCATTGAGGAAAATGAGAAACAGTAAAGGGCCTATTACACTACCTTGCGGTACGCCTGATGTTACATCAATTAGAGGGGACGAATTGTTATCAACAGAAGTGAACTGCTTACGAAATGATAAAAAGCTTCTTATCCAAGAAATTGTTAATGAATCAAGGTGCAAGGATGAGAGTTTCGCGATTAAACGACTGTGTGGAACGCGGTCGAAGGCTTTAGCACAGTCGAGGAATGGAATATACATTCGATTTGAAGATTTTCGTCCATACCGTGAAGCAGCTCATTAGTAAACTCGAGTAGTCGTGTCTCACATGATAACCCTTTTCTGAACCCGTGTTGTTGTGAATAGAAGAAACCGTTGACTTCTAAACATAGTTCCGTGTTAGATGCAATGATGTGCTCGAGAAGTTTGCAAGATATACATGTCAGCGATATTTAGCGATAGTTAGCAACATTAGTTCGTTCACCAGATTTGAAAATTGAAATACCTTCTCCAATTTTCCACTCGTATGGTATCTCTCCTGTTGAAAGGGATTGGCGAAATATATGAGTGAGTATGACGCTGGAATGAGCCACGGAATGTTTCAAAATTTTTGAATTAATCCCATCGACACCACCTGAAGTACTTAATTTTAGATTGTTAATCAATGTCGCAACACCGTCAACAGTAACCGTCTATTGGGCTCATGTAGTCATTCCGGGGCATTAACACGTAGGAGCATTAACACGCGCCACGCTGTGCACAGGGTGGCATAGCCGCTGCTGCTGGGCCTTGCAGAACAGCCGGCATTGTAACATTACGGGTTAAAATTTCTCGTCGATTAAAAGAGCTCTTTGGAGTGCAACGGGACAGTAAAGGCCAAACTATACAAATGAGAAATGAGGCTCGCAAGCGGTCTCGGTGGCCACGAAACATTTAACTAAAACTGCGCACGTGCTACCGGATCGAATTTAGGCGCGCAAACATGCGGCAGGTTGCTCTTCGGTGGCGTGCAGGGAGACATGTATGTGTAGCCGGTTCATGAATATTCACTTAGCAGGCCCCATTAAGGAGTAACGTGAATCAGGTTTGTAGCCCGCCAGCTGAACGTAGAAAGGAAAAAGATTATGTTCCGGTATAATTGCGTCTGATTCCGGCCGGATAAATACGTAGCAGACCAAAAGCTCTGTTACACCCTCGTTGACCGACTGCACCGTCGGAGCAAATAAGGCGCGGTCGACAAGTCCAGCGGAGGACGGTATGTTGGTCCGGTTGCTGAAAAATGCGGGTGAAGCCGGAGGCGATGAGGAATTAAGGGCAGCAATGCAGCCCAAGCAACACACTGCAACAAGGCAGCGTTGTTGCGACCATTCGAAGCTGTCGAAGGTAATGAGCTTCGCGTGATCTTCGAGGTCAGTAACTCGCCACTCCCTGTCGCCGCGAAGTGTGCTACCAAGGTGGGTGGGTGCACGTATAAAAGAAAAATTAGTCAAATGATGGCGTGTGTGTATGTGAGAAAGAAGAAGATGCGGGTGGAATGGACCCCGAAATAGACTATTTCTTTTTCCTAACGTGAAATAGCTCAGTCAAAATTGAAAATTTACTATAGCGAACTGGACGATATGAGGCCGAATTCGTAGCAAGCTCAGTGCATTAGGCATCCTAGGCTGAAATGTCGGCCTCCTTTCTCGGTCTGGTTAGCAGCAGTTCGGACGCTGGATGCGTATTTTTGGGGCATTTCACCTCTGTCTTTCCATTTGATATCTAGAGCGTGATATGAACTAGTTTGATAAATATTACTGTATTAAAAGGTTGTGTACACACACACCACATATGCAGTTCATATTTCCACCAAACTATGTTCGCTATATTTTCGGACATATTTTCACCAAAATCAGGAAGTATACAGGAACAAGAGAGACTTGTCCACCACGACAAACAGCTATCTCGTGAGCGGTAAACCATAGTAAGCGAACATTTACGCTTTCAGGAAGTTTTCGTACATTTAGAGTACGCAGCGTCTGTCATGGACGTAGAAGTAATGGGATAAATCGCCGAGCACCACGCACGCAGTGTGGCTGTTGTCGAGCGCTTGGACCCAAATAAATAAATAAATAATAGAGTTACTGTGGATTGATGGGTCCACCAAACAATGATAGCACTTTATTTACGTCAGGTTAGCAATGCAAGGTGCTGAAGGTGTGAACAGGAAAAGATGCAACCTGGGAAGCGTGGCGAGAGTGCTGCATTCTGCTACGCGATTTTATCGGATACGCGGCAATAATTAGTAAGCAATTAGTTAATTAGGCAACAGTTGCTAATTAGTAATTAATAATTAATTAGTTATTAATCAGTAATTATTCGGTTAGACATTGAGTAATTAGTCATTAATTAGTAAGCTGTTATTGATAACCATATGTCCATTTAAAGTGGCATTATTGAGTAATTAATATTAAGTAATTTATATTATTTAATTAGCATTCAATTATAACCGTTAGACAATGTGACTAATTTGTTATCAATTATAATTATTCAGCAATTAAAACATAACCGTCACTAATTAGTAATTATTCATTAATTGGTCATTAATCAGTAGCAATTTGACTAATATTAATTAGCTAGTTACTACTAGAAAATGCTTATTGCTTGTCATATGGCCATATAAGGCGGCATTAATTAATAATTAACTAACTGGCTAAGCAACTGACACAAATTAGTAATTATTAACTGAATTGTCATCAATTCGTAATTACCTAAATAGTCATTAATTAATAATAGATATTTATGAATTAGCGATTATTTAGCATTTAGTACTAATTAATTATTTAATTAGTCATTAGTTAGTATGTAAGCATTGATTGTCATATGAACTTATAAGGCACGCATTCGCGCATACTGTAGTCCTGGTTGCGCGGTATTAGTAATTAGCTCATTACGCAACTGCTACTGTTTAGTAATTAGTCGTTAATTAGTAATCTGCAAGTAGTAATTAGTAATCAGTGTTCAGTAATAAAAATTATTAATGATTTATTTCACAGCTACCACTAATGAATAATTGTTAATTAACTAGTCATTAATTAGTTATTAATCATTGATTGGCATAAGGTCAAATAAGACACGCATTCGCGCATATTGTGGTGGTGCTCTATGAGTGGTCGAGACCTTCATGACGTCATCTCGTCTCAACCAAACAGAGCTGCCGCAAAAGCGTGGCACTTGCTGAGAACAACGATGAGGCCTTTATAGCCTCATCGGCGTGGGCTTAGGGTTTTAAATAAAAGAGATGTTTCAATCGAAACCTGGGACCGTATTCCGAGTTTGTGTCGTTATCGAAAGTGTCGCTATCTCACGTGACCTCGAGTCATCTGATTGGTCGAAACACCGGAACCGGGTGCTGCCACTACAAAACTAGAAGAGGTGGCAACATCATGTTCCGGCGTTTCCACTAATCGATGACTCGAGGTCACGTGAGATAGCGACACTTTCGATAACGACAAAAACTCGGAATGCGGCCCCTGGGCGATACAGAACAAGTTTTGTACACATGCCACAATTCCATTATATCCTGTTACTTTCCTTACCCTGAATCTTCATTTAAAGTGCCTGCCTGCTTTCACTCGGAAACGGCAGATGACGAACATGTGTAGCAAGCGTTACTTTTCACCACGCCACAGAAATGCCCCGCTCCTCCTCGTTTCAATTGTGTGTGCTAGAGGGCTTTTCTATAGGCTTGTTTAGAAGCTTGTGTTGAAGGTTCAACCTGAATAGGAATATGTTCTGTGCATACCGTATCCTGCTGCCTCTTGACTCCTGATCGGAGTGGGGTTAAGGGACAGTGTGGCAAGTTGGGTCTTGAAGTATTTCTCCTGAATAGTAAAGGTGGGGCTACGGTTCCTTCACTTGGCATACGGTGTACGGACCATAGCCCTAGAGTATGGTCGTCTCCCAACGGTGGACAAGTCCTCGGACTAAAATGTCGTGATCCGTGTGTGCCTCCACGGAGTGGTATCTGGTTTTGGGCGTTATTTCACAGGTGGTGAGTTTTCTCGAAGTTTAATATGGCACTTCAATCGCTGAGGGCTGCACACTGTAAACTGAAGTGCAGTACTTTCCTGTATACACTGCCACGGGTTTAATGCTTTGTTTGTACTTGTTTGTTTCTTTCTTTCGTTCTTTCTTTCAGTTCCCAACACGATGACCATGATTTCCAAATAACTCCCACAACGGCAAGCAACTTTTGTAGTCAGCGCTGAGTAAGCCTTGGAACAGAAAGCTCGCTCATCCTTTCTCTGAGTGAATGACTAGTCTGGAAGAACCACACAACACACTGGCTTAGCAATTCTATTTGAAGGGCATGAAGCTGAAGCGCATGAACTGGGTCATATATGCATTGGCTCCGGGAGCTCCTATAAGCAAAAAAGCGCGCGAAGTAAAAAAAAAAATGAAATAAAAGCTGCACTCGAGTAATCGGACGCAACTACCGCTAACATATCACGGTCAAATAACTGCTGCTTTTTTACCTACGTGGAGACGCAAGGTCAAGTTGCTGTTTACAAAGCAATGGAACGCGGAGGAAGGCTGACGAAGATCGTGCTCGCGCTCTTTGTCGAGCGGATAAGCGACCCCGTGTCAAGTAATTGAGACGCATGGCAGCAGCAGCTATAGATGGGTCTTCTCCGCGCATCACGCTTAGGCTCCGCGTCGGCTAGTGCGTAAAGATCGTAAAGATCACCTGCCAATGGAGAGGCCTTATGGATGTTCCGCCGCTCGTTCTCTCTTCCTCTCCTCGATCTTTCTTGAGTATCTGGCAGCTGATGGAATTAGAGGCCCGCTGCTGGGGGCTGGCGTCAGCCATGGCGGGCTTGTCATTCTGCGAGCAAATCGCTAATGACCCACGAGGAGACAGATTCCTCCCCTTACTGGACATGGGCACGCGGCTCAGGCCTCTCGCCTGGCCAGAACCGGTCCCCTCGGACAGCGGCCGCGATGATAGACTCCCATTGAATGGCCACCCGCACGCGAGAAACAATTACGCAGACTCGCGGGACCGCCGCCGCAGCTAGCTAACGTTCCTGCATGCAGACATAGCAGTGCCCGGTTGCTGCCAGTGCACGGCGGCTCGCGGGGCGTATATTTAGACGTTCGCGGCGCGTCATTTGCGAGTCTTAGCTTTGTGCCGCCGGATCGCGTGTGCACGAGCGTGTGTCCGCAGATCTCGCTGCGACCACAATTCAAGCCCGCGGTCCCTCCGAGCAGCTCTTTTGTCAGGCCGCTCTGCTAGATTACGCTCGCTATTTGACAAACCCGCACGCGGATGCAGCGCTTGGGATGGTCGAGTCGTTTGTTTCCGGAATGGAGTACCTGCCTATCTTTGACGGTGCAAGGTTATTTTGCTGACGGTTCATCCGTTTGCTGTTTTGTGGGTCGGCAACGCAGAGTAATACGAGAGCGACGTCTTCGTTCGGCCACGCGCCGATCAATGTGTGCTCGTATGCTCTCCCTCTTCCTGTTAGTGCGTATGGATAGATGACACGATATCTCTACGTCCTAGCCGTTCCTTTTCCCTTCGCAGCTGTCCTAGGATTCCTTATTGTATTTCGCTGAACATATGCCAATGCGCGCAACCCATTCAGAAGCTTGCGTGTTGTGCAGCAGATAACACACTGTAACACGGTAAATGTAATTGAATTGCTCATCAGGCCTAAAACACCATTGTGGCTACAAGGCACACCGACTCGAAGACTTCGGATTAAGTCCGACTTCTTTGGGTTCTTTAACATGCATACTATTAAGCAATCTGATGCAAAATATATGAAACCGTTTTTGGGACAAAGTGCTAGATATGCCATAAAAAATTGGGGGGGGGGGGGGGGGGGGCGGCACTCAATGTCCGACTTTGGGTAAACACGATAGCCAGATACTTTGTTGGTCGAGTTGGTAAACATCCATTGTTAATATAAACAGCGCGAACAGGAAGACACAGGACAAGATAAAAGGAAGCCACAGGAACAGGACAAGCGCTGACTCACAACTCATCCTAAGCCTTTACTCCAAGGCCCAGATAAAAACAAATATGAAGAAAACGAAGCATTCGCGTGAAACAACCCCTGGGTTCACTTGCTACACAAAAAGTCACTCAAAAAGAAATCTGCTTGCTTGAAAGAGCAAGAGAAGTTTTGCTGACGCACTTAATGTCCCGTGAAATAAAATATGCTTCAACTAGTTCTCTAGTCAATTTTTCTTTGTGGCGATAAAAAATCCTAACCTGGTCAAATAAGGGAGTACACTTCTTCTTCTTCTCCTTCTTCATTGTCCCACAGGAATGGCAATGTGAGACTAGAAATGTTTTGTCCTTGCCACTTTCCAAGTTGTTCCGGTGTTCCAGTAGTCTCTTGTTAATACAGCGCCCTGTTTATCCTACATAACAGGCTCCACAAGAGAGTGGAAACCTGTACACAACACCAGTCTTGCATCTAACAAATGGGTCTCTATGTTCCACCCCACATTCTTGCTTCTTCGATTCTCTTTCCTTTTGAAAAGCCGGGCAAATCCTCTTCATTTTGAGCGGGGTGGTCAATGCTACATCAACACCATACCTCTTGCCAACAAACCCGCCGGGGTGGCGCAGTGGTTACGGCGCTCGACTACTGTTCCCAAGGACGCGGGATCTAATCCCGGCCTCGGCGGCAGCTTTTCGATGGAGGCGAGAAGCAAGGCGCCCGTGTGCTGTGCGATGTCAGTGCACGTTAAAGAACCCCAGGTGGTCGAAATTTTCGTAGTCCTCCACTACGGCGTCTTTCATAGCCTGAGTTGCTTTGGGACGTTAAACCCCACAAACCAAACTAAACCATCTTGCCAACATTTTTGAGGCCATGTGAAACGCTATGCGCATACGGTACCACCGCAACCTTCCTCTTCTTCTCAGCCAAGCAGGGCAGGGATTTCTGCCTGAGCGTTTTTTTAAGGCTCTTCAGTAACGGGCAACAGGCCTCATTAATAACCGACTCCCGATAACCGGCCTTTGCAATTCTTGTCAGTTGCCTTTCAAAACTGTTGCCCATGCCGTGGTAGCAAGATGCCATGGCCGGTTATCGGGGGTGGTTATTAATGAGGCCTGTTGCCGGTTACTGAAGGGACTTAAAAGAACGCTCAGACAAAAATCCCTGCCCTGCATGGGTTAGAAGAAGAGGAAGGTTGCGGTGATATACCGTATGTGCATAGGATTTCACATGGCCTCAAAAATGTTGGCAAGAGGTATGGTGTTGATGTAGCATTGACCACCCCGCTCAATATGAAAAGGATTTGCCCGGCTATTCAAAGGGAAAGAGAATCGAAGAAGCGAGAATGTGGGGTGAAACATAAAGACCCATTTGTCAGATGCAAGACTGCTGTTGTGTACAGGTTTCCACTCTCTTGTGGAGCCTGTTATATAGGACAAACAGGACGCTGTATTAACAAGAGACTACTGGAACACCGGAACAACTTGGAAAGTGGTAAGGACAAATCATTTCTGGTCTCACATTGCCATTTCTGTGGGACAATGAAGAAGGAGAAGTGTACTCCCTTATTTGACCAGGTTAGGATTTTGTATCGCCACACAGAAAAGTTGACAAGAGAACTAGTTGAAGCATATTTTATTTCGAGGGACTTTAAGTGCGTCAGCAAGGCTTTTCTATTGCTCTTTCAAGCAAAGAGATTTCTTTTTTGAGTGACTTTTTGTGTAGCAAGTGAACCCAGGGGTTGTTTCACGCGAATGCTTCGTTTTCGTCATATTTGTTTTTATAGTTGTGAGTCAGCGCTTGTCCTGTGGCTTCCTTTTATCTTGTCCTGTGTCTTCCTGTTCGCGCTGTTTATATTAACAATAAACGCGATAGAATTGATGGCTTCCGTACCGGCTCCTACCCTCGCTGGCTCACATCGGCTCATATGCCCTTTGCTACCTGTTTATCACTAATATTTTAATCTGTGTCTCTATTATCTTGTACATACTCATTAGCATACAGTCGTCCGCTTTAACGAATATCCGCTTTAACAAAGCCACACAAACGGGCCTGAGATGTCCATAGGGGACATCGTGTCTAATTCATGACCCAACGGTTCTGGAAGACTGGACTCCGATCTCACCCTCGATCAAGGTGAAACTCGAGTTAGCAGCGCCTGTCAAATCGGCCAGGTCACGTGGTCTCATGACGTCACACATGGGATGACTAGTGAGTGTGCGGGCATATCACTTAATTTTACGCTACCACCTGCCAGGGTCATACTCGTGACTTTTCGCTCACAACGTTGGAAAAGCCGATGCAAGATTTTCTGCAGAACGGACCCGGGCATTTAACGCTACAGCCTGTAAAGAAGGGAACGTCAATACCGCCAAGCTGTTTATCCTGGCAGAACGTTCCCAGCGAGACCATTAAAAAAGGCAGCATTTCCACCCAGCTCGGATGTGGGCACTTGTAGCAAGGCGACGAGCACGTTTACATACTCAAATAAAAAAGAAACGAAGATTAGCTTTGGTAGACCGATCATGTATCCTCTTTGGCCAGGGCTAGTAGCGATGAGACACCAAGCGAACCGCAGTACTAAATATGTGTGTCAACAGAGCCGAGCGCCCATCAAAGTGGCTCAGTGATTTTGGCATCCGACTGCTAATCCCAAGGTCGTGGGTTCGATCCCGGCCGCGGCGGCCATATTTCAGTGGAGGCGAAGTAACAAAAAATGCTTACGTTCTGCACAGTACGTGTTAGCATACGTTAAAGAACGCCAAGCTGTCTATATATTATTACGAAGCTCTGCACTACAGCGTCACTGTATAGGCTGTGTCGCTTGGTGAGGTTAAACGCCGTAATTCGTAATTCACAAAATAATATCAGGCTGTACCTTGTAAACTCATGCACAGTCGGGCTTCTTAGGCCAGTGGAATAACGCAGCGTGTCGAAATGCTTTGCACATGCGTTAGTTCTCCATTCTTAGAGATGACAGATTCCGCCATCCCCCACGTCTAGATACTGCATATAAATACCAGCAGCCGACTTGGGTATGAACGGTTTCAGTTGCGTAGTAAGCAGCCTAATGAGTCCAGTGCCGGCTATCAGGTCAAATACAGTATACGGAGCGAGTCTTCGAACGGCACTTGTCGCGTCCTGATGAGGCTTGAAACAAGATCATATGCATGCTTGTCGCAGTGGGCCGCAGTTTGCCGCTGTAGGCCTAACTCATTTTTTTTTTTTTAAGCATCTCGACTACTCGCGACATCAGTACATCGAATATCGAAACGTGGCGCCGACACGGTAAGCGACAAGACCAGTCGAGTGCCGGATTCTGCAGAGGCTCTTTCTTCGGGTTATTGGGGCGCTGTTTCACGGTAGAGCGCCTTCCGTCGCTAATAACCCGACTCTGAAGACAAAGCTGCCGTAAGAAAAGATTGTGGACGCCTTAAAGAGCCAGAAGAGGAATAACATGTGTCGCGAAGAGGGCGCGCAGTTTTCAGATCAAACATATCGAAGTAGAGGGTAAGGCAGGACAGGAGCTAAATGGTGCAGTGGCCAGAGAAGGACCCTGCCACAGTAGCTCTCCTTATGCAGTCGCTCGCGAGAGGCCACAGCGTCCGGTCGGCGAAGACACCGGAGCCGAGCGGGCGCATGTCGCGCCTGGCAAATGATGACGGATGAAGCGCGCTGAAGCCGCCGACGCTGGAATGCTGCACCGAGCACGGCCGTGCGAATGTGTGTCCGCGTGCGGTCGCGGACGGCGCAGCGTGTCCCAGAGACCACGCAGAGCCGCTTTCCCCTGCATTTTGTTTTTATCGTCCTACATACAGGCGCTTTATGTATGTCTTGTCATCGAGAGATAAAGGCGTAGTATAGCATTCCAAGTTTGGTCCCTGCGATGCGAACAAGTTGCGATAGCGTCGCACGTCACTTTTTATCTTGCTCATTCTGAGGCGGTGGTAGAGCACGTAATGCGGATGTGGTCGAGATGTTCCGGACGAACGTCCAATCGCTGACATTTAACGAATAATTTTTTTTTCTTTTTGCTCTGCGCAGCGACGTCCAGGCTACTGATGCGCGCCCCCTGCGTACGTTTGTGCGTGTGGAGGGTCTACGTGCGCCGGAGCCGTACTACTGTCTCGACAGAAACGACACCTTTCAGCGTTTTGGCATGGCATACTATACGCTGCTACTCTCTTTTGTGTCTTTCGCCCGCAACCCGTCGACCGCTTGTCGCAGCTTGAAGTAGGCGACCTCCTGTTCCCGAAATGCCTTGCTGAATGGTCCACTCTTCCCACCTCCCTTCCTTATTTTTTTTTTTGTCTGTAGCGAGAAAAGAACTGAAAAAAAAAAAGAAGAAGCTGAAATGCAAATCTCGCTGACAGCCTGAGCCGCCGACCGAGCGTGTGATCTCAACACGCGCGCACCCGAATTGGGCGACGCCGCTACTGACGCCCCGCTGCCAGCGGCGAAGAAACGCCGCGCGTACAAAGGGTCCCTTTTCACACCTGCCAGAGTATTTTTCTCGCCCGGTCGTGACTTTGGAAACGCTGCCGAATCAGACAGGTTGGAAACGGGGGCCTCCCTTTCTTCGAGGCGATGCTCTCCCTTTCCGCGCCGCTGCCAGCGTCCGTTTTGTGCGCAGCGCGCTGGAACCGCGGTGGCCCGGTTCCCGCGGCCGCCGGCGCACGCACATCCTGGAGCGGCGATGCTGCGTCGCACTCTCTGGATGTCGCTCCCGGAGTTCCCCCGCAGGCCAGGCAGAACAGGCGCCTTGCTATGCGTCGAGGACGTAATCCGAAAGCAAAAAGGGCCGACCACGATGTTCCTGCACGCAAGCGGTTCCTTTCAAGAAGGGGCGGCGCCGAAGTGCCGCTCCAGCGGCTACGTGATAGCGCGGGCGGTCCGAGATGTCGGGACTGCTGAAAGCGCGAGCATCCGCCGTGCAGACGCTAAGGAGGCAGGCACAGCCACTTGTGTCGGCAGAGGGGACTTGGTTATATTTTGTGCTCGTCAGTTCGAGAAACAGCAACAAATGAGGAAGGCCGCAGGGTGATGCAACCTCTGCCGCACTACTCGACAAAAACTCAAAAAGAAGTTATTAGCTCCCTCTCTCCCTTTTCGGTGTTCAGAACGGTGATGAGTCGTTAACGCAAGCGTTCGCCGTCCGTAATATGAGATTTTGCGTTGACCTTACTTGCTGACTTAATGCATCATTCACTTGCGATATCTCGGACCTAAAAATAAGCTAAACCACACATCCGAGGCTAGTTGTCCATACTAAATGGAATTTATTTCTGCTCTCATAACCTGTTCCGTTCCGCATACGAATAGCCAAGAATTAATGTGATCCACATTGTCTTGAAATCCAGAGAATGCACATTTCGTCCGAGCTACCGGTTCATTCCATTTCATTCAGCATGAGTGGCAAGTTCTCGTAATACTTTATGAGAGTACAAGTTAATGAAGTTCTTCAAACTCACGCCGTTATATTCATATACACGACATCCTCCTAAACTAAGGCCATTCGTCGGAAATTCAACTGGGTTGAATTTACTGACGAAATGTATTCACCTGTTGACGACGGCGTCCAGTAAGCGGCCACATTTGCCGGTATTTCTGAAACTCGACCGCAACTCGGCCTACAGGCCATTAAATGAAGTATATCAATATTGAGCCTATATACTTCAGCATGCATTAAGGGCTAGCTGATAGTGCACGCCTATACGGCACACAATGAAGTCACATCCTTCAGAGTACATACAATATCCCATATTTCGTTACGTAATATAAGCAATTTTCCCTAAAACAATGAGGACATCGTTTTCTGATATACTTTTCGTATTATAAGTTTAGACAAAACAGCTCTGTTATTAGCTCAGTGATAAACATCGCTGCTCCCACTAAAGATGATATGCGGCAGGTATATCCCGGAAACTTGGCCATTCTCGCAGTTAAACAATCACTCGGACTTCCCAGACTTCTGAGACAGGCCCCAACCTACATGTGAGCATTAGCTACGCTCAAGAGGTAGGAAATGTCATGCTGTTGTGTCCCCATAGTGCACTGACAACAAAGCAAACGCTACCCACATAATCGAATCCTTGCTAGCATATTTATTATTCGCGCCGTAGGAGCGGAATATATTATTTATTTATTATTTATTATTTCCGAAGTACTGCTAGCCTTCACAGAAGGCCTTAATTAGGCAGGAGTGGGATTACATGCATTGTTAAAGAATAAAACACACAGCAGAAAAGAAAAGCCAGCTTAACAAGAGGAAAACCTAAGAAATAAAAAATCATCATCCCGGTGTCGACCTGCCACCAAAAAATAGATTAAAAGACTCCCACATCAACACGCTGTTCGCACAGTGAAAATGACCACCAGAAAAAAAAGTTAAAAGAAAAAAAGATACAATAAAAGCATACATATGAAACCACATGCGCAAGGAAATGGTAAGAGCAATACAGGAGCAAAAATACCTGAACAGATAAACAACGGCAAACCACATGTACAAGAAACGCCAACAGTAATAAAGAAGCACACACGTGAATATACCATGAAAAGTTCTTCAATTTTGATAGCAGAGACTCGACGGTCGGGCATTTTGCAATATCAGCAGGAAGTGCGTTCCACTCGCTGACTGTTCTAGGGAAGAAAGAATTTTTAAACACGTTGGTTTTGCAGGTGTACTGTTTCATTCTTTTTAGAATGATTTGCACGTGTGCTGCGCCGAATAACAGCTTCGATACATAGCTTCTGGTTTATTCCTAGCTTAGAATAGTAGAGAAGATGCATGTGCTTCAGTCGTTCATGAAAGCGACGTAACTGCAGAGGATCTAATGTTTTGTAAGCTAGAAGTTTTATTTCTTGAGTAGACTGGCGTAGGGTTCTTCGCAAGTAACCAAGTTTTTGCATCGTCTTTTTTTTTTTTTTTAATGTAACACACATGTTCATTCCATCTGAGATCAAAGGTTAGAAATAAACCTAAATATTTATAACTTTTAACGGATGCTAGGAGGTGAATAACAATGGAGTAGGGAAAGGTTAGGGGCTTCCTTTTACGAGTGATTGTCATTGTTACTGTTTTCGTCTTATTTATTTTCATTTTTCATGCTGTGCACCAGTTTTTTATGTTCGCTAGCGATAAATTTAACTCCAACTGGTCATTTGGAAGTTTAATTTCATTGTAAATAATGCAGTCATCTGCGAAAAGTTTTATTTTCACGGACGCATTGCTGATGATATCGTTAATAAATACTAAAAAGAAAAGAGGCCCCAGAACAGACAACTGCGGAACGCCCGACCGGACCGGCCCATAACTGGAACACGCACATTCAATCGGCACGCACTGGTGCCGCGACGAAAGATGCGCCGCTATCCAGGAAAGCAATGTGTCATTTCTAAGCATTGATTGCAGTTTTAATAACAGCTTTTAGTGGGAAACGCAGTCAAACGCTTTCTCAAAATCTATGTAATTGTGTTTTTCGAGATAAGTGGATATGTGTTTAAAGATAATATGTTCCATAATGTTTCTGCATGTGCACAAAAGTGAAATTGGTCTGTAAGACGAAAGAAGTGTTTTGTTTTCTGATTTGGGTATCGGTGTTATTTTAGCATACTTCCAATCGTTAGGAAGTTCTGCTTCTGACAGAGATTTCCTAAATATGAGCGATAGATATTTAGCGCACCATTCTGCATACCTGAAAAGAAAGGCATTGGGTATCCCATCAAGTCCCTGCGACTTCTTAATATCAATATCAAGTAAGAGCGATAGAACGCCTTCTTCAGATATACATATATTATTTATCGGAGGGTTCGTGTTATTGACTGCGAACTGCAGTATCTTGCCGTCGTCATCTGTATATATGGAGCAAAAAAACTGATTAAAAGAATTCGCTATTTTATATGTGTCATTGACAGTTACATCTGCAATCTGCAAGAAATATGATGGTCTTGAATGGTGATCAAGATGGCGAAGAGCATCTCCTTCGGCACTTTTCTCAAATATCTATAGCCATCTGTCGACACATTTTTCTTGTTATAGGGGTAAACCAAATATCATTGATTTCATGCTTTATTGAAACTATCCCATTTGTTCATCAATACATTTATTTTGTACATACAATCCTTCATCTCAACTTTTTTTTTTCATGCTTAATTTCCGAGTTTGTGCGTTCCTAGTCTTGAAGCTTACAGAATCAAAAAGAAATAATTATATAGGTAAATAAATAATTTGAATTTCAATTCATTTATTTCCAACTCGAGGATGAAGGGCCATTCAAGTTTGCGGGCATCTCCCAGAATCACAGAGGAAGTGTTCACCTTGGGTCCACGCCTGTTCAGTCTGTTCTGATTCTCGTAAAATGACCCCAAAGTCGCACTTCGGCCGTGTCGCGAGGCAAGAAAAACAGAGCAGTTAGAGAGCACAGCGTAAGCGCAGTTTTAGGATCGGCGCTAACTGCTCAGCGTGTTTCTGGTTTTGAGTACAGAGGGCACGCACGGTCATAAATCACCGAAACGCGGCGAAACACGGGCTGGGGAGAACGCGCAGCAGAGGAAGGCATTGTCGGTGTCTTCTCGGAGAGGCGCTTGTCCATTCGTCCCTTTGAAACCGCCGCCCGCGCGCAACCGACCAAGGGCAGCGATCGGAATGTTTGGGCTGGCCGGAGGTTTGTTTGTTTGTTTGTTTGTTTGTTTGTTTGTTTGTTTGTTTGTTTGTTTGTTTGTTTGTTGTGTGTGTGTGTGTGTGTGTGTGTGTGTGTGTGTGTGTGTGTGTGTGTGTGTGTGTGTGTGTGTGTGTGTGTGTGTGTGTGTGTGTGTGTGTGTGTGTGTGTGTGTGTGTGTGTGTGTGTGTGTGTGTGTGTGTGTGTGTGTGTGTGTGTGTGTGTGTGTGTGTGTGTGTGTGTGTGTGTGTGTGTGTGTGTGTGTGTGTGTGTGTGTGTGTGTGTGTGTGTGTGTGTGTGTGTGTGTGTGTGTGTGTGTGTGTGTGTGTGTGTGTGTGTGTGTGTGTGTGTGTGTGTGTGTGTGTGTGTGTGTGTGTGTGTGTGTGTGTGTGTGTGTGTGTGTGTGTGTGTGTGTGTGTGTGTGTGTGTGTGTGTGTGTGTGTGTGTGTGTGTGTGTGTGTGTGTGTGTGTGTGTGTGTGTGTGTGTGTGTGTGTGTGTGTGTGTGTGTGTGTGTGTGTGTGTGTGTGTGTGTGTGTGTGTGTGTGTGTGTGTGTGTGTGTGTGTGTGTGTGTGTGTGTGTGTGTGTGTGTGTGTGTGTGTGTGTGTGTGTGTGTGTGTGTGTGTGTGTGTGTGTGTGTGTGTGTGTGTGTGTGTGTGTGTGTGTGTGTGTGTGTGTGTGTGTGTGTGTGTGTGTGTGTGTGTGTGTGTGTGTGTGTGTGTGTGTGTGTGTGTGTGTGTGTGTGTGTGTGTGTGTGTGTGTGTGTGTGTGTGTGTGTGTGTGTGTGTGTGTGTGTGTGTGTGTGTGTGTGTGTGTGTGTGTGTGTGTGTGTGTGTGTGTGTGTGTGTGTGTGTGTGTGTGTGTGTGTGTGTGTGTGTGTGTGTGTGTGTGTGTGTGTGTGTGTGTGTGTGTGTGTGTGTGTGTGTGTGTGTGTGTGTGTGTGTGTGTGTGTGTGTGTGTGTGTGTGTGTGTGTGTGTGTGTGTGTGTGTGTGTGTGTGTGTGTGTGTGTGTGTGTGTGTGTGTGTGTGTGTGTGTGTGTGTGTGTGTGTGTGTGTGTGTGTGTGTGTGTGTGTGTGTGTGTGTGTGTGTGTGTGTGTGTGTGTGTGTGTGTGTGTGTGTGTGTGTGTGTGTGTGTGTGTGTGTGTGTGTGTGTGTGTGTGTGTGTGTGTGTGTGTGTGTGTGTGTGTGTGTGTGTGTGTGTGTGTGTGTGTGTGTGTGTGTGTGTGTGTGTGTGTGTGTGTGTGTGTGTGTGTGTGTGTGTGTGTGTGTGTGTGTGTGTGTGTGTGTGTGTGTGTGTGTGTGTGTGTGTGTGTGTGTGTGTGTGTGTGTGTGTGTGTGTGTGTGTGTGTGTGTGTGTTGGAAGTGCAACCATCGGCGTTGTTTGTCTTTGTGACTGCTTGGCACCTCTTGCGTGCGCTGAGGCAAGATTTTGGAGAGAGCGTAAATCGGAGATGTGGGTGGTTACGTGCGCGACCCCTCGCTGCTTTGAGCATGTTTTGTGTTTGTTTTATGTAATATGCGTATGGCAGAGACATATGTGGCACAGCGATTGGCCAGCCCATTTGAAAACATAGCATGTTATTGGCCACAGAGTTGCCTTTCTTTTATTGTTCAACGGCCTAGACTGGAAACTTTGGTAAAGTGAAGGAAGTGAGCGTTGAGACAGTCGAGTTCGAACGAAGGTAGAGTTCTGACGAGTCGAGTAGGAGAGAGGCTAGGCTGATTGAGGTCTCCAGAGACTCCGGCCTAAAGTGTAGCAGAAGGCCACGGCTTGATTCTACTAGCCTCTGACCTCCGATCGTCCACCCATTCGCTGTTATGCTTTTTATTTTCTGATGTCGCATCTGACCACATTGTTGCAAAATAAGCTGTAAATAAATGTGTACAGTCTCCGAAGGGAAGTTCTCATCAGCCACGCCGCAACAAAGAACAAAGAACGGGGCCCCAGACAAAAAACCTGTCTTATGACAGCTTGAAAAGTACCTAGAGGCCCATAGAAGGCAGCAGTTGTCACGGTATACATTTCAGTGTAAGTTTCCATTTTCATACAAAATCATAAACAAAGCCCGAACACAACACATTAACAAAACATTTATCATACATGCAGACACTTCCAAGAAATTAACATTGTTGTATTTCACAAAAATAAGGGAAAACATTACAGTTCTTAGTGAGAATTTCAAGGGTAATAACAAAGATGTGAACACAATTGTACATACATTAGTTTCATGGGTTATAAAATACCTTTGCCAATCTAAATAAATCTAACTAAATAAACCAGCTACATTTCTGCGTCGTGGGAGCACGACATAAAGGAGAGTATACGACGTTCTCCCCTGTCTGTACGATCATTTCTCTGTGATATAATTAACACTTTGACATTTCACAGCCTCCATTCACGACTGAAAACAAACTTGAATAAGTAGATAGCCACCGCGTATGCAACTGCCAGCCGGCAAAACTACAGGAAATTTTCTGCTATCACATCATCATTTCTCTGCGCTTTTTAAGAGTGAACCTGTTGTAACAACAGACGGTGTCTGTACCAACGTCAGAATGTTACGTTGTTACAGCAGAAAAGTACGACAGAAAAAAACTACAGCTGCAGAAAAGTACTACAGGACATCAGAAAAGTCTAAACTCTACCCCCCTCCCCCCCCCCCGCCCCCCCCCCCCCCAAAAAAAAAGCAAGAAAAGAACATCAGAAACAGGAAATCAGAAAGTCTGAGTCTGAATTATACGGAATATTTTATTGTATTTCTGGCATGGTTCTGTCGTTCTTCTGTCCTGCTGGCTGCAATTTATTTAATTGTAATTTTTCTCAATCCCCGTCTCTGTAATTTCATTTAGATTTAGTTCTTATTGTTTTTATATTCTATTAGCACTGTGTGAGTGGAACTGTACAGTCGTGAGCTTTATGAAAGGGAACGCACAAGCACGTGGCAAATAGCCTCGTCCAGAACTAGTGATGAAGTGCGAAGGCGGCGTGGAAATGATGTGGAGAGAGTATAGCTGTTCCTTCCCCTGACTGAACACAGGACACTATGCGCAACTTATGCATCGGCAGCTAAAGATTAGTGCAGTGTTGTGCTGCCGTCAAATGGTATCCCCGCTCACTTCGCGCAAAATCGGAACAATGTCTGATAGCGATGAAAGGACGCGCGTTGATACGGATCATTTTGGCGAAGCCTGGGGCCGGATCACGCATCGTTCTCAAACGGATCACTCTCAAAATCGCTCTCAAAGGCCTATGTTCTATTGGTCAATTCTGACCGGCGGCCATATTGGTTTTCTGCGTCACCGGTGGACATCATCAGACGTCATGAACACGAAAGAAACGATGACGTTGAGCACCTAAATATGGCCGCCAATTGAGAGCGTTTTGTTTTGTTTTTTTTTTTAGAGCGACAGAAGCAGTCTCAAACGCTTGAGAGCATTTTTGAGAGTGAAAATGGCGGCCGCGTACATTGCGATGCGCCGCTGTCAGGCATTGTGTCGGCTATCCACGTCGAAGGATGAAGCACGAAGACGCGTTTGATTTGCCGGACGAGTTGTTCCGACTCTGTTCAACTCGAGAATAAGCAGAAAGTGGAGTGACTGTGCATCGATTGCCGACGAACATCGATGAACGGAGGCTTGCAGCCCAGTGCGTCGTCACCGCGGCGGCAAGTGCACCGCATTTTTTTTTTTTTTTTGCTACCGGAGGCTTCCAACCACGATTACACCGTGCTTCCAACGTACGTAGGGAATGTAAGATCGTTTGCATCCCACACTGCGACGGTAGCGGACGCTATCGGGCTGATTGCCGTCAAGGCGCCGCGGGGAGATATTGAAACAAGTCGCTTGGCAAGGGGTTCTACGCACGTTGTGAACATAATAATAGTGAGTAGATTTTGTTTTTGACTGCGTGTGTTTGGCTATGAGTTCGGAAGATCATAGTAAACTTGTATTGTGCCTGTTTTATGTCAGATCTGCGACGCAAACACGCGCATTTTGTGAACCTCGCTGCCCCGCCGGACCCACGCCTCCTCCGCGACGCGTTCGTCTAGTGGTACACTTGTGCACCGAAAGGTGAACGAAGGTCTGCTGAACACTTGCGTCTTTTTCCTGGTTAAGCTTGTGTGCGCTTCCTCTGCCCAAGGGATGTGCAAGACAAACTCACAGCGGGCCGTGGAAGAAACATCTTTATCTCACTTCAGAAAGGGTCCATCCATGGCGGTGCGGGAGGTCAGCGGGGTCGTCGTCTGGGAGGGCAGGCAGCGAGCGAGCAGCAACAAACCCAAGAGCGAGGAGCCCGATGCGACGGCGTGCGTCTTCCTTTATCACCCTCGCGCGGGACCGCGGTTATCCCGGGAACGAGCGTGGAGAGAGAAGGGGTAAATTGGCGGCGCATCGGTAGCCGCGGGAAAAGGGCTCCCTTTAAATGTGGCTGGCGCAGTCCCCGAGGGTCCGTCCATGGCGGTGCGGGAGATCAGCGGGGTCGTCGTCTGGGAGGGCAGGCAGCGAGCGGGCAGCAACAAACCCAAGAGCGAAGAGCCCGAGGCGACGGCGTGCGCCTTCTTTTATCATCCTCGCGCGGGACCGGTTATCCCGGGAACGAGCGGGTAGCCGCGGGAAAAGGGCTCCCTTCAAATGTGGCTGGCGCGGTCCCCACGAGCTCTAAAAAAATCCGTGTTGGTCATCGAACGATCTTGATTATATGCATTGACGTGTGCAATGGACCACTTATTGTAAGTCGGCTTCTCTGCAAATTTTTTTTTTTTTTCAACCAAAAGGTCTCGTTCCCACTCGTCCATTGTTTGAAGAAACGCACAGAGGCAAGTTCTCTTTTCAACAGTTGTCTTCAAGAAGATCTAGTGAACGCTGTCAAAAGGGTTCAATAGCTGTATACCTGCCCTTTATATTTAAAGTACAGGATGAAGGGACTATTGATTGTCCAGCGCGCCTTGCTCCTCGATGACTGGTCTCGGGCCATTTGTCCCGCTCCCTGCCTGCGACATATTCGCGACTCGAAAGTGAATGCGCCGTAATAACGCCTGCTTCTTTTCATTTCAGCAATGACCAAGAGTGTTTTCTGATAACAAGACCTTTTTTTTTTTTAAAACAAGCCTTGCAGGGAGAGTCTGACTTAAATTTCGGCAAGAAATCCATTTCCTGAATATGCTGAGACTGGCTATATGCCAATGAATGCACGTTGCAGTGAAATTTTGTTGTTAACATGGCCAAAGCAATAGGAGACAAATATTTATAGTGTTGAAATTTATTTGCTGCCTAAGAAACCGTGGTGCTTGTGTTATGCAGGTAATCATAGCACGTCATTTATGTCAATACCTAGTTACAAGGCTGTCCTTACAATGATGCTTGCCTAAACAGCATTTGCGCACGTTGTCAGCATTCCTACGAATGTTTACGATTCTGGCTGTGGGTTACTTGGTATGGATCTTCAATTGTATGCTAAAGCATGCTCAAAAGCTGTTGAGATTAGCAAAAGGTGGGCCTAAGTGGATGTCATATTTTGGTTATGCAGGAGACGGCAACTATACCCACTGAAGTCATGGCTGATTACACCAGTGCCAAGCCATCCCAGTCCCAGCTCCCTGTCCCTTCTCTGCTACTGTCTTGAAGCCTGGTACAGTTGGCTGTGGTCACTGTGGTGTAAATATGCTTAAACTGAAACGTGCAGTATTACAACAAGGCAGTAGATGTTCATGATGCTGATTGCAATCAGAAAATACCACCAACAAAGATCTTTTTAGTGCCACTTATATTCAGTAGAAACACTTTTTATTTCTTGGTAGCAACATTTCATTTGAGTGTTTTTACTGCAGAATAGGCAGCATATAGAGAAGCACATGTACCTTGATGTACATTGACCATACAACATTGACATGTACATTGGAGAATAAATTATTAGGCTCAAAAAAGCCATTCCCTTTCATATTGAAGCCACCTATACAAATAGGTAGTGTATGCATGGTGCAATATACAAAATGCTTATATATCAGATATAACGAAGCCAGCTGGATGGTAGGCTATTAAACATCTTGCTCTCTGCTGTAACAGCTGCTAGGAGAATAGTGTACTTTACTATGCTTCAGTGCCAAGAATAACTGCTAAATGACAAAAATCTTATTGACAATAAACTAAGCATAACAAATGCATTGCTGGGGCGATGTGTGAATAAAGGCTATTTTACACAAATAAAACGTGCAACAATGTCAAGAAGAATGCTAAACAGCTTGAAGACAGTAGAGGAAGCAAAACTATAAGCATCCAAAAAATGACTACGCCATAAACGTGTGATAGGTACACCTTTACACAGCTACGTTTGTCATTGGCATTTATTTTCCAAGCCTTTTCAACAAATAACAAAAAAAAAATAATCTTCTGTTCAAGCTGACATTTTAATAGAAAAGGCTTGTACATAATTCACACAATATTGAAAAAGAATGCCGAATGTGCATAAAATGAACATATTTTGAAACACTACAGAGACTCCTTGATGGATATAAAGGCTCTTGAAAGCTAGTACACATTCTCCACCGTCGAGATATCTGCACACCTCTCTGGTGGGCCCTTTGTCATATTGGGATCGCGGAAATTTAACAGATTTACCAGCTCGCCTGTGGCATCACACACCAGCATGCATAATACGCCTGCCTTTCCCGCCGACAGAGTGGATACCGTCTAGCACGAGCAGGCACTATGACAACGTCAGCGAGGCCTTCAAGCAATGTGCGACCAGCACCATCACTCTTCACGCTGCGCGAAATGCAACATCTTACCCTGTTCAGGCCTGCCTTTATCGCTTTTAATTTGAGGTTTCGTAGAACAAACTCGTTCCTGCCTCGGTGACTGTAAAATAAAAAATTCTAAATAAAGTGTTTTGTTTGTCTTGAACAAAATAAACGGAGCATAAACATCATTCTCTGTACCTTACACAGTGCTATTGTTACACTTACACAGTGTGAACAATAGCAATTGAACAAATGCAATGGAGCAGCAGCAACATCAATCGGAATATCAAGAACCGAGCCCAATGTGTCCAAAGTCAACTAGTTGCGAAGCACAGCAGCTAGTCACCGTGGCTTACAGGAGAAGTCAGTGGCGGAGGGTCGTGCGTCGGATCTCGTTTCCCGCACTGCAGTCGCGAGCTCTTGCATAGCGGCTGACACCTACTTTACTGAACTGCCAGCTTCGATCTGTCGGCAAATGTAATAGTGTAGCCTTCATTTTCCTCTTGTATTTTCTAAAGAAACAGAACACTAGATCACATGGCTCCCGCTTGTCATCGCTGGTAAGCACTGATGGAAAACACTGACTCTATTCTGCAAGTCGACTGAGTCGATTTTCGTGACAAACACTTTCACCAAGCTATTCACTTCGGGTTCGTAGCCTTCACTGCGTTAATTCAGACAGATTTTTCCGGCTACTAACGACATCCGCACAGGGCCTCGATTTTAAACGACGCGTAAAAAGCAGCAACTAGCCAGGAAATCAGCAGTTTTTTTTTTTTTTTTTTTTTTTTTTTTTGCAGGCCGCCATGTTCACGCCTCGCTGTCGTCAGAGGACCCTCGCGGCGAAAAAAGTTACCTACGAGCACATTTAGTTGTAATACTAAAAATGCTTCTATCTTTAGTTACCGTTTTTTAGCCTTAAACAATGTTACTTAGGTAAACAGAACATGTATACTTTTATTCGCTGCGTTTTCACGAAAAATGTTTGCACACGGCCTGCTTATCATGTAAATAAAAGTTTCCGGGGCGGGGCTCTGCTATTAAGCACCCTAGCCTTGCTTGTAATTGGTTAAAGCCGCGATGTTGTCACACTTCACATGTCTGGCCCTCGTCATTTGACGTCACGCTCTCAAACCTGAGAGCGATTTTGAGAGCGGTGCGTAATCCGGCCCCTGAACCGCGAAAAGGACAGGGGCGTGAGGGAGGCACAAGACAAAGCGTTTCGTCCTGTCTCTCTCTCACGTCCCTGCCTTTTTGGCGCTTCAGGCTTCACCAAAATGACCAAACTCCACTAACTACCCGAAGAAACAGCCTGGTTGACTTGATGTTTTCAAATAAAATGAACAAAGAAATGAACATGAAAAGCAACGAATACGACAAAACGGTGAGTGGTTTGATCTGTTTTAATTTTTCTTGCCTGCTGCTCTGAAGGCATTCGTTTCGTTGATACGCTGGCAGTCGTCTCAGAACGGTGCGACATGCAGAACGCCAACTTCTTGAGCACTAAAGCAAATTTAGCGGAATTAGTTTTTAAAGACGCCCAGTGTGCCTGATTATTCTGAATTGTATAGTTGTCTTTAAGGGGCTACAAAGAAAGACGAGTCGCTTTTTCTTTTTTTCAGCGCCAAGCGTGAAAAAAAAAAATATACGTGCTTTCTTTCATCGCGATCAGCCGTTGCCTCGAATTCGCGCCAAGCGAGCGGTGATATCAGTTCACGGCCGCACCACAGCACGGCACCGATTTTCCGCTGCCGATGCAAACGTTGTTCGCAGTGCAGAGGATGCGGCCAGCAGATGGAATAGCATCGCTCTCCCAAATTAATTTCCAACGACACCGTCGCACTTCGCTACTAGCTCTGGACGAGGCTATCTGCCACACGCTCGCGTGTGGCAGATAGCCCTTCATAAAATAGATAGCCTTTCATAAAATTCACGATTGTACATTTCAAATTCGTTAGTTGCGCTACCGCTTTCACCTAGCACGAAAGGGAATCGTGTTTCATGCGGCGAGAAGAAAACAAAAGTATGAATTTAGAAAGTTACTTCTCAAAAGCTTACAAGGTGATATGTACAAAAAAATCGACGTTAGTAGCTAGCATTAATTAGAGCTGCAGGACCAAAAAATAGGAAAGGAAGGGAAAAGAAAGAAAACAGGAAAGGAAAGAAAAGAAAGAAAAAAGAAAGACAGAAAGAGAAGCAGAAAAAGAAAGAAGGAAAGAAAGAAAAAGAAAAAAGGAAAGAGCGAGAGAGAGAAAGGAAGGTTGGTTGGTTGGTTTGTGGGGTTTAACGTCCCAAAGCAACTCAGGCTATGAGAGACGCCGTAGTGGAGGACTCCGGAAATTTCGACCACCTGGGGTTCTTTAACGTGCACTGACATCGCACAGTACACGGGCGCCTTGCTTTTCGCCTCCATCGAAAAGTGGCCGCCGAGGCCGGGATTCGATCCCGCGTCCTTGGGAACAGTAGTCGAGCGCCGTAACCACTGCGCCACCCCGGCGGGTTAGAGAAAGGAAGGAAGGAAGGTAATAGAAAAATAAATTAGAAGAAATTGCGCACGTTTCCGCGCATGTGTACTGTGCGCTAACGCAACACTTATCGTTAACATAGGAAGGCAGCCAACAGCCACTGGCACAAAGAAACACAGGGAAATATGTTTAACTGTTTTATTAATGTAAAGTAAAATTTAAACTTGGAGATAATTGATTAGACAGGAGATGAAAACAACAACCACATGCCGCTGGCGGGATCGGAACCCGCGAGCTTGCGCCATTCTCTGCACATGACGCGTGGTTCTTTTTGCAAGTTGGAGCAACAGGAGGCTCCCGGATTAGTCGGCCAGTAATCTTACAGTCCGATCTGTATACATCCGGATATTTTGCACCGAGTTTGTATGGCCCCGACATTACGTATGCATTGGTCGGCCAGCCACCACGCTGTTATAGGGGCTGAAATGTAGGACGCGATGCCTTCCGCCTCGCCGATTGCGACCCTTCCGTACTACGCGAGGCGCATCGAGCGTAATGACCGCTTCGTGGCGCGCATCGCTGCCTTTCGTTTCTGATGCTACACCGCTGCGCAACCCGTCAGAAGCCGCGAAGCGTAGCTGCTGTAACGTTGCATGAGGCGCCGGTTGATTCGTCCTCCGCGCCTACTTGCCGAAAGGAAATCGGAGAGCACTTATGTGCCCATTAGAGAGCTCACTGCGACGGAGTGGAAAATGTACTTGATAGTTTGGTTTGACGGAAGGCAGCTTCAAACTAAACCAAAACAGACCTAGCAAAACAAAGCAAAGTAAAACAGACCTATAGTGACAGAGAGGAAGGGGGGGGGGGGGGGGGGGGTTAAAGGATACTGGTCCGGCAGCAAATTTAGAAGTATGTGAACTTATCTCGAGTATGTGAACTTATCTTTGTGTCTTTCTTTTACTTCTTTTTTTCGCAGCACTGCTTCAAGTTTACGAACATTTTCCCCTAAGTAAGTTCCGAAGAACAAGCATATATTCCGACTGTGTACTCTGGTATAGCTGCACAAATTACGTAGTTTTTGAATAAAGAACCCAAGCTTCAGAATCCCCGTCGTGAACGGCAGCCTTATGGTGGCAGCTATACTTCATGCATTTCTTTTTATTCCCCCGTTTCAGCCCTTCATCTCTTCCACTGTATCCGCTCAAAGTGTGACAGGCATAATCGGCTTATCGTTATCTATCCCGGCTTGGACTGTGGAAGCTGTGCTCTGCATCCCAAAATGGCACCCATGACGTCAATTTAATACCCTTTATAGGGCGGCGGAGTGACGAAGGGGTAATCTGCGTACCGCGCGGTAAAAACAAAAATGAACAAAATTAACGAAAGCGCGTGTTTGACCTGTCCCGATCCGCAATCAATGAATATACCGTTACAGAGCTTATGATCATTCAAGATAATCGTTCGCTTGACTAACCAGCGCACTTAAAGGAAGCCAACAGTTGATTAATAGAAAATTAGTAGTGCAATTATTTTATGACTGAAAGATAAACGATTGCATTGTTGAAGTAATGACGACATATCGCCGGCGAAATCTGAACTTACGACTAGAGCTGTGCAGAAGCTCGGGCCGGCCCGAAAGCCCGTACCCGGCCCAGCCCCTCGAAGGCCCTCTGCTTCGTGTTTGTCCGGGCCCGGGCCAGAGTATATTTGTCTCTGGCAGGCCGGGCCGGGCCAGACACCCTGATCCTGAGTACATGCAACTCTTGCGAAAGCGCGCATTTTGCCATGGTGCGATAGGCTTCTAGAATGATTAGCATTTTCCCGCGCACTTCCCAAGTGAGAGCTTCCGAGTTCTCTCCTGACGTCGGTATGCCTTTCCTCCATACCTCATCGCCGTGAATGAATCTTTGATAGCCGTCAATGGCCGAGCAGAGGGGCCGCTAGGGCCGCTAGTGGGCTATCGAGCCTGCCCCGCCGGGGTGGCGCAGTGGTTACGGCGCTCGACTACTGTGCCCAAGGAAGCCGGATCGAATCTCGGCCTCGGCGGCTGCGTTTCGATGGAGGCGAAACGGAGTGGCGTCCGTGTGCTGTGCGATATCAGCGCACGTTAAAGAACCCCAGGTGGTCGAAATTTCCGGAGTCCTCCACATAGCCTGAGTCGCTTTGGGACATTAAACCCTACAAACCAACCTGGGCTATTGAGTCTCAACTTTCTCGTCTTCTCTAAGGTAACACAGGTGTAGATGTTTAGGTATCCCCGCTTTGTCCGTTTAGGTAACCGTTTTGAGATTTGCGCCACGCTGTCGCCTCTCACGCGTCTTTCTGTGGCTTCCTCCTTCCCCGACTGGCCTCGGTTGAAGAGGGATATATCTCAACGCATCCACGGTGCTTGTTTCCTAGCTCTTGTTTCTCGGCGCAGGCAATGCAATGGTAGAGCTTTGCCGAAGCCCTGAAAGGCACATGCGAATGGCACACGGTGAGCGAGCCGAGATCACCGTGTACCTGGCCACAGAATCAATCATTTGTTTAGATTTAGGCCTAGATCAATTTACGAGAAGCAGAGAAGCCGCTTACCCAAAACTTGGTTTCCTTGCTAAGAACTTGTTAGTCATTCCAGCGATAAGGTATAGCACCAAAAGAAACTTCAGAGCTGCCGGATATTCATCATCCAGGAGCGCCACAAATGCCCAAGCCTTCAACAGTGCAGAACTTGTTTTTGCGTACTAAGTTAGAAACAACTCTACAATTATTCAGTCCCTCTGTATATTCTACAATTTTTTTTTCCTTTTAAATGTGAGGGCCCGGGCCTTGAAGTCTGTGCAGCGGGCCGGGCCGGGCTTAAGCCCTCTCAGTGTCGGGCCGGACCGGGCTCGGGTTTTGAGCATAGGGCCCGGGTCGGGCTCAGGCTCAAAATTTCGGCCCGCGTGCACAACTCTACTCACGACTTCCTAATTTCACGCCCGGTGTTTGATAACAGCAACAGTATTACGGTGGCGGCTGCTTAATGTTCTACTTTCGTCGGTGTGTATGTGCGTGTAAGCCAACCTTGAGGGTAATTACCAGCGCCACCCTCACTCATAGAAATGGACGTAGTTCGTCCTCTATTACAGCGATCGTTAAGTCTAACGTGATCAAACAGGGTGGTAACTTTACGAAAACCTTCTACTACTACATCATCAAAACCGCCATAAATGAGAACGTCGTTAAGTTGTTGAGCAGAAATGAAGTGCGCGCCCGTATACTCATGCCCGTTGTGAAAGAGATGACAGAAGAAGTGTGGCCCAAGCAAAAGACTCTTTGCTTAATGCATGCTCTTAAATCGCAGTTCGCTTAAAAAAAGAGAAGGGACGCTTTGTTTGAAAAAAAAAAAAAAAACTTTCTACGGGCCAGAGTAGACTTCTGCGGGCTCACTTACATAACTGTGAGCGGAAACGAATTGAATTTGGGGCAAGGCTTGTTAGGTCTATAGCGAGACAACTAGCGAAATAGTTGAAGCAACTGTACAAGTCGACTGTGTCACCCGTTGCCTCTCTACAGACGGATGCAACTGAAGAATGAACAGGCAAATGCTACCCAAGTGAGGCCCTTAATTCAGCCAATCACTTAGGCCTATATACTGCCATACAGTCAGTAACAATCACTTTGCACCAACTGGCCACCTTGCGGTAAGGCCGCACAATCGATTTAGCCAAGCCAAGATAGAAAAGCGAACACTTCTAATCGGGCATTTTACCTGAAGTTTCAAAGGCGCTGCCGGCGACCCAATTTGCGCCGAAAACCCAGTATCTGATATGCTGTCAGGTGCAAAAGAAACAGCTCGACATTTCGATGTCACAAGGTTGTTGACTAAAGAACAGCGTTACGGACGAAGCAAACGATCGAAGGGAAGGACAGACACAGATGCAGGACCAACTAGCCTGACACTATATGCTTACGTATCATTAGTTGGTTAGGGCTCTCCTGATTGGAGGCGTATTCTCCCCTTAGTTCTGTCCGAGTAACAACTTAAAGCTGGAAGTGAATTGAGCCCATACACCACTGGGCAATGAAGCTACGAAGCTCTAAAGGCAAACATTGAATCAATCACCTCTCGAAAAGCAAGATGACAGCATCCGTGCTCGCACTGACATGTTTTGAGCGTGGCGCAATCACCCTATTACATCGGCCGCGTGCAAAGACGGCGAGGCATCAGGCATATTGTGTTCGCAGCTTTGCGTGCAGGTCGATGCGACGGAAAGGTGCTAAGCTACGCAAGAGGAGAAGGAAGCAATCACGAACAGCTGCGTGCGACTGCCTTTGTGTAGTGGACAATAGCGCGACAGCTATAGACCCTTTACAGCGCGAGCGCATGGGCGCTGCCATATTTGATCATGTGACCCTTCCGCCATCGCTGGCCTTCAGGCCTTCTAGTTTGACGGCTTTCGGCGCGCTAGTACTCGGCTGCACGGTGCAGCGTACCCGCTATCGCTGGGGGCAACGAGCTTGTAGACAGGCAATAAACTTCATGTGAATGTCTATAGTATGTGTAGGTGCTAAAAAAATGTTTAATTTAACCACGTAGTTCATTTATTGCGTCCTCCTAAATGCCTGCATTGGCTAGAATGTTTCGACAAACCCATCAGCCGTTGACTCTTTTTTTTTTTTTTGCTTTTTTTATCAATTCCCTCTCTAGTGCTCTTTGTGGAAAACGTGACTTTCTGTAAAGCTGAATATATTACAAACTGATTATTCCCTCAAACTTATTCTTTTTTTTTTTTTTTAATTTTCTTGCGCAAAGGGCGAACGCATGCTCAGACTATGCTGGCTGAGACGCATTATGAATGTTCATTTAACATTGTGCACAATACTTACTGCTCAGTATGGACGCGCGTGCAATCCCCGACAATTGATAGGATATAATTTATCTCCTGTAAACGTCCTGGCTTCAAAAGACTATTACGCTGCTTGAAGGCCGCATCAGGCGCTCAGCGGCGTTCACCCGCGCTCGGGCGAAGGTGACTGGAAACTGCACCGGAATTCAGAACGCACAGTACGCAGCCCAAGCAAGCGCGGATATAAAAAACGAAGTGTCTAAAGGTACGTCCGACGTATCCATTCGATTCTCGTAAAGATACGGCGGACGTCGATATACAGGCTCATGGCTGTATGCACGTCGAGCGCGGCCACATTCCGTGCTACGCGTGAATGGATATCAGCCATATCAGCTATCCGCGACTCTCGATGAGGTGTTACGAAGAGTGCATCCGTTCTAACATAGATCACGGTCTTCACTCAGGATTGTGTACGGCAAGCATCGCTGTCACGCACATAGCTGCAGGCGATGCTACGTACTGCACCAGCTCTACCAGCTGGCATCGAGATACGCACATTCACGAGCAGCTTTCGCTTCGCACTAAACTATCACCTCGATCTGCCCGTAATGCGAGCGAGCTATTCCTAGCATTTACGCTGTCTTAGGTCCTGCATCGACCTCCGAAGGTCTAGCGCCGGCACAACACACACACACCTCGCCGTGCAGAACATTCGGCAGTCCAAAGTATGTATATGAAATGGCATTATGCTCGTTCCTCTTAGCAGACCGAGGGAAAAGGATGTTTCTAGCTAAATTATTCGTTTAAATTCTACCTCAGAGCCGTGGAAGAAGACATGCCGAATCTACTAGAGGCCTGCGCTGCTACTGCGGCGAGCTGCACATCGACTCGTCGAGGCGAAGACCTACTGCACCGCACCGCAAGAGTGCACAACCGGAAAGCCGGAAGCGCGAATGATCCGAATTCCCTGTGAACAGCAATGTTCTTTGGTATTTAGGGGAAGACTAGACTAAAGTGCTTAGCCTGCATCTTTTTCTTGTCGTTGAATTTTGCGTACATGTAGTTTAAACCCCCGCATGCTCGAAGTTAGCCTGACCCGACTGAACGGCCGCGCAGCTGAAACGATCGGGATCGATATGCATGCATCGCCGGACTTAGGTACGCGGTAGAAAATGTGCGCTGCACATTTCGTTGCAGAAGCTGACTCTTGGAATTTTGCAGAGTGGGCCATGCAAGTGATCGTTGCTACAACCACGCATCCATATTCCAAAGGCTGGCCTACCCCGAGGCGCATAAATGTTCAACCGTGGACGTATCAATGATCGAAGAGAGGACAGATTTTCACAATATTGGGCGCGAAATCGATAGCTACCAGTGCTCAGTGTTAGAGAAATTCTGCCTTGATCATGCGCAATTCAGTGTTTCAGGTTTGGTCAGTAGCTATAAGTTTGAACAGTTCGCCTGTCAAGTCAGCGGTGCCAGCGATGGACCGGCGGAGCGATTTTCCACGCTACACCGCTGTCTTGCTAGAAAGCCTACCTAGGCGGCGTTTGACATTCAGCTGCTTTTTGTGGGCCCCGTAAATGAAAGCAACGCCTTCAGAAATGCGTTAAATGCTCAAAAATGTATTCTCTTCAACAGTTTCACTCCAGGCTGTCAAAGCAGGCGGACGTTGATAAAACAGTTGAGCACTCCAGTCTTTAGAAATCTGTAGAATCGCCTTCAGTTTGTAAAAGTATTGGAATAGGTCACTTTCCGATCGCTGGGACATAGACCCTCATGACAGCGCTTTCACGTGAATAAGGACCACACCAGACCAAAAGCTTGTCTCATATAACATAGCTAACTAAGGTATACCTTACAGCATTGTGTTGATTTTTATGGTGCATAAGCGACTAATGCTGCCATGCACCAAGAACAAGGTTTAATGTATTTATTTTGTGTGTAATGACTAAAATGTTTTTTAGGATGTAGCTTGTTTAGGAACATTTTAGGAAACCAAAAATGCAGGAAATTTGCACGTCTCTCCTAGGATCATGCTGGGATGGAAAGGGATCTGTTGCAAAATTGTACAAAATGTTTCCTCTTATTTTCTCGACTCTGGCGCACGTGTAAGATATGGTTTATTGTTAGTTCATCTCCACACTCCTTGCATATTGGTTTGTCCTCTTTCATAAGTATGAAGCTGTGTGTGAGGTGTTGGTATGTGTTTTTTGAAGATGGCCTAAAATGGCCTCCATGTTGTGTTTCTGATTACTGCATGATTTCCATTCCTTAATGACAGGTTTGACAAGTATAGTTTGTAGTTTATTTCAATGTTTCAAAAATCCTGCCATTTCACTTTAACTTTTTTTGTACAAGCTTCTTGGTATCTTCATGCAGCATATTCACCCTCTGTAATTTAGCATTGTGTCAAGGTAACCTGGTTATTTCTTTTCATCACCTTTTAATCCTTGGAAGTCATAGAAATAAATGAGATCCACAATCATGAGCTATCTAGGGTATGCATATGTCCATCGCTCAGTGGAATGGTGTCAGTACGCTCTCAGAACAGGTCTTGTGGTAACAACAACCATTGTCTGAGGTGGTCCTTTAATGGGCATTGAAATGCTAAGTAACTACAGGTACTGATAAAACTCTTGATCATGTTATGTGATGATGCGATCCTTGCATGCATATGGGTATACATTTCAGAATCTGCAGTGCACCACTTGACCATTTGCCACCAGTTTGTGTGAAAATGTATTTTTCATGCATGTTAACCAGTATTTAACAGATGACCCCTGTGCACAAGCCAAAAGTGCCACGAGCCAAATCTCACGAGGCCACACGACATGGCAGGAGCTGTTAAGTCAAGCTTACAAAGTTATATTTGAAATATGTTCTGGGATGTTTCAGCTCCAATTAAGAAAGGTTGAGGCTTACAGAGGTCTATGCCAGGTTGTCTATCACCTTACAAGGCAGCCTACGACCGTATGCTAATGAGTATATCTGAGACAACAGAGACATGAATTAAGGAATTAGTAATTATGTTTGTAGCAAAGGGCATGTAAATTAACGGGAATCCACAGTGGGATCTGCAGACAAAAACCATTAACGCTGGCACACCATACCCTTACAGGTGGAGATTAGGAGTCTCCCTAATTTTTTTTCTGCTCAAAGCTTGTCATTTCCTTCATTCTTCCAGATGAGGAAGATGTGAAAATGATAGCATCGAAAATTCCAGAGACCATCGTTAACAAGGATGCTGATCCCAACAGCGTAAAAAGGAATTTCAGAAAAGATGGGTGACTAGTAATGCTGGCAACAGTTGAAGCTAAGTGGAAAGGCATGAAATTGAAATGCAACATATGCAGACATATGTTGCGAGACGACCAGTCTGTGGTGTGCGACATCTGTCTCCGTTAGTTTCATCAAGTGATTGGCCGAAGCAGATGGGGCTTGTGGTTTTGTGATAAGTGCAGTGTAGTAGCATAGATGCAACCTTGCCCATTAATAGTTGGAGTGGAGTAAGTGCATTGTTTTGTTTTTGTAAGATGTTCATGGTTTCCATGCAAACATTATGAGAATTTTTTTCCTAGAGAATATTTGCTGAAATGTGAATATAATGTGCAATAAAACTAGTGTTTTCTTGCTATTTACTTTTCCTTGTATACATTAGTTCTGTGAAGAAAACCACAGGCTAGAAGGAAATGTAATGGCATGCATTTTGATACTTGGCCCCGTTGTGCTGGCTCAGTAGTTAGAGTGCTTGGCTGCTGAACCCAAAGATGCAGATTTGGTTCCAGCCAGAGCAGGAGCATTTCAATAGAGGCGAAACAATAGGCCGTCATGCACCGTGCGGTGTCAGTGCATGTGAAAGAACCCCAGATGGTCGAAATTATACCGCAGCCCTCAACTATTGTGTTCCTCATAGCCGTAGTTATTTTGGGATGCTAAACCAGATATATATCACATCATACTCTGAGTAAGATGCTATTCATGGTCAGTTAATCATACACTAAATGATCAATTTTTTTCTGCATGGTACAGCAGCTGTTGTACAATTTTACTTTAGCCTTCATGAAGAATATCACACTGGCTCCACATGGCCTTCTGTTGACCCTTGATATGCGTCACAATCACACACCCGAGTATGTATTTGTCTAAAGGCACCTATGCATGCAAGGAGGGGACCGTTACTTTCCACTTGTCAGAACTGAAATGCATGATCCACATCATTTCTGTAATTCAACTGCTTGCTATTTGAACTGTCCAGCATTGATGCAAGTTTCAAAGAACTGCAATTAGCAAATTAATCTAAGCAGCAAACCATGCCAAGAACTGCTTCGGTTTCATCTTTAGCAACTGTTTGGGAACTAAAATTAGCCAAATGTTGCAAAACATAGATGAGAGGTTACAAAATCTAAAAAACAATGCAGCCTACCTGTGGCATGTAGGGTTTCACATCCTAAAGTGACATATGTAGCTATGAAGAATACCGTAGTGGAGAGCTCCAGACTAATTTGACTGCCCGGGCTTTGTACTTTGCATTGACATCTTGCAGAAAACAGAAGCATTTGCATTTCACCTGCACCAAAGTGCGACTGCCATCACTGGTATTAAACATCACGACCTTGGGGCAAGTAGCCTAACGTGCCACTAAGATGTCACAGCGTGTACGTACATGCTATACATGTCAACCTTTCTAGCATTAAAGCTGTCACATGCATGGCAGATATTCATGTTCAGCTTTGGACTGACAAGTTTAAAAGTGTACTATTTGTGTTTGTCTAGCATGAAAAACAAAGGAAACTAAGGAAAAACGAAAAAAAAAATGAAGATAATAAGTTGAAAAAGCACTAGTCATTAACACATAAAGCATATTCGTTCCTTTATTAATGATAAAGTGGCCTTCAACAATAGTACAAAGCCTGAACATTTAAAAAGGTGCTGTGCCAGGCAGCTATTTTACAGAAACCTGAACCATTTCACCTGTAGTAATGCGCATCCCGGCGGTGTGGGCTGGGCACTTATTTTTCGGTCCACTCCAACATGCGAAAACTGCATCATGTGCATTCCCATTTTCCGAGTTTTGAGCTCTGTAGTACAGGCTAACAAATTGTCGATGACTTATTTTCGTCTGATTGTTGCACAGCGCGTGTAAATAAATTACCACTGCACCTAATAAACACTGACATGCACGTGCAACATCGCCGATCATAAACGGACACAATGATGTCCGTCCGGACATCGGCGCACTCATCACAGCACTCTAGTAGGACGTAATCCGTACATCACAGCATCTCATGGTAAGCACAAACCACACCTCCAGTTGTACAACAAACACGAATGACGCGATGCTTGGGCTAGAGACACGCCGGCGGTGCCCAGCATTTTCAGCGCCGCTTGTACTACGTGGAACTTGCAGCACCAAACCTCAATGCGAGCAGAAAGCGATGCGTTACGTGACGCATCTCATCACAGATGGAAGTGAGGAAACTTTGAAGAATCAAAACTACATAATTACATAACGACCATCGTAGACGTTAATCCACATAATAACGAGGACCAAATGAGCGGGCGTGCGGGCCGCGGGCTGGCCGTCAACACCGCGATTACATGCGCTTGCGCTCTGGTCCTGCTTGCCACCCTGCCGCGGTCCAACTCACGTAAACCTATCATCATGCCATCACGTAGTATATCACCCATTCTAGGCACTATTCTTGCCACTGTACTATTCTTTGTAATTTCACATTTCACGCATGCAGTATGTAGTACATACTTCTTGCACCTCGCACGTACACCTCATACCAACTTCGATTTGGCTACATATGGCTACCATGTTGTTGCTACAACCCACCTACAACCACATCTGGGGATCTCGGATCCGTCCGGCTTTCCCGACGGATCCCAAGGCCCATATCGGAGAAAAATGCGTTGGGTCCGTCGGAAGAACCCTACCGATCGGGTCCGTCCGCCGTACCTCTGAAAAATATTTCCCGGATCCGTCGGACGGATCCCGAAGAAAAACGCACAGGATCCGTCGGACGTACCTTTAAGACCATTGATCGGGTCCGTCCGACGTACCTTTAGCCACAGCCTATAAAAAAATCTTATCATGGTAAATTTCATCATTGGCCCGTGCATTAGTTTCATAAAAGCAGCAGTTATTACATGTATTTCAGCAGTACTTGTCTAATTAAAGTTTGGTTTTGTTTGTGCGGTGTTACGTCCCAAAGCGACTCAGGCTATGAGTGGAGGACTGCGGAAATTCCCCTCTCCTTGGGGTTCTTTAATGTGCACTGATATCGCACAAAACACGGGCGCCTGGGTTTTTGGCACCAGCGAAAAGCAGCCGCCGAGGCCGAGATTCGATCCCGCATATCCTAGGGAATAGTACCTAATTAAAGTAAACAGATTCACTTACATGCCCACACCAACTTTCCTTCTCTGCGCAATCAATTCGTATAACTGCATAGACATTAATAGCAACGTCAAGGTACCTCTTAACGCCCTGCGAAAAAAACTCAGCAGCAGTGCAAAGACTCAATATCCAAAGCTGAGAAAACGTCAGGGTCGTTCTCGCATTGCCATGGCCACTGCCGGTGCTAAAACGAGCTGGGGCGTGAGGTATAGCCATTCTCTTCAATTCACAGGCGCTTTCTTGTCCCAGAAAAGAGCATGAACTCGTGATACATCTCCCAGAAAAACGGTTGCCTAGGCCATGATGTGCACCTTATGTGGAAAGCGTCTTCTGTTCTTCCGCCAATAAACAACAGGGTCATTAGCTCTACCTCCTCGCAGAATACTTCGATAAGACAGATGACACCTGCATCAAAGCAGCGCTGTTTAAAAGTCAGCTGGTATTCTTACACAAGATACACAGCAGCAGTTAGCACTGCGCGCCGATGCGTTCCGAAGGCCAGCAATGACGGCCGTCCTGGTGGCGCCACCTGTTAGGGAAGAGTTGAACTACTCGCTGTAAACGGTCTATAGGAACGTGACGCTCGCTAGGTGCTCCGATCGATTGAGCCATTCCTCGGTATGGGGTGTACTATTCAAACATCTAGGAGGGCACTCTAGCATAGTTGTCGCACTGCCGAATTGATAGTGCATAACAAGTGCTCTCGTTCTGCGCACAGACGGCGTCTAAGAAGGTTTCGATGAAGTCTTCGAATCCGTCGGCGGGCTGGATGTAGAGGGCAGTATCCGTGCCGCCGAGTATGCAGACGGCCAGGACAGAGTGCTTGCTTGCATCACATGAATTATTTTAAAATTAGCTTCTTTAACGTGGCACTTTGTACATTCGACGTGGTTTGAATCGGCATCAAGTTGACCAAGACGCATCGGCAAAAATAGAGCAGCGTTCCATTTTTCGGCGCTGAATGGTTGGCAGTCTAAAAAGAAAAAAAAAAGCCTCCTCCGGCTAAAATCTCTAGCAGGATAATGCGTGAAAGGAAGAGCAACCAGAAACCACACAGAAGTTTGGCATGCTTTACGTGATAGCGTAAGAGTCCCATGTTGCAGAAAACCAGGCGTCGTCGGCGCTGCCAAAGAATCCGTCGTTCGTCACCGACTAATCCGAATTACCTCAAAGAAGCAGTGAAAACAATTCAGGGAAATGCCCAAACGAAGCCGTAGTTGGCGAGGGGGTTCCTGTAGCAGACAAACACGAATATCGAAAAATAAAATGTGGTTAAGTAGGCTGGACATTAGGTATCGGACCCAGGCACGTTGGGAACGAGACGAACGTGCTATACATATATGTCACGGCGGATTTTTTCTTTGTCTCCTTTATTTCGCAAAGCAATACAGACTGACCGAACCGTCAAAGTGAACCGATTTACAGTCAACTCATCTCATTAGTTCCTTGTCAATACACTCAGAAACTCAACCACACATGACGGCACATTGGTTCAGGCGTGTGAAGGAGATCTAGTGAATGCCCTGTGGTCTTTGATCTAATGGCGTGTCGACTCATGAAGACATACTGTTGCAAACTATAATGAAGAGTATACTAGTTAGGAGCTAGTAATTACATAAAAACGGCGTTGCCATCGAATGCAAATCTGGTTGTGAATAAAAAAAAAAGGAAAATAAGGGAATCTACAGACCAAAGCAAATCGTTTTCTGAGTGAATCGCATGATGAGCAGGAGGTAGCGAGCGACAAGCAGTGAAGGGGACGGTGGGGTCAATTAAGCTCCGCCTTTAGATACTGGAGTGTAAGTGTCTCCAGAGTTATATTTTCTTTTTTCGTGCCGTTCATGGCAGTACGTGCAAACGAACTAATAAGAAGTACTTATTAGGTTTAAACAAAGCATCGCGTCCAGTCGCCCGTACACGCACTGCGTAATATTACAAATACGAGTGTTACAGTTTGTGCGTATACATACGATTCTGTTTTCAACAACAATCTTATGTACCAAATCAAGATGGGTTTCGGGAATGTGACAAAATGGAAATGTGCATTAAAGAATAAAAAGCTCAAAATATCGCCTAAATTTTAGCAGAATGCCTTGGCCTCGAGGTTGCAGTTATCCGACATTAGTAAAAAAACAAAAACAAAAAATAGACCAGAACAAAAGCACACATCTGAACCACGCTTCTTACAAAACAACCCTGTCAGTCCTTTCCTTTCTCAGTAGCACAGCAGGACACGGCAAACATGCCTAACACAGTCACTATCCAATACTCAAACACGCCGCGAATTCGGCGTCCATGGTGATCTGAATACTCGGTCGCTAAGCGCGCACTACTGGCGCAAAGCGAAAATGCCGAGCCTGCCGTTACGTAGGCAAACCAATGTAGATCGGTGTCACGTGCGCGCCCACGCCTAGCCCAGGCCGCAGATGCAATGTCTTATCCAAGGAGGCCTCTCCAAAGCTCCAGTGATAATTGCTCGTTGTTTTTATCCTTCGCACGCACACGCAGTGTATCGGAGCCGAATGAAAATAATGCACCGCTTCTCTCCTAGTCGGCCTTACGTGAGCGGACCGCGCATCTGCTAGGCACAGCGGTCTGTACAGAGACAGGCCGCTCCCAGTGCAGTTTCTAAGTGCCCGCCACGAGCCAGTCTCGTGCTGTTTGCTTTTCATCAGGCGACTAACACGCCCTAGCGCCACCGCGAATCTCAGTGGCGGCACATTTGGCTTGAACGCAGACTCTGCAATCAGCCAGTGGGCGATGTACTCAGCTGAGAAGAACACAGAATCAGGCCGCAGACTCGTTTTTCGGGTAATGTCGCCTAACAGATTAATAACTTGTTTTCTACATCGCTGTAATTACGCGCGAATGATTTTATTTCGCTCTTGTTTCTCTTCGGCCCTCTTTCTTTCGTGCGTCTTCTCCCTCGCTCTCTTACAGCCGTCGCCTGCACTAAGCGTCCTTGCTCCTGAAAGGAAAATAGGTGAGTAGTTCCTTTGTATTGATAATATTAATAATAATAATTGGTTCACAGGAAGGGAAAGGCGCAGTATCTGCCACACTTGTTTCTGTGGGCACCTGAACCGCGCCGGAGGGGAGGAAGGTGGGAGTGAAAGTGGAATGAAATTTACCGGCACACACACACACACACACACACACACACACACACACATATATATATATATATATATATATATATATATATATATATATATATATATATATATATATATATATATATATATATATATATATATATATATATATATATATATATATATATATATAATGTCACGTGCCTAGCGCCGCGCCACAGCCGTGTTTGCTGCCGACGACGACGAAGCGGTGGTTGGCACGAGCGGCGCGCTGGTGCTGACTCTGTGATCGGAACGACAAGCCGACCTTATTCTCTGGTCCTCGGCAACGTGTACTTTCACGGCTCCCTGTGACTTCAGTCGTGACACTGGTGGAGGTGCTGGGTATCGATCCCAGTACGGATGCGAGCAACGTCGGCCTTGGTGCCGTTCTAGTTCAGCACCAAGACAGGGTCGAGAAAGTAATTGCCTACGCCAGCCGTGCACTTTCCCGTGCTGAGTGTAACTATTCCACCACTGAAAAAGAATGTTTGGCGGTAGTATGGGCCGCTGCCAAGTTCCGCCCGTACCTTTATGGCCGACCGTTTCGTGTCATCACTGACCATCACTCCTTGTGTTGGCTGAAAAACTTAATGGATCCTTGTGGCCGCTTAGCACGTTGGGCATTGCGCCTGCAGGAGTTCGATTTCGATGTTATTTATAAGTCTGGTCGGAAGCACACCGATGCTGATAGCCTGTCCCGCGCGCCCGTCGGCCCTCCTTCGTCAGATGCCACCGACGACGATAGCTTCCTCGGAGCAGTCACTACGTCCGATCTCGCCTCCAAACAGCGTGCCGACGACGAGCTGCGACTGATTATTGACCATCTTGAAGGTGGGCATCCTACAATACCCCGGTATCTTGCTCGGGGGTTGTCCTCGTATTGCCTCCGCAATGGGGTACTTTATAAGAAGAATTCTACGTCGAGTGCGTAAACATACCTGCTAGTCATACCGGCTGATCTAAGGCACGAAATCCTCCTGGCCTGCCACGACGAACCAACTTCAGGGCATCTTGGCTTTACACGCACCCTAAACCGAGTCCGGCAGAACTACTACTGGCCACATCTTTCTGCGAGCGTTAGACGTTACGTACAGACTTGTAGACTATGCCAGCGGCGAAAACAACCCACACTCAAGCCATCCGGTATGTTACAATCTATTGAACCACCCCTCACACCCTTCGAGCAAGTGGGCATGGACCTTTTAGGCCCATTTCCTTTATCCTCGAACGGACACAAGTGGATCGTAGTCGCCACAGACTACTTAACACGCTATGCTGGAACGAAGGCCCTTGCCCGAGGTACTGCCGGCGAAGTTGCTCGATTCTTTATGAACGACATTGTGCTCAGACACGGTGCACCGTCGACCATCATTACTGACCGAGGAAAGGCGTTTACAGCTCGGCTACTGCGGGACACCTTAACTCTCAGCCATACCGAACATCGCACAACAACAGCGTATCACCCTCAGACAAATGGATTAACGGAACGACTAAACAAAACTTTGGCGGACATGATCTCAATGTACATCGACGTTGAGCATAAAATGTGGGACGAGATCCTGCCGTATGTCGCCTTCGCCTGCAATACGGCGCCGCAGGAAACCACGAAGTTTACGCCGTTCCGTCTCGTATATGGCAGAGAGGCCCGCACGATGTTGGACGCGATGCTCCCGTGCGGGGAAGAAGCGGTCGAACCCGACGCCGCCCATTTCACAGAACAGGCCGAGCAAGCCCGTCAGCTGGCCCGCTTGCACATCAAGGAGCAGCATGCCACCGACGCTCGACACTATAACCTTCGGCACAGGGAAGTCCACTACGAACCAGGGGACCAAGTGTGGGTGTGGACCCCCGTGCGCCACAAAGGCTTGAGCGAGAAACTACTCCACCGCTATTTCGGACCCTATAAAGTCCTGCGCCGCTTAAACAGCGTTAATGACGAAGTCATTCCAGATGGAACTGTGACCGTCAGTGTTCGACGCCAGCGGCCTGAAATTGTGCATGTGGTGCGCTTAAAGCCCTACTTTTCGCGTGACTGAGCGTTTCCTGCAAGTGAAACCTTGCGTTATTGTACAGTTCACCTCACGCCTAATTTTTGTTTTTTGCTCCTCTCACCTTGTCATCGGGACGATGTTTTTTTTTCACGGGGGAGAATAATGCCACGTGCCTAGCGCCGCGCGACAGCCGTGTTTGGTGCCAACGACGACGAAGCGGTGGTTGGCACGAGCGGCGCGCTGGTGCTGGACTCTGTGACTCTGATCGGAACGACAAGCTGACCTTATTCTCTGGTCCTCGGAAACGTGTACTTTCACGGCTCCCTGGACTTCAGTCGTGACAACAGACAATATATATATATATATATATATATATATATATATATATATATATATATATATATATATATATATATATATATATATGTATATATATATATATACCGGGTGTCCCAGCTAACTTGAACCAAGGGTTACAAAATAATATATTTGAGGTAGGTCAGTGAAATCAGTTGCATACAACTACCAGCCTGCTTGCGCACTACAGGCAATTTTTTGTTTCACAATTACTTAATTGGCTAATTATGTTAATTTTTCTAATTTAATAAATATCGACTTTAGACCAAACATGTGAATTGGAAACTTGTAGAGCACCTTCAGAAACCCCCATTCCATTAATTTCGATAAAGAAAGTCTCACGTGTATCTTTTTTTCCGGGCTCAAAAGAAAGCCCGCGAAATACAAATAATACCACGTGACTAGCGCATTTGAGCGCCGCGATTGTGGTGCTCTCAGTCGTGGTTTGAGCGAACGAAATAAGCTGCGGCCGTGACCCGATTGTCCCGTTGAAGCGGCAGGCAGAAATATTGGCGATGGTTGGAGCGAGCTCGAGCTCGCCCGTCGCCACCGCGATCTTGGCCAGGCCTACGCACTGCAGCAGCCTACATCAGACAAGCGGGCGACGATAAAGAACCGGCAAATGAAGATTGAAGCGCTGATTTTAGTCGAGTCACATGATGTCATCTCGCCCCTTTACCCAAGCCTGTATGCGCAGATTCAGTGGCTGATACCGTATCGCTCATCCGTTTGTCGTGACGTTCGCTGATGGGAGAGAAGCAGGCCTTGTTAGAATCTCCGTGGTGTCGGCTCGCCGCTCTCGCCGCTACTTGCACCGTCACGTGGGCCGGCTGTCTGACGCGGGCGAAAAAGCCATTGCAGGCATATCGGCCTGCGGCTTTAACGGAGCCGAGACACGGCCGCCGCTAATTTCGTTCGCTCAAACCACGACTGAGAGCACCATAATCGCGGCGCACAAATGCGCTAGTCACGTGGTATTATTTGTATTTCGCGGGCTTTCTTTTGAGCCCAGAAAAAAAGATACGCGTGAGACTTTCTTTATCGCAATTAATGGAATGGGGGTTTCTGAAGGTGCTCTACAAGTTTCCAATTCACATGTTTGGTCTAAAGTTGATATTTATTATATTAGAAAAATTAACATAATTAGCTAATTAAGTCATTGCTAAACAAAAAATTGCCTGTAGTGCGCAAGGAGGCTGGAAGTTGAATGCAATTGGTTTCACTGACCTACCTCAAATGTATTATTTTGTATCCCTTGGTTCAAGTTAGCTGGGACACCCGGTATATATATATATATATATATATATATATATATATATATATATATATATATATACAGTCCACTTATACCGAACTTGATCGTCACGCGGCATTTGTTCGTTGTATCCAAAGTTCGTAGTAAGTGGACCACCTATAATACGGGCAAAAAGAGCAAGCGAGACGAAAGTTAACTTTATTTTTGAAAAAAGTCCGTGATGCATGTCTGCTTCTTCAAAGCTGATCGCATCACTGCCGTTTCTAATTTTTCCAGCGCGGTAATATGTTCATCACCAAGGCCTCTGCTGCACACGAGTTCCTTTCCTTAAGCGACGCGATGTAACCGATCGCGGTTGAAGCGTTCACAGCAACCGGCGGTAGAGCAGCATCCTCGTCATCGTCGGTCTCTGGGCAGTCAGGAAGGGCTCGCACTTCACGCACAATAGCTTCGTCAGTGCATGGCTCCGCAATGTCGGCGTCGTCATCAGCAAAAACGAAATCGTCCCAGGCAACGTCAGGTCCGGCCAGCTGCGTGTCAACGACGCGTTGACACAAGTCCTCGTGCGACCGGCCGTCCGGTGGGTGATCTATGGCGTCCTCGGCGCCTGGGCCCATAAAACCCGCCTTGCGGAAGCAATTTGCTATGCACTCCGCGGTGAGTTCCATCCTCCACGCCGCTTTCACCATCTCCACGGCGGCAAGCAAGCTGATGCGAACTGACATGGCAGCATCAATCGCGATCAACAAGCGTTGGATGACGCGCCGCCGGTAGCACACCTTGAACGCATGAATGATGCCCATATCTAGCGGCTGAATTTTGCAGGTTGCATTGGGAAGCCAGAAGAGCACTGCCACCGCACTCAAGGAAGGCTGCACATGGTGCGCCGCACAGTTATCCAGCACGAGCAGGACCTTCCTGTTTTTTCGTGCCAAGTCGCGGTCGAACTCGACAAGCCACTTGGCAAATAAGTCACGGCTCATCCAGGCTTTTGTATTGTTCCTGTAGCGTACGGGCACGTAGCTTCCAAAGCATCGCAGCTTACGTGACGTGCCAATGACAAAAGGCATCCGCCGGTCACTGCCGTCCATATTGACACACAGAAGAGCGGTTATGCGCAACTTGCTGTTCTTCTCTCCTGCGCACTTGTCGCCTTTCAAGGCATGCGTTTTAGATGGCAACATCTGATAAAGCAATGCAGTCTCGTCGGCATTGTAAACTTCCCGTGGAGCATAGCTCGTGATTGTTGGGAGGTTGTCGGAAAGCCACGCATCGACGTCCTCGTTGTTCACAGACGCGGCCTCGCCGACGACCGCATTGAAAACAATTTCGTGGCGAGCCCTAAACCGATGGAGCCATCCATTGCCTGGGCTGAAATCGGGAAAGTCCAAAAGGAAGGCGAAGTCTTTAGCCTTGGAGAGCATCAGCGGTCCACTGATCGGAACGTTGCGAGACCGGGCGTCAGCGAACCACTTCAGCAGTGCGTCCTCAACGTCCACGTAGGTCGCCTTCCAAAGGCGCTTTCTAGTCGTCGGATCGGCATTCACGGTAGCACCAAGAATCTTTTCCTTGCCGTTAGCAATGGTTGAAATGGTCGATTTCGACAGTCCGTACTTCTTGACCAGTTCGCAGTTTTTTGCACCTTGAGCAAGTTCATTAACAATGGCCATCTTCGTTGTGATGTCGACAGATTTCCTTTTAGCACCTGAAGAGGTCGGCGTACAGTCCTCCATCGCACCAGGCGCAAGTCAAGCCCTTGGGCTCGCGCGTTGAGGCAGCCTTCAACTCCCCGATCTGGAAAAGGCACGGATGCGGCAACGATGTCAACGCAGTGCCATCGCACAGAAAGAATCGACAGCGCAATGTCCTCAGCGTGGGGTGGCAACGGAGCAACGAATGGAAAACCGGTTTGAACCGGTAGAGCAGGCGCCTGACTTTCCGGATTGGCCGACGCAGATCACGTGGATGCATCACAGCGACGCGGGCGGCGCCACTTTCTATTTCGTCACTGCGCGCGCGCGCTTTTTCGTTTTCATTTTTCAACTGACTTGTTTGATTAAGCATCACATCAATAATAAAGTTCTTTTTTTTATTCTGTGGCTTTAGGTTTGATTATAAAATTTCTGAAATGATTAGTCATTCCATTTTTCTTGGAAAACAAAAAAGAAATTTATGGTACTATAGGTCTAGTGCCACGCCTTCCGAAAAGCCATTTCTATGATCGGAAACAAAAAATCGGATATATCGGCGTCACTGTCTCACAGGGTAATATTGTTAATGAATACCTCACTACTCTCTATTGGGTCATTTACTGTTCCCGCCATATATAGATATTCCCGAAAATATTCGTCCAACCAACTGTGTTTTAGGGTGATGATACTATCACATCGTTACCTAACAATTCCATTGTCCAACTTGTGAAGTGAATGGTATTTTATTAATTTAACTAAACAGTGTTACGAAAATCAAGTAATCATAAATCCAACTAAAACTAAGTTTATAGTTTTTAAGTCTAGTGACAAAAACATTGCTTTGCCATGGTGGTGCAGCAGTTAGGGCGTTCGAATGCTCTGTCCAAGGATGCGGCAACCGCTTTTCGATGGGGGTGAATAGCAAGGCGCCCGTGTGCTGTGCTATGCTAGTGCACGTTAAAGAACCCGGGTTGTCGAAATTTTCGGAGCCCTCCATTGCAGCGTCTCTCATAGCCTGGATCACTTATATCCCCGTATATCAAAGCAAACCAAACAAAAACTTTACCAGCACACCAGCCTTAAACCTTTGCTCTATAGTATTATTAAAGGGACACTAAAGAGAGAAAGGAAGTGGGTTTGCATCGATAGAATGCCAGTTCCTGATTACAAAAAGACCACTCTTACTGAAAACAGAGCTGTTATAAGGTAGTAAAGAAGAATAACAGAAATACAGGTATCGCCACCACAGCCAAACGGCCGAGGCTCGCAACTACAAATCACGTGACGCGCTAGGGATCCCGGAGGCTGACAAATGCGAATTACGTTGAATGTTTGAATGCGGTAATACGTTTTTTCTCAAACATGATAACACGCTTTTATCATACGTAAACGACGGCGAAAAGACAACGTAAGCGTTGCAAGGCAAATACAAAATTATACTTGGAGGCGCCACAGGCGCCCACTTCAGTTTTGGTTATGTTTCGGCTCAGGCATTTCGTGCGCACTCGGATAGTTTGTTTGAACCTGCAGCGCCTGAATTACGAGCTTGGAGCAGCAGATGCGCCTTGATGGTTCCCATTTGAGCATTCGGAGGCACGAGCGAGCGAAATCCGCTACCGCCGACACACTCCTTCGTTCACACTTCTGCGCCAACATATCGCCGCCGTTGCCGCTTCGACTGCGACCTGACCGCTTGACTGCAGCTACGTACGCCACGAAAAGCATACATATGCTAAGTACCGAAGAAAAAACGCATTATCATTCAATTGTTCACTAAATCATGGCACATCTGACCAACATATACTGCGTCAACAAGACCTTCAACGTGCTATTTGAAGGCGTCGTAAACAAAAGGGGCATACCTGCCGCTCATACCAAGGAGAGCGTCGATATATTGCGCTCGTCGCCCGGCGAAAAAAAAGGGCCTCGGGTAAAAAGTAAAAACTAAAAATAACGAAGCACCAGAAATACATTAGAAAAGGTTAACAAAAAAAAATCGATTTCGAAAAAAAAAACAAGCCGCCAGAAGCGGTGAGACTCGAACTCGCTACTGCTTGCTCCGCAACGTTCGGCGCTAACCGCTCGGCTACGCCGCGCCACAAGAACCTTGGAAAAATTTTAATTTTTATGGCATGGCCCCATTTACAATAAAGTGTTTCTGCTGCCGGTTTAAAAATTACAACTTCTTGATCATCCGCGCATGCTGCCTGCTCTCACGTCTTGCAACTAATGTTCTGGATGCCTATGCGCACTATATTGTGCATTGGATCCATTTTAACATGTGGAATTTCACAGCGCTGGCAAATGTAGTGGCGCCGGCACTTCGGTCATGTTCTGCTACCGTGGACGTAATTTTCGCTGAACACGGAGCTGTAGCACAAACCTTGAAGGAAAAAAGTGCGACGAAGCTTCAAAACTGACAAGCGGAGCAGCGAGAACACTATTTTGCTGGTAACTAAATTTTATTTGTATGTAAACATGTCAGGAAGCGTTGCGATGACCGAGGGCTCGGTTTGTTTATACACAGTGCAAGGAGCGGCAAAGCTTGAGAAACTTGTAAAGTATTGTGCATTACAAGCCCTCTATGTTTTTTTTTCTTCCTTTATGGGCCCATCGCTCGGTAAATTACTCTCTTCATCGTTTTATGTACGCTGTTGCCAAGTTGGCCCTTGAGGGATGCGACGCCGCGGGCCGCGCCGGCTCGCTAGCTATCACGGAGTCTCCGCTTACGTCATAGTGTGCGTCACTCAACTCCAACTACGTAGTTGGAGGCCACAGTTTGAATTCGACCGGCGGGAACAAGAAAAAACCTCAACTTCTTATCGCAATATCTCAGCAATTATTCGACTTTTTGCTGCCGGATAAGCGGCGACAGTGTCACAAAATGTTGTTTATTAGATTTTCATACCATCTTTGGCTGTCTTTAGTGTCCCTTTAAAGCCTCTGTTTGCCCCAGCTTTCCCGGCGTCGTTTTGGACGCAACTCTTCAATTTTTCGCCCACATCGCTCATGTGAAAAAAAAAAAAAAAAGTGCTTTTGGCACAAGAACATAATTTTCTTCGAACATATTCTTATCTTTATATTATGCGTTCGTGCCTATAGTCACTTCACTCACGGCATTGATGCATTCTCATTGATCGCTTGAACAGCATTTACGAAGCAAAGCCATCCGCAGTATTGCGGGCTGTTCATTCTCCACTTCATGCTCGCTCCGTGAAAACGGCATGCTAAAATTCCGCCAAATATTTCAATATTATGTTTTGTTTTTCGGGGGGGCGGGGGGGGGGGCGCAACCCCAATACGTTGCGCCGATGGGACAGTGATTCGCTCTGCCATCGGACAATCATAAATTCCGCCTCGCGCGGCAGAAGCCCATATGTGACCCTTTTTTGGTTCATGAAACCTTTCCAAAGCATTTCACCTCAAAAGAGCCGAGCACCAGGCCGGGGAAATGTTGTAGCCATTGGAAATCGGTGGATACCCGGCGGCACCAGTAATCGAACCTGGCACCTCCAGAATGCGAGATGGATGCTCTAGCACAAGGCCGCTGCTCAACTTCCGAACGGTCGAGCAGCGACGCTGTGGGTGCCGATGCCGGCGTAACCGAGCAAAGAGAGTTACGAGTTACAAACCACAACAGAGTCACGATTCGAACCGAAGAGAATTTCTGAAAAGCAGAGAAAGAAGAGTCACCAGCTCTGCGTAGTTACAGCGCCTTTCATTTCCAAAACGAATTTTCACTTTCTGTTCACGAATATTGCATAAGTTGGGAGAGAAATAATGTAATAGAAATTAAAGGTGCGTTCTAAGATTGTTAATAAAAGACGTTGCGTGACATGGAGATCAACTAGTTTTCCTAAATGTATTTACTTGATCCAAAATAACTAATTTGCCGAAGGTTTCAAATGTTATAGCGCACCTTCGAGGCTTGGGGTAAATGACATCTGCAGGAGTAAGAGAAAAAAAAAAACGGCGGCATTTGATGCAGTTTTGTTGTATACTCGATGTTCGTTCTTTTGTACGCAGCGAAACCTTAGATTCGCGCTCTGCGCACAGGATCGTCAAAATTCTAGGCATCCGTATTAAAGATAAAGAAAGAAAGAACATGCATTACCTATCTTCATGACCAACAAATTTTTGCTCCCGCATGCGTACATTTGAGGAAATTTATCTGGCGACGTTTGGGGAGATGCATTTTCTATTTTTCATTAGCCTGCGGTTTCACTGCTGCCTACAACGCTTATCTGCCATAGTGTATATATTTCTCTTTATTCTTATTTTTGCCTTCCCTGTCCTTTCCCCCTGTCGCTCACCTCTTGGACTTCGTCTACCGCTTCCTCACTATCCCTTTATTTCCGCCACCCCAGTTCAGGTGCTTCAGGTGTCAGATAGCAGGTACCGGGGCTGGCAAACAGTTAACTTTTCCTTCGGATATCTAATAATAAAATAACCACATACTTAGAGTTCAGCTTTCTTCTGCGAGCTTGTGAACAAGGAAAAGAAGTTGTTGCACAATTCAAAAACAAAAGACAGACAAACAGCAATCATGAACACTGAAAAGCACCGCATTGAAAAAGAAGGCCCTGCGTATAGATCCAGATATTTCGTTTCATCGAAATCGCTGAAGTGCTCTAAAGTGGTTCAGCCCCGCATCTCCCTTCATACATTTTATTCTTAGATATGTTGCCCGTACCATGCTTTTTTTTTTCGAATGCGTAATTAGTGATTATAATGGTAATACTACTCTCCGGTCATAATTATCGGTTAGAGCGATATATCTGCTGTTTAGCTGGTTCAGAAGGGCGCCTTTCACTTTATCGCTATTTTCCAGAGATTAAGAATATAAGGCTAAGCCATACATGCCTTGTCAGACGCGAAACCCGTCACCGGAAATCTTGTTCACAAAATGTGTCCACCAGAAGTGGCATAATTTGTAACGTCACGTATCAAAGTTGAATCTATATTAGGGGATTGTAATTCAGTAATAAAATAGTGAGTGGCGTAATGTATTGTGATGAATAAGTGATGGCATCATGTTAATCACCTTTAATTATTTGCTACTAATTAACGCATAGTTAAATATAAAAGAAAAAAAAAGAATATAATGAGGGGTTTCAATAGATAACAACATGTCATCATACAGACCTGTAACCACCGGCATACCTCAAGGAAGCGTACTTGGTCCCCTCCTATTTAACATATAGGTAAATGATATCACATCTGTTAGCCCCGTTCCACATTATATATCCTATGCAGATGACATCACCTTATTTTACGAGCGTAACTTTCCATCCTTAGAGGCTGATATCAACATGATCCTACCTTTATTAATGGAGTAAAGTGAACTCCCTGGAAATTAATACTAAAAAAACAAAGGCAGTCATGTTGACTCCCAGGCAATCGAAAACACCACACTTCTTAAATATCTCATTAGGATACGAACCAATATAATTCGTTGATTCAGTTAAAACACTTGGGGTATATCTGCACAAAAATATATGGGACACACACGTTATTTATGCTGTAACCAAAATATCTAAATCTCTCGGAATACTAGCGAGGTTCCACCCTTTCCTACCCCAAGCTATTAAACTGCTCATATACAATGCCTTGATTTCATCACATATAAGTTACTGCTTCCTTGTTTGGAGAACAATCATCACAAATCTAAATCGCTTGCACGTACTCCAAAAAAAAAAAAATCTATTCGGCATGTCGTAAGGGTCGACTCGCAAGCCCAAACAGGCGAATATTTTATGTGGCTTAATGTAACAAGTGTACATAATCTATACCTAAATACATTGGAAAAAAGATACAAACAACAACTTCATAACAGCCAGTAAGAATTAAAATATATAGCACAGTTAACTCGATCAACACATGCTCGTGATACACGCTTTTCAGAACCTTTGAAAGTTCTTTATTCACGGACAAATTATGGTCAACAAATGCTTCGTCATTCATTACCAAAACTTTTAAACAACCTCAAACATAATGGAATTGACATTAACCACAGCTAGTATTTCAAGAATTAGGTCTTTCCTGTCTGAACAAGCATAAGACAACCCATACTAATTAATGCTACTGAAATAATAGCATGCAGTTCTGTTGTAAAACCGTTTGCCTTTATGAATATGTACCTGTATGCGCTTTCCATTCGGTTTGTAAATTACTAGAGTTAATTCTTTTTCCCTTGTACTTCCTGTACATGTAAAAGAAGTTGTATAAGTTACACAAGAGAGCTTTGTAAGACCACTCTATATTGTTTAACCTTGTACATTTTGTTTGCTTTGTTCCATGAAAAGCATGAGTATGTTTTGTACAGTATCCACTTGTGTGCCGTCACTGTATGCCATGAAAAAGGAGGCTTGAGCGCAATTAAGTGAATATGTTTCACTTTTTGCTCGAGCTTCCTCCGTTGATTTCTTTTCTGACGGAAAATAGACTGCATTTGAATTTGAATTAGTGTAATTAGCTGTATCATCACGTGAAAAGAAGACGTCATGCAAATATCACATAAACCTCGCCGCGGGGGGGGGGGGGGGGGGGGGGGGGGGGGGGGAATGGTTAGGGCGCTTGGGCGCTCGAATGCCGTGTCCAAGGTTGCGTAATCGAATCCTGGTCGCGGCCGCCGCTTTTCGGTAAAGGCGAAAAGCAAGGCAACCGCGTGCTGTGTGATGTCAGTTCATGTTAAAGCACCCTAGGTGGTCAAAATTTCCGGAGCCCTCCTCTACGGCCTTTCTCATAGCTTGTGTTGCTTTGGGATTTTGGTTGGTTGGTTTGTTGGTTTATGAGGCTAAAGCCCCCCCCCCCCACCCCCCCCCCCTTAAGCCGGCAAACCAACCAAACAACCAAAATCACGAAACAAGATGGCTTGCAAAAATTTTCAGTTACGTGGCTTGATTACGTTATACTAAAGTCACCTGACACTATATGACGTCTAAAACGTTTCAATGTCATATCACTAACGGCGTCATACCAAAGTCGTGTGGCAAGACGATTTACAAATAAAAATTTCAACAAATCAGACATTTATCGCAAAAAGGAGGCACTTAGCATTTTCAGCAGCGCATGCTTTCGCATTTCTGCAACGCAGCTGATCAGTGATATCAAAGTTTTGGGAACAATGTTATTAAATCATGCAACATGCTCGATGTCACTGTGATGTGAAAATCCTAGGGTTCTCGATAGTTTCTCTTTCTTTCTTTTTATTTGTGCAGCCGCTTTCCTCTACGGCACCTTTTCTTGATAAAAAGTATCCGCGTCCTGCGGCAGATATTCATAACTACGCACGCCAAAAGGCCCAAGTGTGTTCTGTGATGTTACTGCACGTTAAGATCCCCAAGTGGTCGAAATGATTTCGCAGCCCTCCACAACGACGCCTCTTTAGGATGCAGCTTTTATGCGCCCGCTCGACGGTTGAGCCGCGTCGCCATTGGCGTCGGTGTAAAAGAGCGAGAGTCACGAGCAAAGCGCATTTCTCGGAAGAGAAGGAAGAGCCATGAGCTCGGCGCCGCTCGCTCGTTCTTGGTCCTTCTTTCTCTTCTGATAACTCCACTTTTGTTCGTTAGGAAAATAGTGCTTTGTAACTGCGCATGCATATATACAAGCGACTATCGAATTTTTTGCCTCAATATATGGTAAAAATGCGTCCGTTAAAAATAGAAAAATGTAGAATCATGCAGATGTACTGCTGTGCATACCAGAATGAAGAAATATCACCACCTCAGTTACGCGGGAGCTGTAGCACTCTGGCACTTCCGATGTGCAACTTTGTCGTCCTGCGCACTGAAAGCAGAACATTAAGCTGGACTCAAATGCAGGGCTATTTAACCTTGCTAGTAACTGCAGCCATGAAATTAGGAGACGCCTGCTTCTGGGAAAGAGAGCAATGGTTAGCCTTGACCGCCTAGTAAAGAGCAGAGACATTAGTCTGCCAACCAAGATCCGTATAACTCGTGCTATGGTCTTTCCAGTTGTGATGTATGGATGAGAGAGTTGGACTGTGAAAAAGGCTGACCGCCGAAGAATTGACGCGTTTGAATTGTGGTGCTGGCGAAGACTCTTGAGAGTTCCTTGGACTGCCAGAAGATCAAATCAGTCGATATTGTCGACGATAAACCCTGACTGCTCATTGGAGGGTCAAATCCTAAAGTTAAAACTCAGCTACTTTGGTCATCTGATGAGAAGAGAGGAGTCGCTGGAGAAAGATTTGATGTTGGGAAAGGTTGAGGGTCGCCGGAGAAGGGGTAGGCAGCGAACGCGATGGTTAGATGGCATCCTCGAGGCACTGCAGATGAAGTTATGTGATGTTAAGAAGATAGTGAGAGACCGGAAAGCGTGGCGTGACATGGTCCATAGGGTCACGAAGAGTCGGACACGACTGAACGACTGAACTGACTGACTGAGAAAAACACCGCGAGCACGAGTTGGCTCAAAGAAACCCAGACACATGCATTGGCCTTCAGCTGATTTTGTTTCGGGAACCTCGTACCTCAAAATATCGCCTTCTAAATAATAAAGTAAACTTCCCAACCCCGAAAAATGGCGCGTGCGATATATTGCCAGAAAGCGATGTCTTTCTTGAAGGAAGACTGATGTTCGTGTCAAACTTTTTTTTCGGTGAGTGTTACTTAAATTTCCCAGTGATAACTTAGGGCTATTAAAGTGAGCGAGTTCAAGAAAAAAAAAAATGTTTGAGAGCACTGCGGCATGGGAGGAATGTAAGCATTTTTTGTGGAAGAAAGAAGAGACACGGAAGAAGAGACTTCCGGTTTGTGGCGTCCATCTATTCCGTAAGATACCATAGAAGTTGGGTTTGGGTACCACGTGACTCCCCATGAACGTCGACATTACCCCATGGCTATTTCGACGTGCGATTGATTTTTTGCCTCTAATTAATGAAATAATTACTCCCCATCCAACAACCTTTTTCTCAGAGAGATTTTTTCATCCCCTATATAGTGCAACCATTCGTTGCCTTATTCATTTCCTTGACATTCGTTTCGTTCGAACGTAATCCTGCCGCTAGTGATCCGACATACCCGTCGCCTGATTGACTTAATTGGCTCTAATTAACTAATTACTCTGCGGCACCAAATTTTTCCCTAACGAGATTTTTCATCTTCTACCTAGTCCAGCCATTCATTTTCTTGACATTCGTTTCGTTCCAACGTAATCCTGCCGACGAACTTCTGCTGATCAAGACCTTGAAAATATACCCACTTTATGCTCATGCATTAATAATTTAGAATAAGCTCATGCGCCGCCCTTTTGTGCCGTTCTGTCTTCGTATCGCTGCTTAAACGATATAATTTGTCGTTAACATCACACAGCCACATTTTCATATTTATGCGCTTGTAAAACCACTCGTGTTCTGAAATTTGTCAAATGCTTCATAAGAGCACTGTGGCCCAGGCCGAGTTATACGGCAGCGCATATATATTTGAAGAAAAAGTGAAATGTCATAGTATCACAATGGCACGGCGATGGTCGTAGGAATGCCCTTAAATGCGCTTCGTCTGAAATCATTACTTGTAAAACAGGAGAACGCCTTCTCTGCCTAAAGAGCGACACGACCGAGTACAATCTTCGACATGGTATACACTGCAATTTGACAAGGCTACCGAGAAAATTACTTTTGGCCAAAATAATTTACAGGGCGCGCATGTGAGGGAAAAAGTTATCTTGCTGTCATGGAAGCCAATCGCAAGAAGTGTGTGAAAGTGCGCGGAATGAGCCTACTGCATCAGCTGACATCATTACCAGCCGCGCTGAAGAGGCCACCGTACGAACGGGTGATTTGTCGCTGCTTTGTGCGCGGAGTGTGAGGGGTTCTGACTCTCAGAGGCCCTGACGCGGGGCGCTGATGTTGACAAAATACATCTTATGTCTACTGTTTCTTTGCATTCATTATATTTTCTGTTGTATTGAGCAGCGTGAAATATTCCACTTTAACCAGTGACCTAGTGCTGGCCATCCAGAGTGCACGAGCATAGTGCACCTGTCCCTCGGGTTTTTTAATGCTAGATTTCAATGGTCTTCGTCTTCTAACAAGCCGGCCGCTGTCAAAACATGCCCATTTTTAGTGGATGATGTGACGTCACAACCGCACGACCTCGAACGGACAATTCAAGCACTCCCATCGATCTCAAAGTAGCACAGCCATGACGTCATTACACGATTAGTCGTGGGTCTACAGGGTCGCTATGTCATTAAACCACCATTACGTTGGTTGTGATAAGAAAAGTAGATACGCCAAAGCAAAAGTGTTTGTGCGGGACTCGAACCGCTGCCTGTTGTGTTGTGAGAACAGCGCGCTACCCCCCGGCCAGTGCGGAATCTCCGTTAGGTTATCTAGTTCAAGGCATCGAACCGTACAGTTAGCAACAGCTCGTTCATATATGGGGGTTTAACGTCCCAAAGCTCAGGCTGTGAGAGACGCCGTAGAGGAGGGCTCCGGAAATTTTGACCCCATTAGGTTCTTTAACATGCACTGACATTGCACAGCACACAGGCGCCCAGCTTTTCGTCTCCACCGAAAAGCGGCCGCCGCTGCCAGGATTCGATACAGCGTCCTTGGGTTCAGCAGTCGCATTCCGTCCCCATATGAGTCACAGCGGCAGAGCGTGCAATAAGAAAGCTATCTGATTACACTCCTAGGGCTGAGCATCCCCATATATATTTCTTTCCACCAGGATCGCTGCACTATCTTTATGTAGCACGTCAATTAGGCCGATAACGTACTATGTATTCAAGGTACGCTAGCGGATCCACATTCTTTGAGAAAGTGGCTCGTCGACTAAAGACGCTAAAAATCACGTTAAACTGACGCTTTATTATGGTTTGGTTTGGTTTGGTTTGTGGGGTTTAACATCCCAAAGCGGCTCGGGCTATGAGAGACGCCGTAGTGGAGGACTCCGAAAAATTCGACCACCTGGGGTTCTTTAACGTGCACTGACATCGCACAGCATACTGGCGCCATGCTTTTCGCCGCCACCGAAAAGCGGCCGCCGAGGCCGGGATTCGATCCCGCATCCTTGAGAACAGTAGTCGAGCGCCGTAACCACTGGCTTTATTATGGATTCTATTAATAGGCGCATCAAAATAGCGGTTGTGAAAATTGCAGTCGGTTCAGCGAGTCCAGGCACTTAAACAATCGTCCGCACTGGAATGTCTTTGCAGTGGTGACAACACCGATCGTTCGATATTGAAACGGAGACACAATTGGCATAAAGTTGAAGATTCAACTGTGAATTATTATCCGAATTTACTGCGCAAACCCAGGTGGCTTTCAAGTTTTGGAGCGTAGATCTTATATGCGCCTGTTAAGCGGATAAGCTCCGTCACCGCTGTTGTTGTCGGTAAAAAAGAGAAAGGAAGTCACGAGCCAAAGAGAATTTCTCAGAAGAAGAGAAAGAAGAGCCACCAGCTCTGCGTAGTTACTGCGCCTTTCATTCCAAAACGAATTTTTATTTTGTGCTCACGTGAATTTTAATAAGTCTGGAGAAAAACAAATATAATAAAAGTATAATTAAAAGACGCTTTGTAACAATGTTATTAATAGAGGTCGTGTGGCATAGAAAATAATTCGTACTAGTTTTCCTGAATGAAGTTTTACCTTGCCGTTGATTTCCAATGTTCTAGCGCACATTCGATCTTTAGACGAGATGACATCTGCTGATGCACAGATCAAAAACTGGCCTTTGATGCGACCTTGTATACTCGACGTTCGTTCTTTTGTACATAGCGATACCTGACGTTTGCGCTCTGGGCACAGGATCGCCGAAATTCTAGGCATCAATAATAAAGGTAAAGAAAGAACACGCATTTATCTCCTTCATAGCCAACAAATGGTTACACCTGCATTCGTGCCTTTGAGGACATTTATCTGGTGTCATTCGGAGAGACTTTATTTTTCTTTAGTTTCCGGTATTACTGCTGCCTACACTGCTTATCTTTGGAGTTCAGCTTTCTTCTGCGAGATTCCGAACGAGAAAAAAAAAAAAAAAAAAAAAAAAGAAACGTCGTTTCACAATTCAAAAACCAAAAAAAGAGAAGCAGCAATGATGAATACAGAACAACACCTCGTTGAAAAAAAGGGCCCTGCGTATAGATTCAGAGCTTTTTCATTTAATCGAAATCGTTGAAGTGGTTTAAAAGTTTAACCTTCAGCACCGCCTCACGCTTATAAGATCGTTCATTTTATTCAAGAAATTGCCCGTACCACGTTTTTGTTTTTGTTTTTTTTTTTCGGATGCATATTAGTGATTATATTGGCAATACTACTCTGCGATGATAGTCATCGGTTGAGCGAAATATCCACTGTTTTTCTCTTTATCGCCATTTTCCAGAAATGAAGAATACAAGGCGAACGCTTTATATGGCTCGTCAGATGCGAAACCCGTCGCCGGAAGTTTTGGACGCAAAAGATGTCCACGAGAAATGGTACCATTTGTAACGTCACGTGTCGAAATTGAATTTGCATTAGGGTAATGTAATAGAGGGCTTACAAAAGTAAGTCTGGCAACAGTGAGCGGCGAGCTGATCCCGCTCGCCGCTCACTGTTGCCAGACTTACTTTTGTAAGCCCTCTATTACATTACCCTAATGCAAATTCAATGGCGGCCATATTTTCATCGCTTCATCCGTCAGCTCTGTGTCCGTCCGCTTGTCACGTTGTAACTAAGAGTGCTGTGCTTGAACCGGCTTATCGATGTCAAGAAAAGCCACTATCTGGTCGAGGAACCTCTCCTCTGTCCTTGGCGCTTTTTGTCAGCGACGCCTAGATGCGTATTTTGACAGCCGAGGTGTGGTGGGGCCCACCGGATGAGCTTAGTTATAAACTGCTCTGCGAGTCGTACACGGACCCCTCGTTGATCCGCGTAGCGTTATCCCTATCCAGATAATGCATCCAAAGTTTTATAATCTGGAGAATTTTTTTTTTTTCTGTGTGCCTTTGCTATTTACTTGGAAGCCTATGAGAGACGATCGTGAGTTTGCTTGGCTTGCGCATCACCATCGCTTCGGAGAAGAAAGCAAAACTTATCAGTGGATGCCTGTTGGCTTTCCGGGTCGGTTTGACGCTTTTTGACTGTCCGTGCTAAATTATGACGAACAGAAGTTGTCTTCGGTTTTTTTTATTAATTGAAATATTTGAAGAAGGTGTTCAAAGGTGTCAAATGGCTCAGAATGGAAAGTGAATGTTTGCTGATGTTGAGTAGTGATGTATTAAAATGTAAAATATTAAATAAAATAAAAGAAGAAAATAAATAAATGATAGAAGAAATAAAATAAATAAATAAAAGAAACCTAAAAACTAAAATTGAAAACGTGAAGAAAACATCGTGTTTGTGTGTGTGTGTGTGTGTGTGTGTGTGTGTGTGTGTGTGTGTGTGTGTGTGTGTGTGTGTGTGTGTGTGTGTGTGTGTGTGTGTGTGTGTGTGTGTGTGTGTGTGTGTGTGTGTGTGTGTGTGTGTGTGTGTGTGTGTGTGTGTGTGTGTGTGTGTGTGTGTGTGTGTGTGTGTGTGTGTGTGTGTGTGTGTGCGTGTGCGTGTGCGTGTGCGTGTGCGTGTGCGTGCGCGTGCGTCCATGCGGAGACAACGGCTATGGTGTCACATCCTTAACGGCTTAACGGCGAAGCTTAAGTGTCGCCCTAATATTTTTTTTAACAATAAGAATATAAATTTGATTTGATGACCACAGCCAGTGTCACCAATCACAAACACTGCGCAGTAATGTGAGTTGACTTTTCAAATTTCTTTTCGTTTCAGCCGAGTTCCTCTTTACAAAACCTTTCCCTATGTCAGCGCTTGCATATGAGGTTAAGGCTTCAAATGTCTACTGTATGACAGAAGAAATAAACAAGAAATCGGCATATTTACAAAATCAACTGAATTTCAGGTGGCTGTCAATTAGCGAACCATTGGGCGACTTGATCGATAAAACACACTAAGTGAAACGCAAGCTTCGTTATTTTATCGGCCGCACTGGCAGTATTTATAGGCTCAGAATACAAGCCTGAGCTGCGCGCTCTAGACACGTACCGGATTTCGCACGCATCATGAGGCGGTAATACTTTTCGAAACGGGCTGTAAGTGAGCATATTGCGGCACACTAGTGAGGGTTTTGCAGCCGCTTTTGCAGCGTGAAACACACAGCTCGGGCGCCCTAGACAGCCGTTTTGCTCTCTGTACCACACACATACCATTTCGTACGATGGTGACAAGTAGCTTCGGTAATCATGCCCTTGTCATAAGTCAAGTACAGAATGGCGAATGCAATCTACGTGGAAAAGGTTTCAAACGAACCTATTTGCACTATACGTTCGTTACAGACGCATTGCTCCTTCTCCCGTGTCCTCCATCGCAGCATAAGCTTATCCTTCAAGTTCACAAGGCACCATAGCACGCAAAGCAACCTTGCTGGTTTAGGTGATATTACGTTCTGTGAGCTAGCTCCCAGTCAGAGGGGCGTGCAGTAATGCTTGACATGATGGAAGCCACACCTGTAAAGCCATTAGAATTGCAAACGAGCGGTCGCATACACGCGTATACCGTGATTCCGTGCGCGTCTGCGACGGTGCGCTGGCTGCACAAGGGCACGCAGCAACAAGCTGGAATTCCGAGCAGAGCTTGGTGTTAGTAGCGACTACTGAGTTGTTTAAAAATGAAACAATCGCTTGTGAGCATTCCAACGCAGCTTGCGGTGCATGAACGGCTTCCACGAAGGCGCACGCTGGCAGTACTCTGTGGGAGGCGCGGGCGGATGGAACAAACCATGGCCGCCGCGCACAGTTTGTGTTTCTTTCACTAGATGGCACTAAATGTTGTAAAGCCAACACTATCATCATCATTATCATCATCAACCTCTATTGAGTAATAAATTTGTAAATTTCGTAATGTGTCGTCATGAATGAGTGATGACATCATATTGACAACCTGTAATTATTTGATGATAAGTAATTAAGGCACAATAAATATATATATATATATATATATATATATATATATATATATTTAAATCTAAACTGATTACAATGAGGGTTAATTAGTGTAATTGGCTGTGTCATCACATGAAAAGAAGGTGTAACACCGAATCACGTAAACCTCGCCACTTTGGTGCAGTGGTTAGGGCGCTGGACTGCTGCGCCCAAGGTTGCGGCCGCCTTTCGATGGAGGCGTGAAGCAAGGCAACCTTGTGCTGTGCGATGTCAGTGCATGTTACAGAACCGGTTGAAGTTTCAGGAGCCCTCCTTCAGAAAAAACACGGGAGCCTTTTAGCGTGCATATCTGTGCATATCCTGGCTATAGGGCTGGGAGAAGGTTATTTATAAGAACCAGTGTCTAGGAGCCACCCGAAACGAACATCATACAATTTCTTTTTCTTGTTTTTTTTTTTTTTTTTAGGAATACAAAATACGTGAACTAAATGTCTCATTAGAGGGGCATCCATAGTAAATACGTTGTGGAACGTATAACTTACTGACAAGTGTTTGGGATGCTTACTGACGTTACAGTAATAAGTTCAACGGGCAGCGCGATAGCTGAGCCTACGGAGTGATTGATGATAACAGCTAGGTTCGACTCACTGAAGCACTGCGTGAAATAAACATAGATAAAGCCTTGAATGCGCTTCAATTGCATCTTGCTTCCAGGACGTTACTCAGCAACTCTTATCGCCTTGTAGCCACAGGATCTGAATGTCGCCGTTCTGGTGTGGAACAAACACGCAAGCACGTTGTAAGAACTTTAACGAATTTAGAAATATTTGCAGAAAAATTGCGGCCACACAAAGAGCCACGCAAAATTCGCCAGAAAGACTTACGACTGCTTACGAGTGAGAATTGTGGCGCCACAACATCTCCGCAAATGCTTCTAAATTCAATAAAGTTCTTACAATGTGCTTGCGGTTAAAAGCACTCTGGAGGCGGGAGCGGATCGCGTACCGTTCTACGTGCACAGCGGAGGTTTGCAGACAAAGGTCGATAAACTCCAGTTTGTCATCGCTTCCCTGTTTTACACCGACTATAACAAAGTTTTAAGCTATGTTCCTTAAATTTAACAACTTGGTTAGAGCGTGAAATTAAAGAACTTATTATTGATCTAGGCTGATCACACTCGGATCCTCTTTACTTGCCGCCTTGCTACAGGGGCTACTAATTTGAACACCTAACGCGAGAATAAGATATCGGGATACGGTGCTTCTCTTTAGCGGCGCCAGGGGTTCCAATCTCACTCCCAACTGTAGTTAGGCAGCGTTCTTGCGGGAAATGTGCTATATGGAGCCCTTCCCGGCAAGTTCGCACCGCAAGATGTTGAAATCTGGTCATGCAACCAGATTGTGCGTCACCTGATCACTCTGAGGCAACGGCTCTACACGTTACCATGCGTCCGGTACGGTGGGCCTGTTGACCATTGTGTTCTCCTAGACTACAACGTACTGTGTAGGTATTGACTTCAGGTCTCAGCCGTTCTGCAACACCTCGTTCGCCGTTCACAACAGCGTTCGAAAAAGATGTTCATCGGTACAGCGACAGGTTTCACTTGACGTGCGACGAGGACTTAAATGAATTGCAACCCATAGAAGGTGGAATCCAAACAAGCGCTAATCTGCACTTTCTTGGTGGAAGCCATGTTGGTCGCGACGCGGACGTTCACTTTCGACACCTCTATGCGACATTTCAGAAATGTGCCGCAGAAACAGCCTTTTGAGACGCTTTTCTCATGTTCTGCAGCGGCTGTTACAGCTGGCACTAGTGTGACTACCGTGTTTTCTTAGCTTCGCCAGGCGTTCGGCAGATAAAGCCCGCCCTCGTGTAGAAAATAAGCACAGAAATTTTGAAGTGTTTACCAGCATTATAGCATGGCATGTGACATCTACTTTGCAAAGCACTTCAAAGTTTGCTTATTTAATGATAGCGAGCAAGGGAGGTCAGCTGCAGCTGCGGAGCCAACGTCAGCGAAGTGTTGGCTTTGTGAATATGTGCGTCTGCTCAAGCGTTCCACGGTCGTGCTTCTTGCTATTTTAATGAACGAAAATCAAAACGAATGGGCAAGTTGCGAGGCATTGAATTAAAAAATAACGATAGCAGATGTTTCCGCTTTCAGCATCATCAACCAATTTCAAACGACGCGATTCAACATAAATTCAACGGAGAAGAGCTGAAACAAGTACTGGCCACTCCTAATGCTCGGAAGGTATAAAGGCCGCATCCTGTTAGCTACGGAACTCTATAGTGAGCAGTGATGTGAAAAAAAAAAAAAAAAAAAAAAAAAACCTCGTTTGCTTAATTTTTATTTCTTACTATACCAAGTTCGTCCCTCTATGCTTTTCCGTACCCAACAACAAACAATCTCTGCATTTTGTAAAAAGAAAAAAAAAAGTACCCCTATTTATAGACTTTACATTGAAGCTGCTGTCTGACATAATTAACGCCTAAGAAAGTAAAGTTGCACAATGAGGCTTGGCCGTTGTACCTTAAGCGCCACATTCGGGTCGTACATGGCGCAGAGGAAGTGCTTTTTTCTTTAAGCAGTTGTAAATATTCCATTAAAATTTTCAGCAAATAGGTAAACTGGAAGCCTATATTAAACGCAGGGATTATCATCGGTCAGCTGTAAAATGCGGTGGGGTTGACAGATACATTTTATAGAACCGAGAGGTATGTTTCATAGGCGTCCTTTCATCGCATTTTTATTGTTTCGCATAGATAAAGTGGCATAGAGGAAGAACATCCACCTCACGTGAAATAGGACCATGGTTTGAATCCCGGTGCCGCATAATTTCCCCTGGATTTAAAAAAAGGAAAAAACATCAGCGTGGCGATGGAGTTGCATAAAATGGTTTGGGATGCGACCTATCCAGTGAACACCTCCGCAAAACGCTCTTCGTCATCCGAACAGGATTTGGCCACCCTGGTGTAGTACTTGACCATAACCTTCTACGAATATTCGAACAAACCCCCGGCCAGCGGCTGCGAAGCAATTGACCACGGCGGCGGTCAGACCTGCAACGCAGCAGAGTGCTAAGAATGTCTGGCTACGGGCAAGCCGCCATTGTAAACTGACCCTGGCGAAGTTCAACGCTAGAACCCTTGCTAGTGAGGCTAGTTTAGCAGTACTGTTACAGGATTAGAGGGTATAGAATGGGATGTGATAGGGTTTATAGTGAGGTTAGGGGTCAAATGAGGCATATACTGTACTGAAGGGTGGACATGTATTGTGTTATCGAGGACTACCCGAGAGACGAGAACTAGAGTTAGGGTTCCTTGTCAATAATAATACTGCTGGTAATATAGAGAAATTTTATAGCAATAATGAGAGGGTGGAAGGCATCGTAATTACGCTTAATAAGCGGTATAAACTGAGTTATAAAGGAATACGCGCCTACATGTAGTCATGATGACCAGGCAGTTGAAAGCTTCTACAAAGACGTAGAATCGGCAATGTGGAGATGGAAAACGCAGTATACAGTATACTGTACTAATGGGGGACTTAAACGCAACGCTAGGGAAAAAGCAGGCAGGAGACCAGGCAGTGGGTGACTATGGTATTGGTTCTAGGAATCGCAATGGGAAGTTGCTAGTAGAGATGTGCACGGGCTCGAGCCGGTCCGATAGCCCGGGCCGGGCTCGGGCCGCTCGGAATCCCCCTCCCTCGGGCTCGGGCCGCGCCCGGAACCAAGTATATTGGTCTCAGGCGGGTCGGGCCGGGCAGGACGCCCCGGTCACGAACACATGCAACTATTGTGAAAGCGCGAAAATAGTGCGATATGCGTCTAGAATGCACAGCATTTTCCAGCGTATTCCCCACGCGAGAGTTACCGAGTTATTTCCCGGCGTCGACCCACTTTCCTCCCGCCTCCTCGCCGCCAACGGATATTTGGTACCCGTCAGTGACCGGGCAGACAGGCCGCTTTTGGGCTATTTAGTTTCGAGTTTCGCATCTCCTCTTTGGTAACACCGGCGCTAATGTTTATGTATCCGTTTCAAGATTCTCGCCACAATGTCGTCTCTGCTGTGGCTTACTCCTGCTTTGGAATGGCCTCGTTTGAAGCGGGACATAGCTCAATGCATCGGCGGTGCAAGAGTTTCCTGTTGTTTCTCTTACTACGAAAAGTTCACGTGAAAGGCACACGGTGAGCCACTCGAGCTCACCGAGTACTCGACCACAAAACCAACCCCTTGTTTAAGTTCAGAGCTAGGGCATTTTGGAGAAGCAAACAAGCTGCTTACCGAAAGACGTCTTTCCTATCAAAGAACGTGTTAGTGATTCCGGTCACTAGTTGTAGCACCGAAAGAAACTTCAGCGCTGCCGAGTTTATTATCCTGGAGCGCCGCAGATGCCTCAATTCAATGTATAACTTGTTTTTGCACAATAAGGTAATTCTAATGCCTCAAATACATGTATATGTATTTGCTGAATATGTAGAGGCACAGCACGTGCCTCTACATATTCAGCAAATACTTATACATGTTCTTGGATAAACTTATCATCCTGAAATTCTTCTTCTTTTTCATAGCTTAAACTGCAATTATAGCATGACGGTCCGGGCCAGGCAAGGGTCCTAAATTTGAGCGCCGGGCCGGTCTCAGTCCCTTTCAGAGTCGGGCCGGGCTATGGTGTGTAGCGTCGGGACCGGGCCGGGCTCAGGCTCAAAATTTCGGCTCGCGCACACCTCTAGTTGTTAGTCGCGTTTGCAGAGTGCAATAACATAAGAATCATGAATGCCTTCTTCAGCAAACCGAAGAACCGGAAGTGGACATGGAAAAGCCCTAACGGGGAGACTAACAATGAAACTGACTTCATACTGTGTTCTAACCCCGGCATTATGCAGGATGTAGAGGTAATCGGAAAGGTGCGATGCAGTGGCAACGGATGGTAAGGTCTTGAATTAGTCTAGATCTGAAGTGGGAATGAAACAAACTAGTAAGAAAGAAGTCCATCAACAAATTAGCGATGAAGGAATAGTAAAAGAATTCGGGATCTCGCTACAGAATAGATATTACGCTTTACCCGAGCATGATGATCTTAGTGCATATGCGATGAATGATACCTTCAGGCATATCATTACTGAGTGCGCAGCCGAAGTAGGCGGTAGGATAGCTAGAAATGATACTAGTAAACTGTCTAAGGGGACGAAAAATTTTATTAAGAAACGCCAAAGCATGACAGCTTCCAACCCAACAAAAGGATAGAACTGGCAGAGATATCAAAGCTAATCAATAAGCGTAAAGCGGCCGAGATAAGGAAGTAAACATGAACAAAATTGAGCATGCTCTAAACGGGAACGCTGGCAGCCTTAAAGCAGTGATGAGGAAATTGGGTATAGGCAAAAATCAGATGCGCTTAGGGACAAGGCGGGCAATGTCATCCCGAATATGGACAAGATAGTTAAACTATACTGATCTATACAGTCTATATAATGATATTCGGCATTAGTGAAAAGCAGCAAGACGTTCAGAAATTTACGAAGGGCGAGGTTAAGAAAGCTTTAAAAACTATGAAAAGAAAGAAAGCAGCTAGGGCGGATATGGTAAAGACGGAGGAGATATCGTGCTTGGAAAACTGGCCACCCTGTATACGCAATGCCTGGTGTCGACGGTACTGGCATCATGCTCTAACATCTTAATTCATAAGAAAGGGGACGCAAAGAACTTGAAAAATTACAGACCAATCGCTAGCTACTAAGGTGATCGCTAACAGAATCAGGACAATCAATCACTTCAATCAAGCAAAGATAGAGCAGTTTTTCAGAAATGGTACTTCACTGTCCATTACATCCATACCATCAACCAGCTGATATAAAAATGCTCGGAATATAATCAGCCCTTATACATAGTATTCATTTATTACGAAAAAGCATTTGACTGAGTATAAACCTTGGCAGTCATGCATGCATTGAGAAATCAGGGCGTAGACAAGCCTCATAGGAAGTACTGGAAGATATCTATAGTGGCTGCACAGCAACCATAGTTCCGTATAAAAAAATTACAAAATTCCCATTAAGAAAATTCAGGGGGCACTTTGGCTCACTAAAGGCCGCTGTACGGTCACTATTTGGGCGCTGCGCCCGTCCGCTCGAGAACGCATCCGCCAGGTCCTAACAATGGGGCGGACGGAGGCATGCGTCCTCCGCCCGGCTGCCGCACAGAGTTCGCGAACTTCAACTTTTGTCGCATGCGTTCTGGAGGCGCATCGCAAGCTCCTCCTACTTTTTCAAAGATGGCCGCCGACCGAGCGTAGGCGAAAGAAGGCCTAGGCGGACGGTGCCCGTCGATGAAAGATAGACTTCATGTCGCTATTGCTCGTTTATTACGATTATTCAAAGCGACTTGGAAGTTTGGATTGCCATGTGCACAAGCATCGAGTGACAGTTCCCCCAGCTGAGTTGGCCTGCACCGAGTTGACGAGTGGCCGACAAACCTACGGAAGATGTACTACTACTGCTACACAGTTGCGGTGCCTCGACGTGTTTATTGCTGCAGGATTTTCACGGACATCATCAGGAAGCAGCTCCCCGCAGTGAATTAATTCCCTGTGCGCGTAGACAGTTTCATAGCAGCCACAATTAGTAGGAGTGTAGCGAAAGTGATACGTTCGGAACGTCTGCGGTTTTGCCAAGTTGGAAATCGCCTGCAAGTATATCTGTTACGAGTGAAAAGCTCACTGCGCACGCTTTGTTTTCCGAATGTTGATATGAATTTTGAGCTGTGCTAGTCGCATTCATTCGTCTGCTTGTAGCGATCGCGAGCATACGATGTTGTTCGTGTTACGTGCCGATCACTGATATCAATCGTGTTTCGTGTATGTGCTGTGCTTCAGAACTGCCGTGGGTGTGAAGTGCCCTTTCTGAAAACTGTGTTTTACGTGCGCGAAACAATTTTGTCTGCACGGAGAAGCGTCGAGAAGCCGGCACCAATCTGCTGCTTGATGCTTCGTGAAGTATGTTTGTGATGGTTGCTTGTTATCGTTGCTTCGTGTGATGTCTCGACAGATGTGTTTATTGGGATTAATTGTTGTACTCCGAATGCTCTCATTACAACCGTGCGCGGACGGCATTGTTGCTAGTGTTCTTGGCTTCTTTATATATAGGTATGAGTTGTGGGCACACAACCACGGCGGGCTTGTAACCAAGTTTTAGTGCCGGGAAAAAGACAAAAAAACAACGCATTCTTGTTCTGTGAATGGAACGATTACTGTAGAAATGGCTGAGAAAGCTAAGAAGGCGTGTAAGATTTTTTAGGACAAGTGTAATAGATTGGGCAGTGTTACATGGTACAGGAAGAAAAGTACAGACACAATCTGAAACGAAATGCAATCTTATGTGTTATTCAGTTTCCCCACTGGAGCAGTATAAGGTTAGAAGGATGGAAGTTTTCTGCACATTGTGCAGGACAGACCTCATGATATTCTCATTTAAAAAAAAACGCACTGTAAGCCATAATAATAAAGAGTAAGAGTACCTGCAAGCAAGATCTCAGTAGAAAACCACCTGCACGAAAGTGTGTAAGGCTCTATGGATTCAGCTTTATCATGCGGCTCACAGAGCATAGTGTGAACCTTGGGGTGCAAATACATGGCACAAGGCATTTGTTTACATCTGGCATGCCTTAAGCTGCATGCAGTAACACTTCATGAGAGTGATGAATGCTGGTACTCTCAAGTATGACTCAAGGAGCAAAGATTTTAGGCATATTTATAGCAGAAATTAATGAGTAGAAGGTATGTAACATGGTCACACAAACACTTTCTATCCTCATTGAACTCGATCTGCATTCAACTCGTGCAATCGTGCCCGAGCCTGCTTGGATCGAAGCTGTTTCTGAGCGCTCTTGAGTTTTGAAGCACATCCGAGAGCGGGCGTCGCCACCCTCGATGTCACCTAACGCACACGAAGGAAGCTTCTCAGTGGTCATTCAAAACGGCCGTGCAGCACTGGATGCTTCAATGCTTCCTGAAAACCTCAATGAGGATCACAAGTGTTCGCGTCGCAGAGGTATAAGAAGGAGCAGGTAATTTCAGACTGAGTTTGCTAAGAAATGGGCTGCTACCACAGTCCTTTGAAGTGCATTACAATGAAAAACCAAAGGTATATGCAGAAAATAACATCTCATAAGCTTTTGTACTCTCAAGACAGGCAGTTTGCACATGTAAGCACTTCAGACGTCACGTGAAATCCTGTGAACAGCTGACCAGCGGCATTTTTCTGCAATATACATTTCCCTCATTGTCTTATGAACAGCCAAAAAAAAAAAGAAAATGCTTTTCGTAATGGCAATAACATGCACCTATTATTTACTGCAGATTTCCTGCTCTCATTGATTCATTTCTTTTTTTTTTAATTTTTACTTCTTAATTATTTCGTGGTTGAAATTGCCTACAAGGATTTGATTCGTTTGAAAAGCTCACTACACATATCTTGCATTCTGAATGCTGAAATAAAGTTCGATCTGTGCAGGTAATCGTGTTTGTTCCTCTCCCTGTAGTGACCATGCATGCACGCCCTTGTCCCTGCAACGTGTCCATCATAAGTGGCTCGTGTGTACTGTGCCTGAAAACGGGCTTGGGTGCGACGTGACCTTTCTGGAAACTATTTTGCATTAATGAAATGATATCCACTGTCTGCTTGCTGATGTGACTACAGAAGCATCGGCACCACTCAGTGGCTTGATTCTTCATGAAGTATAATTCTTGCAAATATAGCTAGATTACAGCAAGCCTGTCTTGTCTGTGCCACGTCTTGTTCTGATTAATCGTTATGTTGTGGGTGCTGGGCATCATGATGGTGAGCTGACAAAACTGTTAATTTTTTTGTCTCTCTTAAAAGGGTACATATCTATGATGGGTACCGAGGGTTTGGTGCTGAGCCAAAAACAAGAGGCGAGATTCGTGTCCCAATAGAGCACATGCCGTGTAATCAACTTGTGTCGTTCTATCCTTGGCCCAACGAGCAAGATGCCACCAAATTAATGGCTAAGAAAGATGGTAAGGCCCATTATAAGACTGAAATGAATTGGGCAATATTATGGTGCAGAATGAAAAAAAAAATGTACAATCTGAAAAGAATTTTCAACCTGGCTAAACATTCTTCCAGTTGCAATGACACAACTATATACAGGTACTTGCACATTTTTATCAGGGCAGGGCCCTTGATCACACTGAGGGAAGATGAATTCAAATAATGAGTTGCAACTGAGCAAGATGAATTTTCAAACAAGTTTCCTTGAGACTAAACCGTGAAGGTTCGATAGTGTCAACCCTCTACAGCATGATAATTCGGGTAAAATTCCGTCGCACAACCACATTACCTTGCATTGCCTTGAGCTGCATAAACATGCTTCTTGAGAATGTTAAATGCTGCTGCTTAGTGTAGCAAAAAAATGGAAATTACTTGGCAAGAACCAAATATTGAGGAGAACTAAAATGGGGAGGATAAACATTTTATTTTCTGGCTTCAAAGACCACTATACTGGTAACAGATGCGAGATGTTACAACTGGGGATATGCATATAACAGCTTAAGCTTGCTGCTACAGACATGCAACACTCATTTTATGTTCATGGTATAGCGTGCAGAAATCTGGATAAAATATCCTTTGCTTTGTTGAATTTCCTGGCTTCAACCAGAGCAGTGCAGCATTACTATCAGGCAGCACAAACAGCCTGAAATCTCAAAAAAGCCATGTTACACACACCTAAAATCACTGGAGTGCTTCTAAGTACTCCACAGATATGATTGTCAAGTGAAAATTCATGCAGTTGCGTCAGCATGTACCTAATTAGCAATCTCGGACTGACCGAAAGCTTAGTGCGCTTCACGACTCTGGAACACAGCACCTTACAGCATGTTATGTGTCCTCTCAGAGCAATGTACTTCTCTTTCCCTGTTGAGCTCGCTGGCTATTTTTATAATGTTCCCCTAAATGAAGCTGTCACTGTATATACCCATTGCAAGGACCCCTTTGTATGGAAAATTCCACAGAGCCTGTCTCCACATGCAACACTGCACAAGTGTGAAGAAGTGAGACTACAGTACAAGGCTGCATGCATGAAGAAAACACAATTGCAATGAATGAGCAAGAGTAGTGCTTTGCCAACTTATCTATTTATTCAATTTGTGATAGAAAAGAACCCAGTAATATGGTCATGCACACTGCTCAAAGGCGAAACAGCATTGTCTGCTAGTTTACAAGGTGCGATCATCACTATTATATGTTGTGCATATCACTGTGTATCACTGCTGCATTACAACAGTACCCCCCCCCCCCCTTTTTGTCTACTTGGGGACTTCGCATTAAAGCAGGCAGGTCCTCCCAAGTGTGAAACTGCATGGACTAGTTTCTATCCAGCTTTAAGGGGAACAAAGTGGGAACGAAAAGCACAAAAACAAGGCGCACAAGAAGCAGTAGTGCTGGCCAATGTTATTCGACGCAGCCCAAAGGCCTGGAGAGTGAATGAAGGGAAATGACAATGGCAGAGAAGGAAATGAACACACTACAGCGCAGGTAGGAACGCATCCACAAAGCTTCACAGGAATGTGTGCATGATCCTGGAAACGTCTAAAAAGTAACATTGAAACACAGGCAAAAAAAGAAAAAATAATAGAATCAGGAATGCATATAGAAACCTACACACATCTAACATGGGACAGGATGACGTATCATGCAGCATGAGCTCTTCAGGCGAGCAGAATCTGGTGGGGCGAGCTAAACCCAGGGCTATTGAACGAGGCAGAGACTAGAACCTTCCAGTGGCAGTGCAGCGAGGGCGCTGTTACGCATTCAAGAAATAGTAACCCAGCATAACATGATCAATAAAACGGCACAAGAACACGATCATAGGAAAAGAAGAGGGATTGAAAGGTGCTCTTTCTTTCCATCTTCTTTTCCTGTGATCATGTCCTTGCGCCGCTCAAATGGTCAGTGTGAACCAACTAGCATTACAGCAAGTATTACAAGCATAAAATGGTCAGCACGTGTAGCATCCTAGTGGCATGTTTCAATTGCAAGGCAGATGCTATTTGAGTTACTAAATGGCACATATGGATGAGTTGCGAATGACTATTACATATGCATGCATCCTCTGGCAGTTATGTAAAGCCTCACTGGTCCATACATTTACATTCAATGCTTTTGTGGAGACAGACTCCCTGACGAAGGATCTTGCAGCGGTTGGCCATAGCATGAAATGTGTTCTTTACGGTACACCTGCAGCTTGGTGATATTGTAAAATGACCCAGAAGCCTCCATATCTGCCCGTAAATACATAAAATTCAGTGAGATGAGCAATCCAAAACACAAAGCTACATTAGATGAGTTTTTAAGCATAGGTAGCATTGAGGAAAAAAAGCACTGCCAGTTTCAGTTGATGAAGGGAATAAGTGTAAGTACAAAACGAAACCATAATTTCAAACGGTTCGATGGTGGGCATCGCCAGCATTTTTTTTAATCAGTCTCAAACAGGCCAGGTGACTGTAAACAGTCAATAAAAGCATTTTTCTTGGATTGACAAGATTATCCAGCAGCTTTCTCACTATATGCAATTATAATATTGACCTAGTAAACATCTTGCAGTTCAGTGCTGCATCCCTTGCCTCTCTGTCTTAGCATTCGTTACTTGTTACACGAGCTACCGAGTATAAAACATCTGGGTTTGCAAGGCATTTAGCCTCCCGTGGAAAGGACTCCTAACATCCACACACTCGCTTTCTTCCATTTTTCTTTTATTTGACAGTTCAGAGTTCCAAGCACAGTTTTCTTTCTCAGAAGAATATTGAATTCTCAGAGGAGATATTTTATTTGATATCACAAGGTGCAGTTTTGCCGTGACTCTTTCGGAGAACTGCACTGTGTTTACATGCCACTACAATTGGTTTCTGTTCTTTTAATTGTATTGAGGATCTGTGTATTCACTCCACGATGAACTTGATGTATGGGCTTGCAGTATAGTTATTTAAACAAAGCAAAGGACTCGGGTAGGTAAGTACACTAGTCATAGAAGTATAGTATTTCATGTTCACAGACAAGTCAAAATTCCATCAAGTCTGCATGCTGTCCTGGCAACTAAGTGACATGCCACTACACTTGGTCACTGTTTTACAATTAGCCCCTAGACAGTTTTTCTCTACAAGTGGGGATGCTTAGCTGATGCAAAGGCAGTGGGCGCTTAGTATTTCTTGATCCCAACTGACCGCTCTGGCCATGCACTATTACTCTGTCGTGCAGTGACGCGACTTTTCAGTGCTTACTCTTAGCTGTATTGTTTTTAAGTGTGAGAAACACTGAAATAAAACTACAACAGAAGAATAAAACACTCATTCCACACAAAACATCCAATATATACATATTTGTACTTAGAATAGTCATTTTATATCATGCAATGTTTCGAAAACTTTATAGACTCTTCCTCAGCAGCAGCACAATTGTGCCAGAATTCTTGTTTATTTGTGCTCAACACTAACTGTACAAATATTTCACTTGAAATTTGGCTGGTAGAGGCTGTCTCAGTTGGTAACAATTCTTTTCAGTACATGCCGCAGCTGAGTAGCTTGAGCTGTGTTGCATGTTAACACTCAATCGCCAGATTTCATCTGCTACTTTCAGTGTCTGAAATGACAAAAGCTGTGCACACATATGAAACCTAGGAAGACCAAATGGCATAGGTCAAGAAAAGGAAGTGTATGCTGCAATTTACATGAAGGCACTCATTAATATAGGCAGCACTGAGATGGAGAAACTGGTATTACGTGCTGAGGGGCATGCGAATTGTAGTTTTGCCAACCAAACTGATTATGAATAGCATAGTCTTGCTGCTGAATCAAATATGAATAGTGCTGAAAACCAAAATGAATACAAATAAACTAGTTGAGCAGCTATTTTAAATGTCTTTGAAGAAGTAATCGCATTGAATTTTAGAGATAATTTGAACATGCACTGTTTGAATCATCTGCTATGGCATGGATAGCATAGCAAATGATTCCAAGCACTTTTAAAGATTTGTTACTGTCATGAACCTCGACACATTTTCTGCGGGCAAATGCATCTCATACGCAACACCACAGCTGTACGTTGCAGCCAGAAATGAGGATTATGTGGCGAAATGTACGCTACTAAGAGATTGCTACCACCGGGAAGAACCGCACGCAAAATAGCGCTTCTGTACATGTTACAAATGATGTGCATGCTTGTTTATGCTTTGCAGTCTATTTTCTCAGTAAAACAGGCTTGTTGTAAAATGCGTTCAGGCTGTAATTTCGGATGAAAACATTAAATGACCAGCTCCTGCATCTTTGCCGCGAGTGTTATAGCGAAGTGAACGCGTGAACACAGGCAGGGGAGATATGAATATATACACTTTACCTTTAAATGTATACGTCCGGGAGTACTTAAAAAATTCGTATCATCTTTTCCTCATACTAACATAAACACACCAAGTCGACGGCGAAAGCAGGCGCCGCTGGGGCATGCGTGCGTCTACGCTGTTGCTGGACTATTGCATCGCCGGCGACTTAATCGCTCTACTAATGGTCAGTTCATACTGTTTGTGCTGTATATGCGGGGGCTCAAGAACTCTACAGTTAGGGTGAAAATTAATTTGATAGCCGACGATCGAGAGCCACCGTGAAGAGGAAAAGTTTCCCCAAACCAGCGCCGCAGCCGTCATATGCAGCGTTTCGACGTTCGAAGCAGCGCGCGCCGGGCGCGCCAATCAGAGCGCTGGAGAAATCCGCCACCAAAAAGATGCCCAAAAGTGACCGTATAGCACCCTATGCGCCTCCCGTGCCGAACGCGTCCGGCAGCGGGCGGAAGGCGGACGAGCGCAGCGCCTCTAAAAACGACCGTACGGGGGCCTTTAAAGTGCTTCAAGGCGGAAGCCTTCCCCGCCGCGCTGCTCAGGCATTGACTGCGAAAACGTTTGCGATTGACTAGAATTGGGACAAATACTACGCCTTTTATTTGCTGTCAACCAATTTGAAACGCCGCTGATGCCTGCTGTACTGCGTCTATTTCCATATATGCTCTGTGGTGCGGCGTCGAGGAAGCGCCAAATGAAAGGCGCCGCACGGACGCCTGGATCGAACGCCCGGCGGATTCAACTTCGTATGTGCATGAATCTCCTGGTGACGTCATGACCGGATGTAATGTCATTATCATTTCCGGTTATTAGACATGACCGCATGTCTGTCTGTTTGCCCGTAGTAGTACAGTGCCCTAGCATCGACCACAATTCAGTGCGTGGTTGACAGAGAGGCAGATGTCTTAATCTGCGCGTGACTGCAGCACACCACCTCTCTAGGAGGGAAGGCGAATTCTAAACTGTCGTTACACGTGCAATCTAGGGAATCTCTGCGGTCTTTTTGCACGCCTGATTTCAGCAACACTTGTGTAGTTTAGAGAAATTAAAAACAAATCCGTCGAGAGATAGTTGAGGCATATAACATGTCTAAGGCTATGAACACGTGTGTGCCTAAGCAGTCGGTTAGCCTTCTTAGTAAGGAATTCGCCCTATTATAGATAAATCGATAGTTACGCCATGACTGATTTCTTTCTGCCCTTTCACTGGTTTGGGTTTGGGAACACTCTCAGTGCGAGTATTCGTTCTCTTCTTTCCTTCAATAAATCTTCATTTGTTAGTCCAGCCTCGTCTTGTTCGCTTCTATTCTCTGTGTCGCATGTTTTCGCTGGTTTAAAATGAATGCTTACCAAATCGCCCAGTCGTCAAACTTATTGGTATAATTCGGTACCGGGCAAAAGTACAAATTCAGTTAAGGTTTCGGTGTTGGTTGGACACTGTGAACGGATCTCCATACTGCACGAAGTCATTAATTATTTGTATTTTTTCGACCGCTCTTTTGACTACAGCTTTAACTCAATAATTTCCTGCCCCCTTATTGCACGCAGTGCATATATTTGGCACGGATAGGAAAGGCGTTGTAACACTCTCGGCGGGCGCCCGAACTGCACCCTGAGAGAAAGTATGAAGGAGGGAGTGAAAGACAGGAGCCGCGGCGGCAGACTCCGGTGTATTAACTACCGCCTGGAGTTTATTGCGAAAGCAATACTAATCTAGGTTCGGAGCCTTCAGCGTAGCGCGGCCGGTAGCCAATTCTTACCCACGTGACGCTGTGACGTCACACCCGAAGTGGCCTGACAGGAACTGCCAACTTTGGTCTCTCGTTTCACATGGGGCGGTTATGTCAGAATCAGCCTGCTAGGACCCTGGCATTCACGTTACCCCTATAGGCCACTATAAGGCACGTTCATATGGGTTGGTTAAAGCGGTGCTTTATATGTGGGCTGAGGAAGAAGAAAAGGAGAAGAACGCTCGGTCACCCAAAGCTAATGTTTTCGCTCAGTATTTGGTTGAGCAGCGGTGAACCCTTGAAATTTTTTTTACACGTGCGAGCTAACCACTCAGCCGAGACGGTGGGTACATATAACTGCGCCATGAGTGAATGGAGGAATGGTGTTACAAGAGAAAGGGAGAAAAGTGCAAGTACATGCCAGACACTGTGCCGGTGTGTGTCAGTAAGTCCAAACCGATCCACTGCAAATTTAAAGCGACTGCGGTTCCGAATCCACCACCAAAAGATATCTTGACTCTTTTGCAATGTCAGTACCCGTTTAGGATCTCCAGGTGAAATAAGTTAATCAGCTGGCCACCAGTACGGCCTCCTTCCCTTCTGAGCACTTTAAATGCCTCCTTCGCTGCTTCCCTCTCGGCGCAGTTCAGGTGTCCACCGAGAGCGACACAGATACTGTGTCTTTCCTCTCCTTTTGCTCACGAAGTATTTTCATGTCTGTATTTTTTTGGCGGCCTTTTGTGTTCGACAGACTTGGGATTCCATTTAAAAGGGGTGGTATACATCTGTTTTAGACGACCTATCGAGCTTAAACCGGCTGTTCTAGGACAAACAACATGCCAGCTAGTGATGGTGGTTTCAGAGCACTCTGTATGTGTCGAAAATGCAAAGGGTCGAAAATGAGGCGTGCTCTTGAGAGAGAAGCCGCCGAGTATGCCATTGAAGACCGATGTAGGTTTCGCGGGCGGCCTGCAGAGGCGGCCTGCCACGTGCGCTTGGTGCGCATTCTTCGGCCGGTCACGAAAGAGTCGCTCTCGCCCCGAGCGTCGCTGCATGCGTGCATGCCCGCTATATATGTGCGGAGTCCCCTCTTCACTGCACCTACCGTGTCCACTCCGCACTGCTCGCCTCAAAGCCTCCCTCCCCCCCTTTCGTTGCCTTCACATTTGTATTTTTTCATCGTAGGCGTTTGTGCGCAGTGCACGATTTGTTCAGGCTGTAACTGGGTGGCTGCTTTGTGGAGGTTGTTTTCTCTGCGGTCACGGCAAGAAGCATATTGCTTTGTGCGAATTTTAAGGAGCGATGACCTAACCGCCTAAGAAGGAAAATGCCTGCCAACTTTCAATGCCTACAGCTTGTGTGTACATCTATATATATGTGTGCGTGTGCGTGTGCGTGTGCGCGTGCGTGCGCGCGTGTGTGTGTGTGTGTGTGTGTGTGTGTGTGTGTGTGTGTGTGTGTGTGTGTGTGTGTGTGTGTGTGTGTGTGTGTGTGTGTGTGTGTGTGTGTGTGTGTGTGTGTGTGTGTGTGTGTGTGTGTGTGTGTGTGTGTGTGTGTGTGTGTGTGTGTGTGTGTGTGTGTGTGTGTGTGTGTGTGTGTGTGTGTGTGTGTGTGTGTGTGTGTGTGTGTGTGTGTGTGTGTGTGTGTGTGTGTGTGTGTGTGTGTGTGTGTGTGTGTGTGTGTGTGTGTGTGTGTGTGTGTGTGTGTGTGTGTGTGTGTGTGTGTGTGTGTGTGTGTGTGTGTGTGTGTGTGTGTGTGTGTGTGTGTGTGTGTGTGTGTGTGTGTGTGTGTGTGTGTGTGTGTGTGTGTGTGTGTGTGTGTGTGTGTGTGTGTGTGTGTGTGTGTGTGTGTGTGTGTGTGTGTGTGTGTGTGTGTGTGTGTGTGTGTGTGTGTGTGTGTGTGTGTGTGTGTGTGTGTGTGTGTGTGTGTGTGTGTGTGTGTGTGTGTGTGTGTGTGTGTGTGTGTGTGTGTGTGTGTGTGTGTGTGTGTGTGTGTGTGTGTGTGTGTGTGTGTGTGTGTGTGTGTGTGTGTGTGTGTGTGTGTGTGTGTGTGTGTGTGTGTGTGTGTGTGTGTGTGTGTGTGTGTGTGTGTGTGTGTGTGTGTGTGTGTGTGTGTGTGTGTGTGTGTGTGTGTGTGTGTGTGTGTGTGTGTGTGTGTGTGTGTGTGTGTGTGTGTGTGTGTGTGTGTGTGTGTGTGTGTGTGTGTGTGTGTGTGTGTGTGTGTGTGTGTGTGTGTGTGTGTGTGTGTGTGTGTGTGTGTGTGTGTGTGTGTGTGTGTGTGTGTGTGTGTGTGTGTGTGTGTGTGTGTGTGTGAATCCCTTCGGGTAGCTTTCTTTTCTTGTTTTTTTTTTTTTTTTTCTGGCAGAACTGCCAGCTAATGGCCGAACGCGGTCAAGCACACTTCATGCCATTGAAGGAAACGCGAAGTTTATTACTGTAGTCATGCGGTCGCGAAGCTTGAAACGTGAACGCAGCGAGAAAGCGCTCGTGCAGGGAACCGCTCTGCGTCCAGCACACGTCGTTCTTCAAGGTGGGCGATAAAAGTAGCCAAGAAAAATAGTATGTGAGGGACATTCGTCGATAGATATATAAACAGCAAAACCGCTGCTTAAAACTATATCACACTTGGAGATCAGATACAACAAAAACAGGCGCCACAGGCAACGTCTACCCGGTTTCGGGTAATTACCGAGAAACCGTGTTGACGTTGCCTGTGGCGCCTGTAAACTCGGCTATGAGTTGCCGGTTTCAAATCTGTGGAAGCGAGAGAACGCTTAACGACATAAGTGCATTCGGCGTCAGTATCGCTATACTCAACTTTGCCTTCAATCGTGCTTTTTCTTAATTATCACTCTTAAATGACCTTTATGTTTCATTGATACCGACGGTATCGATAGTTACACGCCTGTCGACAGTGGCCGCAGCATACCAGAGGCAGACAATAGTAGTTCCGTTACAAATTTTCGTTTCGCGAATTTTTATAACCTTTGTTTGAAATGTAAATTGGTTTATAGGAAAAGTAAGGCGCAGTACTTGTTACACTTTTGCGTGAACACCTGAACCACCCTCTAAAAAAAGGGGGAAGGTAGGATTTAAAAAAGACAGAAAGAAGTGCCGTAATGGAGGGCTCCAGAATAATTTCGATCACCCGGGGATTTTAAGGTGTGCTGACATCGCACAGCATACGGACGCCTTTGTGTTTAGCCTGTGTCTAAATGCGGTCGCCGTGGTCGGGCTCCGACCCGGGTACTCCGGTTCAGCAGCCAAGCGTGTTAACTAGCCACCGCGGAGGATATACTTTTTGTTTTTGTAGGTTTTTTGGGGAAAGGAAGGAGGAGTACCTGTTTCATTTCTCTGCGGACACCCACACTCCATTTGTAAATTAGTTTATAGAAAAGTAAAGGCGCAGTACCTCTCGCTGTTCTAGGTGAACACTTGACCCGCGCCGGTAGGGTACCGCCTCTGTATTTCCTACCGTGTTCCGAACACTTCCGATAACTCCCGACAAACCCCGAATAAAAACTGGGGTACGGCCTGTACAAGCCAGGGCCGGATGAACTATAATGAGATTAACTCTGATGACACACACACACGCACGCCACACTACGCCGCCCCTGTTGTCAGACTTGAGACTTGACCCATTTTAGAATTTCTTACAGAGAACGCCATATTTGCTCGAAGAGTATGCGGGCTGTTTATGAACGTCCCCTGAGCATATACTTTCCCGCAGAACACACGAAGAGACTGTCATCTAACTGAGCTATTTTAGGAAACGACAGGACCCCCCCTCCCCCCCCCCCCCCCCCCCCCGCAATATCCTCTCTCAAAAAACCAAAACGCGCATTTAGGAAAAATAAATTTCTCAAGTGGTTATTTTCTTGCCTAATTCGATAGCGCAGGAAGATTGACTGCGTGTGGAAACAGATGAAGTAGAGATGGTTCTTGTTCATAAGTTGTTCGCAAATTCTTGCTGTAAATAAGCTACCAATGATCTAATAGTTTAGGGAAGTCATGCAGCAAGACAAATTGAACCTCGCCTAAGGCAATGTTTCTACAGGAACTGCGACATGATATTCTATATGCTGATCGACTCAAAGCACTGCAGAGCAAATTATGTTTATAACTATAAACGCTGCTACAATGCGAAGAGCTAAATCTTCCCGAATGGTCGGCGTCAGTAGAAAATGACATCGCTACTGAACTGGCAAAAAAAAAAAAAAAAGAAAAAAGGAAATTTTAACACGCTCAAATAATCAGTAATATTACTTATATTCATAAAGATTTTCCACATTTACAAATGACAGTATATTCACATTTTGCACATGATTTCTACTTTAAGAACAGAAGGACGAGCTTTCGCATGTATGATGTATCACACACGTTTTCTGCTTTCAATTTAAAGAATAAATTTACATTTTACGAGATAGTGTACGAAACTTGTTCCACCGAGTATCTGCCGCGGGCAGTCGGGAAAAATAGGGTAGGCGCACTGAAGATAGGGGGGACACTTAAGCTCGGCTTTTAAGTGTATTATAGTGCAGGGTTATAATCTTTCATATATACGAGCTCCCTATGTGGATCCTCGTTTGCGTACATGCAATTTCGTTTAAAATAGGGCGAACACTCAAGCTGTGCTATCGCATCTACAAGGCGAAGCTTAAGCGTCCCCCTAATTCTTTTAGTACAGAAACATTACATGTCTACCCGATGGAAGTATGAGATTAAATATTTCAAAGAAATTCAACTTTCAAATGGGACATGTATTCGTATAACATGTCTGCTTTTTTAGTTCCACATTAAGCAAGTGAATGAAATTATTTGTTTCTATAAGCGTTTTAGAGCCTTTTGCTAAGAGAGTTTCTTGATGAGAGCTTCAATGTTGACCCGCCTGAGAGTCTCGCGTCTCTATTCACAGCAACGACAAATTACTGAGGCGGCTTTGAGTCTTGACCAGTCATAATCTACATCTAATAATTATTGCTTTTTTTCACAACTTTCGCTGCTTACGCTTAGATTAACAAAACGCGCAATCTCACACACAACAAACACACATCTCAATAGCAGTAATGACAACTGATCAGTTGGTTTAGCAGCTGCTACGAGCAGACTCTCAACTGTAATCCAGCTAGACCCCGTTGATTCTACTTTACTACCAGCTGGGACCCACTGATTTTCAGCTGGTAGGCATCTGGAACCAGTTAATTCCAGTTGAGTACTAGCTGGGACGAGAAGAAACCTACTAAAACCACTTATAACCAGCTAAAACTATTTGAATCTTTTCTCATCAATTTGGGTGAGTACAAAGCTTTGCACTTTGACTGGCGAAATGTGAGGCCGGCTTTAGGATTAAGCATTAAGATGCGACGAACAGCTTTTGAATGATTACGAAATTGCAATACATAAGTTCTAATAATAGTCATGAGATATCAAGAAGAATATCTGACTATTTTTTTTTTTCGAACCAAAACTCGAAATCAACAATTTTTTTTTTCCAGCTCTCGGCGGGCCCTTGAGAACGGAGGGCCCAGTTCATTTGAACCTTTTGAATCCTGGATAATTAGGCCCTGACCTGCGGCGGCTGCTTCTCGACCGAACGAGCTGTATACGCTCTCGGCGAAGGAAAAAATATTCATCTCAAAAGCATTTGTGTATGCAGTGCAATAAAGAGATATTAAACCAAATCAAAACCTGGCGCGTGTTATTTGCTGTGGATTTTGCAACACACGTGTTTGCTGCGGGACAAAAAAGTGTCTGCGTCGACCAAATAACATATTCGGTCCTTAAGGTGGCCGCTGTGCGCATCGATGGTTCCGTGGTACTAGCACGTATACGGGCCAACACTGGTCTTCAGGGCAGCTGCACAGTTGCGCTGATTTTAACTTGGCCGGCCAAAGTTCCCGCGCGGGTGCTCCAGTGTTCTAGGCTGAACGGGCTGTTGAGACTGCAGCGCGGACGTCGAGCCGGTCGCTCGTTTTGATTTTTCTTTTTTTTTTTTTTCGGCCGGATACCCGGATGTTCCTCGCCTTGACCGTTCTTTCGTCAGCTGAATAATTCCTAAGGCGGCTCAACAACGAGGCTCCCCTATAGCTTACTCGTCCGAGATGCAAAAGCTCAATTTTAATTCCTTATTATTTTCCTCTTTTTTTTTTTTTTTTAGACAACTCATAACCAGAACTAGTAAGTCGGACTTTTGCCATACTGCAAAGCCATTCGCAGTTCGATACACATTTTCGGGTTTACTCTCGTGAGCGAATTCATATTGCTACCGAGTTGTGACAGCGGAATTTGCATTGACAGTTATCACAGCTGCACGTGAGTTGCATAGTCCAAAGCGCATGGGCTCTAAATCATTTTCTAAAGAGAAAAAAGGCCTACATGGGGGAGCACATTTTCGAATAGTTCTTCTGCTTTAATCATATTACAAGGCGTAAGTAATATTTCTAAGCTTCACTCCTCTCTGCGTAGTATTAATGCGTTTCCATTGATATGCCTTTTCTAATTCCGCGC
>NC_139344.1:84273470-84524470 GCF_055883805.1 Amblyomma maculatum | reverse complement strand
CCTTTTCTAATTCCGCGCTGAGATGTTCTGGCTAACCACGTGGGTGACTCGGTCGAGCCGCCTTCAGGAAAGGCTACAGCGACTGAGATGTGTACCAGATTCTGCGGTCTAAATCTCAGTAGTAGACCGTGCAAACTGTGCGCATGCATTCATCGTCAGCTTGAGCCACGTCTTCCCATAAGTTTAAGCATTTGTGTTTTCTTTTTAAATTTCTCTTTTAATTAAAAGCCTCGTCTTTCTCCGTGGCGGCCGGCTTGCTGCTTGGGAGCATGCGCAAAAGGATGCCTTCTCGCTGTGCTGCACGAAACGAACAGAAGCCTTTCTTTCCTAAACTGCCCTCTCTCTCCTTTCGTATGGGGCCATGGCAGTCGGTTGCTGCATCCAGGAACGCGGCATCTCCAACGACGTGCTGGGCTTACTATCAATCGGACATTGAATAAAAGAAAAAAAAAAACGTATAGGTAACGTGGCTAACTTGGGCCATTAGCCAGCGGAAACTGTTTATAGCTTTGATGTAGCCATTTAGCCGCACTTATTTCTCACAAGCAGTCACTTCTTCACGCAAAGCAAGACGAGAGCTTTTGATCGCTAAAATGAGTCGAAATCACACTTCTTGCGCGTCTTCCTGGTCGTCATGGTGAAGTACGTCAACCTTATATAATAGCCACCCGCTGGGCTTTTCCTCATCTCTCCTGCTAGTGGATGGGTGATTTCCCTCTCCACTTTGCCATTTGCTAACCGTAGCAGGTATGTTTAATTTAATTGTAATTTCAATTCAACTAAAGCGAACTGATTCTCCCGATTTAAATAATCAGCTAATTTAATTCAATATCTTACGGCTGGCGCTATATGATTGCACGGTATAATGCAACCGATATCATTGATAGATTTCGCAAAAGAAAACAATGCTGGTGTCGTAGTAGACTTGCCAAGCCAGCTCAAGTTGGGGTTCTTTCTGGTTTCCGTCAGGGCTCATAACCGACCGGGGGTCACGTTATCAGCAGTTATCAAGCCTGTGACCTCTTTCCTGAAATACCTAATCAGAGTTCATAGCACGGCGGTTGTCGGTGCTTTGGCGCCGAACGCTCGCAATCGCAATCCGGTGACTGAAGGCGAATACACCATTCAGTGCTTCTAATACACCCTAAAGCTATGGCAGCACGAGTGAAGTAAGTGGGAAATAGCGACCAAAACGCAACAGAAATCTGAAAGGGAAAGGCGGTCGGTACCGCAGTGCACAATAAGTGCACTTGTCTGCATTTGGACACGGCCATTCAGCGTCCATTGTCTAGGCTATACAACAGGCTCTTCACATAAAGATGCAAGCGCAGCCACGCATAGCAGCCCCCACCCGGTGAGAGGGATGCTCGCTATTTCAGGGAAACATGAATGTTCGCGATACAATCTCCGAGGAAGGGAACAAGTGTCCCTGCAATTGTAACGCCCACCAGCTGAAAGACTGCCTCCTCACCGTTCCCTGCAAGTCCCAACACGACATAACGACTAAGCGCAATCAGCTAATCTGAGTATGGACGGTGTAATGAGAGCGCATGAAAGAAAGCAGCCGAGGAGGGGCAGCTCCCAAAAGCCTCCGGCGCGCAGTACGCCCCCTCCGTTACGCGCCGGTGGGCGCCCACGAGAATCGACGGATATAGCCGCTATGATGCAGGGTGCCCCTGTACTCGCGACGCACAGGTGTATGCAGATCACCGAGCGGCCGATTCTAAATAAGGGCGAACCAATGCACGCCGCAAAAAGCGACAGTGACCTCCTCTCTCTCTCTCTCTCGTTCCTCAACCTCTTCTTTCACTTCTCGCGTCCCAGCAGCGCAGCAGCAAACGATGGACAACTCCACGCAGGGGGCACGTCCGGATACAAAGAATGCTGAGCGCCGGCGGAACTGAACGGCATCCTCGGTGTTGTTCCCCTTTGGCGAGCCAGTGTCCGCGCGCAGGCGGTGACAACGAGCGACCGGACCCCCGCAGCCTCGCCTCGAAGACGGGGCCCACGCAAGAGCGTAGACGAAGGGGAAGGGCGTGCCCATCGCGAGCGAAGCGCAACAATGCGGCGGTGGCGCAGCGGCGCGGCTATCGGATGATGAGCGTGACTTGCAGTCCGCGCTGACCAGCTCGATTCGGACGGCGCTTCGCCGCGAGCGCGCGCATTGTGACAGCCGGGAAGTGCAGTCACGGCTTCGTACGTAGCGGTGCCAGCGCGCCCCCCTCATCCCGCAGCCGCCGGGGGGTGCTGACGAAAGCAGCACGCGCTCATGACGAAGCAGCGGCGGCTCTGGCAGCTGAGAGCCGACGGTGTCCCCGAGTGTCGTCGTCGGGGGTGCCCAGGGCGCGCACGCACGCGAGTGGCGATTTGCATGGCGCCGCGAGGAGGGGGTGCTCGGACAAAGGATGGCCCATTCTTGCGACACACTTCCTGGCTGCCTTCCGGGCGCTTCCGGAACAGGAACGGGAAGCCTAATGAGTGAAGATGACCGGCCGGTTGATTGGTTGGATGGGCGCGTGGCCGGCGTTGTCGTCCCGGGCTTGCCGACACGCCTCGCAGAAGGCGCGTTGCGTGACCTGGCACCGAGGACCCCGGTTGCGCAAGGATCTCACAACCACGTAGTACGTGCTGCGGGCTCAGCTGTGAGCCGCGGAGCTGTCCAGCTGACCTCTCTCGCACCAAGGCTCACTGTTCTTTTGTTTTCTTTTGCAACACGAGAAACGACGCTATCGGCGGTGAGGCAATCCTGTTAGTATTGGAGGCCGGGTATTGTTTCAAGAGCGCCTTACGAGTCACACCCGTGACCTTTATTTTCTCTTAAGTTCTGAATCCCAACAGGCCGTTTGAAAGCGCTCTCTTAGTGAAGCACTCCTGTATGTAGGTAGGTGCTTACAGGCCGGAATATCTCTGCAATGGTCGCGTGCCACTCACACGCAGAAACAGCTATAAATACACACAGAAGCAGGGGCGCGAGGTGCAAGGGTCAACAATCTTATTCGAATCAAAGAAGACGAAAAAATGAGAGCTGCCGTCATGAAACACTCTAATATAGTGTCAGGGTTAAACGTAAAATATCAGCAGTAATATGCGCCCAACTTAACTTGAGGGTGTAGGGAAAAAAAAAAAAAAAAAACTACGACGCGGGCGGCTCCTGGCAGCTCTCTGCAGGCGCGGAGGCCGAGGATAGGTGAGAGCGCTGTGAAAAGAACTGTCGGTATTTCAACGCTCCACTCTATTTAACTTTGCCTTTTAAAACAGCCAGGCTATTTAAACGCGCAAGACATTACAAATAGAATATATTACGAGGTTGGAGAATATAACTCATTTCATGGCGCAACTCTATTGCGCTGCTGCGACCACTGCCGAGCTCCAGTGGTCGCAGAGATTCAAAACCTGACAGTGGCTGTCTTTTCAGTGGTTGAGCAAAGGAAAGGAATTTCGGCATGGGTAACAAGGTAAGAAGAGCTCTGTATTAAATATATAGGAAAGTATCAAAGTATCCGTCCACGTTTGAAGGAATAAAGCTCATTATTCTATCGCATGCAATTCGGAGATCGCTTTCTTGATTTTTTCCTTTTGCATCTCCCACATTCTTCTTGTTCAATGGCGTGATAATTAAGCCCCTCCCAATACTCGAAGCTCTAGTCTAGTGTGCAATTCTAAATTCGTACCATAGGAAGAAAACTTTTACAGGCAGGTCTGAGCGGAAGGGATTAGCGATTGAGAGCAAAGCAAGTGCTACAGTGCCAAGCATTTACAGCGGTGACAGGTGAAAGTTGTCTCACCTACCTGAGGAGGAGAGTCAAGCGCTTGCTGCATTTCCTGGCTGCGTATTGTGCATTTCGCGACTTAAACGCAGGTATGGAGTAAATGTTTGATAAGAGATTGATTTTACAAACAACCATCGTGCCTGCTCTCTCGCGAACTATCCAGGCAAATCTATTCCATAAGCTTCAATTTTGTTTTCTTCTTCATTTCGGATCCATTTGCTACTGTAGGACTAGTTCGATGACGAAGCTACGGCTCTCAAACATCCGTCGGAAGCGACCGGGCTTTGCATACACTGTAGACCTCACCTCAGCACTGGCTGCATGACGCAGCCAGTGGTTAGGCGAAGCGAGTGGCGGTGGCTGTCGCTGTCTGCAGGCCCCGTTATCTTGCGATTCCAAGGTGTGGCTGCTCGCTGCTTTCGTCTGACGCTAATGTCCCACCAAATAAATGGAAGTTTGAATACCGCTTTTGGACAAACAATGCACCATACATAAGAACTTTGGAAAAGAACGTTTCGGTTCATGAATATGTTAAATAATAGTATCGTCACCGGTCCCAATTTATGTGAAGATTGAATCGCTATCATTTTACCTGTTGACAATGATCCTCAAATTATTTTTCCATTCGTTCACTAACACTGTTGTGTTGGTGCGTCGCAAGAGCGCGGTAACTACCGCCATCGCTCGTCAGAGGTCCTCGTCCGATATCGTCTGGAGCAGTTGTCGGGCCACGTCGCCGCGTGTGATGAGTGCAACGGCGGCTTGGTTTCCTGGGGACCGAATAAATATAACAGTAGTGACGGTGGTTTATGCTACAAATAGCGCGGTGTACTGCACCGTTAGAAGCGTATCCACGCGTGAATTGCCCGGGAGCCTCTGACAAATTTAGCAGACGCATTCTCTGGTGCTCGCGGCTCCTCATGGTGCGGTGCATCCATCTATGTCAAGCTGCACACTATAGTGCCCTGCACTCGCCAACGCTGTAAATGCATTTGCATGTGTAATGGCATTGACAAAATATAGAGCGTGCCTTTAAACACGGGGAAATTTATTCGTGCTCTTCTGCTGTCTTTCAACTCCACGCAGGCGTGACGGGCGAAGTTACAGCTGCTTCTCCTTTCGTACGTTGCGCCAAATCAAAAGGGTTCCGTTGTTATTCAAACATGACGCTGCACAGAGAAGCTTGCAGTACGACTCGTTTTTCCGCCTCCAGCTCCTGAGTACTATCATTATCTTTAACGAATTGACTGAGCGAATAAAAAAAAAGTGAAACAATGGGGAAAACACACAGTTGCGTTCCGTGGCGCCGCCTTATTACCGGCAAAAGGGAATGGCAGATCGAGGGAGGCCGAAAGATGACGTCTCTTCTCGCGCAACGATGCGTGCCCGAACGAAGGGACATTGGATAGGAGGGGAAAGGGGGGTGGTGGGGGGGGGGGGGGATACTGCATTGAGCAACGTTACTCTGCCTGAGACGGGCGATCCTTTTCAGGGCGCGCGAGTAGAAAGCGCGCCACGGTGCGTGAGCGTGTGTATAGACAGAAAGGGGGGGGGGGGGGGGGGGGGACACGGCGTGCCGATTGCTGGCCTCCTTCGATCGGCTCGCTGGACAGACTCTCGCGTAGCCGACTCCGTTTTCACGGGGGCGAGTTAGGAAAAGAACGACGGGAGCACGAAAATGAGCGCGCCGGGCATCTGCTGGGCATCTTCTGCTGGCCGACCGAGAAGCGGTCCGGTCGGCAAACGGCGTCACGCCGAATTCGTGCGCATCTCGGCGGCGCTCCTCAGTTTTGAGATGGGTGTGTGTGTATGTGGAGGGGTGTGTGTGTGTGTATGGGGGGGGGGGGGGGGGGTCTGAATCGCTTTTGTGATGTGGGTCAAACCGTAGCCTCCTTCGACTGCGCTGCTCAGGCAGTGGTCAATCTCGATTTATTAAAGAATTTTAGCCAAACGCATCGCCTTCGGCTCTCTCCGTTATGGGGGGCGACTGAAGCGCTGGAGAAAAAAAGAAAACAGAAAAAAAATATTCGAGCCACAGATGCACAAGGCGCTATGAGCCTAGCCTGCGTCCGCTGTGGCAGCGGGGTTGTCGCCCTCTGCGAGAAAGGAAATTCTTGAACCAAGGGGGGGAGCGGCAGCAGCGACCGCGCGGCCTGCTACAATGAAATCGCCTCGGTGGCTCTATACAGGCTACAGGCAGGCAGCTTTTTTGCTTGCCTGACGCTGGTCGAAGGCTCTGCGGGACACAGCAGCTGGCTGATGTGAGCCGAGTACTCAGCTTCGAAAAGTATAAGATTGATTGGCAGACGAGCATAATTAGGTATGTAATTATGTACATGATGGGCAGGAGAGCATACAGGTCACACGGTGGAAGAATATTAGTTTATCACACATATTACGTCGGCAAGTACCGCCACTATGGTTTTGCATTTAGAATTGTGTGTGTGAGTGAGTGAGTGAGTGAGTGAGTGAGTGAGTGAGTGAGTGAGTGAGTGAGTGAGTGAGTGAGTGAGTGAGTGAGTGAGTGAGTGAGTGAGTGTGTGTGTGTGTGTGTGTGTGTGTGCGTGTGTGTGTGTGTGTGTTGATTAATAACAATAGTAGTAAAACAAACGTTCCCTAATGCTTTCGTTGGTGTCGGTGGCTGTTGGCTCCCTTCATATGTAGTATGTCATACGAGCCCTTCATTCCCCATTGTCGTCTGCGAATATAAAGGATAGCCGCCAAGCTACTCTAATAAATGTAAAGCGTGTTTCTGCAAGCCTATGCGCTGAACTTCTATTGCATTTATCGTATTTTATCGTATTGTAGATTGTAGTTATTTTACTACCCCTCATTTACATATCGAGGATCCTGTAGCGTTAGTACTCATCTTTCGCACGAAACACGCAGCTGTTTCAGAGGGAAGCTTTCTCAATGCAATATTGGCTTTTCACACGGAACCAGTGACCTATCTGGCATGTTGTATAATCTCAGGAACCTTTAGAATAAGGAACCCGAGCTTTGCGATTATTGAGGCCAGCGGGTCAGCCTATTCATTCTGCCTACGGTGGCGTTGCGGCCTGTACTCGCGAGTGCTTCGGAATACGTCTGCATCTAGATTGCATTACCGGTTCGCAGCGCCATTTCGGCTGAAAAGTGAAACGCTAAATTGTAAACAAGGCAGCAGTAGCTCGGTCCAGGCGGCCGTGTTGTAAATCTCGAAAATTTAATTGTGTTTACTGTTTATTATAGTAAAAACAACGTATTACGTGCATTGGATAGCTTGTAAATTCTCTTTTTAGGTGAAGGATATCAACTTGCTTGACAATGCCGTGCTTTCTGACATCGTATCCTCATGGTTGTCAAACAACACGTACTCGCTTCGGATAGCAGCTGTCAAAATCCAAGACAAATCAGAAAATTTACTGCGTTATGCCGTTAGAGTGATGTGGTGCGCGCGCCTTAAGACAAATGAAAAGCTTCGTGCACCAACTGACACGCAACGAACTCGAGACACAGTGAAGCCGCAACGACGAACCAGACCCTCGTTTCTCCAGATGCTGCCATGCTACTCGACCCCATCTGGCGTTAGGGGCCCACGCTATACCTCTGCTTATTAGTCAGCGTCGCAAAATGTAACCTCAACCCCCAAGGAACAGCTGCGTTCGGTGCATGCGCACTGGTTGCCCGCCATTCCCCTACCACCCTGAACGGAAATTTCACAGTATTCTAAAGCTCTCAGTTCTCTTGGTTTCATCTTGAGCTAATTTCCATTACGCTTTTTTTTTTTTCATTTTTTTTTTCAGTCAGTCGAACTTTTTTCCTAAAGCATTCAACAAATCCGAATATCATGAATTAAATGGAGCGACGTGTCAGGACTGGGTATAGGAGACAAAGCATGTCGGGCAGTTGAGAAAGGTTAGGCGCTTGGCACATTCTCTCGTTAGTCCTTTCCCACGTCTCGTGCTAAATATTCACCAAGTTCAGTACCATGCAAGTAGAGAATCTTGACGCGATGATCTGAAAAAAAAAAAGTAAATGAAACAAAGTGATGAATGTTGCTGCCACATGTCCATTTCTCCTGGCAGTGAGACGGGGCATGGCACAGTGGAATGTGACCAGCGCCTGAGAAATACTGTTAACACGCATGACAGTGAGCCCTCGAAGCTTCTACTGAGCTTATCTACGAATAAAGTGTCGTACCTATAGATCAACACCGTGTTTACAAACAAAGGGGGGCGCTCGCGGCGCCGCAGCCGACTGGGGGGGGGGGGGGGGGGAATAAGGTTAGCGTCCATAGGAATACATGGAACCGAAATATTTCTAAGCAGTTTTTTATTTCACGAGACACCTATGATGTCCTTATTCGGTGCAGAGCAACCATGAACATCCTAGAATAGATCATGAAAGTATGAAATCTCATGACCGAGGAGAAGTATTTTTAAAACACCGCGAAACGTATGGGGGTGCAAGTTGGGAGGGCGACCCATAAAAACACAAGTAAACGCAACATTTTTCTCGTTTCGCAGAGCACCAGAAGTGGTGGCCGGTCTTTAAACGTTGGCCAGTGCTTTGAAGAAGTATGCTGCCTCATTGCAGAGGCGGTCTACTCTTAAAACTCAACTCCCCAAATAATCTATGTTGTGAATCCGGACACCCCCAAAATGCTCATGTAGCGAAAACGCAGTTTTGTTTACAGTCTTATATGCTGCCACATGGAGTAAATTAGCTTGATAATACTGTCCCTCAAGTGATACATCCTAGACAGAATTACATTTAAAAGGCAGTTGTGAAACGCCGTACGACAATACGGACCGAACGAGAGCCGCGCATTGCAGTAGACGACAGCGCAGCTGGCAATAACCACCGCGGCCGCCTTCAGCTCCAGAGCGTCTGCTAGCGACAGCGCCGGTGGCGCGTTTCCGTCTGTAACTGCGCGGTCAGTTTATCGTGCTGTGAACGGTCCCACAAGTCGTCAGACTTGCAGTGCTTGCAAGGGAATGTAGTGTGCCATGCAACATGATGTCAGGGCGTGATGCAGACGTTCACCAAAAAATGAGAAGGGTTCAACGCTGCTGAACCGAGTAAAATGTTGCAGCAAGTTGTGTTTACATGTGTTTCTATGGGCCGCCCTCCCAACTCGCACCCGCATGCGTTTCGCAGTATTTTAAAAATACTTCGCCTCGTTAATGAGATTTTATACTTTCGTGATCTGTTCTAGGATGTTCATGGTTGCTCTGTACCGAATAACGAGATCATAGGTGCACCGTGAAATTAGAAAATTGCTTCGAAATTTTTGGGGTCCATGTATTCCTATGGGCGCTAAGCCTAGTTTTCACCCCCAACCGGCCCAGCCTGGCGACAGAAGCGCAACCGCATCGCGCTTACGTCACAGATCGGTGTTGGTCTATAGCGGAAAAGGGTATTATACGGGTCTTTACATCTCAATTCAACACGATGTGCTTAATGTGCTTATCAAAAGCGTCGCAGTGGAGGGCTTCGAATAAGTTTCGACCCACTGGGGCTCTGTAATGTGCACCAAACTTTCAGTGCATGGGTGATTTTGCATTTCGCCTCCATCGGAATGCTGAAGCCGCGAACAGCGTCGAATCCACGACCAGAGGCCACTGTTACGGGGATTGGAGAAATAATGGACGTTAATCAGCCTCCAAGTTGTGACGTGAGGGAATAGCTGCACGACCTCAAAGGTCGTGCTAATGCCTCGTTCTGTCAAATATTGTGTAGTCAGATTCTAAAAAGTATACTTGTCTCTCTACTTAGGAAGAAGAAGAAATTTTTCTCTTCGTTCAAATAAAAAGAAACTGGCACTTTCTTTCTAATTTGTGCGTATCAAATACTTGCAGCTTTGACTTAATTATTGGTCGGAACAAAACAGAATCCCATTACAGTATTGGCGACAATACATTACAAACTTTCGTGTTGACTTGCTGCTGACATAAGCTTCCCACTGTCATGCATTACAAAAGGGGCGCCAAAATTAAAATTGACTGTTAACTTCTCATCACAATAATATAGAAAATAGACGTCACGGTGTCCGTGACAGCTTGTTAACAGTATACAAAGGAACGACGGCCGGTATTTGGTACAGCCTCATGAATTTCACATTTAAAATTTGTCCATCCAGTGGTGCGTAGTACGAAGAGAAGCACACTTAAGACGTCTTCCGCAGCTGGTGGTAGCAGCAATTTCGTTTCTTTTTTTTTTTTCGGGAGCCCAATCAAGTGAAGATAAGGCGTAGTTTACGGCCAACGAGGCTAATTACGGCCGTATTGTCCGAGTGGCTCTCGCGCGGTCTGCCAGCAATGACCCGTTACCGAGTCCTTGTGTCTGTGGGAAAATTTCGCCATTTTCTCCTCTTTCTCTCTCTCTCTCTACTTTTGTTCGCGCCTTGCCTTGCTGAAAGTGACCCCCCTCCCTCCACAGGCAGGCACACACACACACACACACACACACACACACACACACACACACACACACACACACACACACACACACACACACACACACACACACACACACACACACACACACACACACACACACACACACACACACACACACACACACACACACACACACACACACACACACACACACACACACACACACACACACACACACACACACACACACACACACACACACACACACACACACACACACACACACACACACACACACACACACACACACACACACACACACACACACACACACACACACACACACACACACACACACACACACACACACACACACACTGGGGGGGAGGGGGGGGGAAAGACATCCGAAGAACGCGTGGATTGCAGTGATAGAAAACAAGTAAAACAAGGAGCGTCCTCGATTTCGAATCTACCCCCTCCTTCCTGAAGGGCTTCTGGCGTGTGCAAGACAGAGGAGGTGAAACAAACGCAGGGACGACGAAAAACAAAGCAGAGAGAGAGGACGGCTAGCGTTACAGCTATCTCGGCGTGTCGCCGTTGTCGTTGTCGGCCGCTAACTTTGCAGCAGAAACGCGTCTTCGCGCTCCGTTACCCAACAGGACCAGCACACCACGGAATGCGCCGGGAATGCTTTCCGTTCAACGGGTGCCGACGCGGCTACAGCTGCTAGATGCGAGGGACGAAATTCCGAACGGTTTATCTTCGATCTCGCTTCGTGAAGAGCAGATTGTTTGCTTTCTTTTTGTTACTTTCTTCTGCGAGGACACGCATCTGCGGACAAAAGCTCCCAACCTGCCTCCCCTTTCGCCCCCAGCTTCCTTACATGCACACCTAAAGTTGTGGACATTAGGTAGCGTAAGAAAGAGAACTAACTTAGAAGGTCGCACGCCCCTGCCTTCAGCCAAAATAAATAAGCACAGTTTATATTTTTTCCATTCTTTAATTCTCCGCTTCTTCTCTCCCTCTCACTACCGCTCCTTGCGCCGCAGGAATGACAAACTTGCGCACAAAGGTTACGACGCACTCAAGTTGACAAATGACGATAAATAAAAGCTGAGTTAAAGGTGACGGTAGGGAGGGGGGGTAAGAGACTCGCGTCGAGAGGGGTGGTCGCACGCGAGACTACTGAGAAGCTTCAGATGAACGCGAGCGGCGCTGGGACATCCTTTCGTTTCTGGAACGTTTCGAGCACACAGAAGAGCTGCGGACCTCGGATAACATCGCGCGGTTCACTCACTCACACCAGCTGCTGCCGCAGGGATAACTGGGGCGCTGCCATCAGCGCCGTGCATAAACTATCCACGCACCGCCACGCGGCTCAAAGCCGCCGCCGCCGAGTAGAAAACGCACGAGTGGACTGGCGCCAAGGGAGAAGAGACAGATGAAAGAGGGTCATCTTGCAAAGAGTGCGAAAACCGAGTAGTCTTCTCGCGTCGTTCCGACCGCGCGCTCACTCGCTGCCGTTCAGCTCTGGATGGCCGAGTAGCGAAAACAAAGACATCTCTGCACGGAGATAGCAATCTCGACAAAGTAATAAGGAGGAGCGACGCCTCCGCCAAACGGTTTCCTTCATTAGGACTCCTCCGACACACATACGCTCGCTCTCAGATTTTCTTTTTTTGCCACCTGCTAATCTCGCGCTAAATCGAACCGAGAACACCATTCGGGGCGAATGGTGTCAGCTGGCGTCTCGTAACGTTTGGTAAAGAGGTGTAGCCGGGGGTATGAGTGAGCGTGTGCGTGTGTGTTTTCTCAGGTGTGGTCAGAAAGTGGCGCGGCCGTTCATATGCTCTCTTCGCTCGCCGAGTTCAATGCACTGCGCGTCCAATCAGCTGGTATGCAGAAGCGGCTGCAGCGGGCCAGTGCTGTCCTTGGACACTTAGTAGTTCGCTGCCATCCGTTAGCGTGCTGAGAGAACGATTAACTGCATATCATGCGTCTCATTAGTTGTTTCCTGGCTTCAGATTTAATGCGTTATATTTATTGTTACTATACTAGGCCCCCTAGGCAAAAAATTATCGCCGATTGCCTGGAACATCGGACACAATGGAAATACCAATACGTCTCGGTTGATACCTGAACTGCGTTGTAACAGAAGGGGGGAATGAATGAAAAACTTTACTGGTGGCAAAAGAATTTGTCCGGCGAAGGTAGGACCCTCAAATCAAGGACCCCGTTGCCATCTTGCGAGCTTTGTCAATCAGCTTGAACTTTTTCAGGCTTTGAGCTGGGGCATCGCGGCCTCCCACTGCTCCGATGTTGGTGTGTTGTTTATTAGCGCTAACTCATTTCTTTGACAGGTCACAGTAATGTGTAAAATTCTGGAGTGATCACCGCCAGCAGGATTTTATTCGCACACGTTGTGAGATGGATTTGTCTGTGTAGACTCAGATTAGGGTATGTGTTAGTGTAAAGTTGTTTCCAGGCTACCGGCTGCTCTCCACTAAAGACTGGTTCACATGCAAGCGATTGAGCAAACTCAGCTAGCGGCGAGTGGCAGCGACAAAACGAAAAAATTCTTATGCGTTGGAACGGCGTCGCCGTGGCCGCTCAAGCCGCCGCGAAAGCTGAAAATTGGTTTTTTGCTCCGCAGCGGCAGAAATCGCTAGCGTTTTCACTTGCATGCAAACCAGGCTTAAGGCCCGTTCACACTTGCGACTCGCAGCGGTCGCGCGACCGTTTTGGCCGAAAAGCGACAGTCGCAAATGGCCGCATCGGTCGAAAAGCGACTGCTGCGGGCCGTTCGGGCACTGCTCGGTTTCCAGTCGCGCGACTGCTGGTCGCAAACCGTTAAACCAATCAGCGGCTTAGCTGACGTGAACGTAAGTTAGCTTTACTCTATGGGATGAACAGTCAAGGTAGATACGATGTGGAAAGCAACCTGCAAGTCGCATTCGCAAGTGTGAACATCGGTTGCTCTCTGGTCGCATGTGACTGCGGTCGTGCGTCCTTCGAGAGTCGGAAGTGTGAATAGACCTTTAAGGAGTTCGTGGGGATGGCAGCAAGGCCGCCTCAGAGCTCTTTGGTGTTGAAAGATGGCTGAAGATCACCCAGTGACTGTTCCCAGTTCTTCGTCGTCGTGTGCCTCCCGTATGGCGTTTTCTCATTCGCTGGTGTCGATACGTTGGCTATATTAATGGTTTCGTGTCGTGGTGTCCGGTGACGAATAATCTCGAGTACACATAGGTTAGTTTTGTACATCTTGAGCACGCTAATGGCTGCAATAAATATGCACCTGCTGCTTTACCCGCTGCGCGCTTCTTGCGAGTCTGTAATTATCTGACTAGTTTTAGTTTCCTTTCCCCGGTCGGCTGTTGGTGAGGGCGATTGTCACTTTTCGGTCTTGAGGATGCTTTGATTTTGGTAGAGGCGCAGTTAATTTTCCTTAGTTGGTGATGAGCCGCGCTCGCTAGCGTCCTGTGTTGTTTGCTCTATATACTCTCGTCGACGTATACATAATTTGTCTTTTTTTTTTTTTTTTTCACAGCGAGCCCTCTTTCCTGTTCTTCTGATCTTGCCTTTCTTCTGGTCTTGGGTATTTCTGGATGCATGTTTTTTCGATCTCAGGCTGACCTCAAGGCTCCTCCTAATTTCCTTGGGTATATTCTTGTGCATGCCGTCGATTTCCCTGCAAGCATCCGCATATTCAGCGTGTAACTTCCCGATTGGGTCTGAATGAGTCCTATTTTCTGCGTGTGAAGACGGGCCTCGATGCGTTATTCTATTGTGGTTTTTGTGGCCACTTCAAGGAATCTGTCCATCGACATCCGAGGGCGCATTTGCTGGCTTCAGGTGAGGACACTGCACTGGCCTATATGTACCCTCCTCCTTCGAACCTCGTCTTCTACTGGACATTTTTGCAATCATCCTCGTGATCTGAGCTGTGGCCAGTTGTTTGACTGTGAATACGACAGTTACTTTCTAGTCACATGCCAAGGACCTTCATCTCCCTGTGCAGATCTGTTTCACATTTCAAAGATCGTAGCCCCTTCTGTACACTGTGAGCCCCTCGTATTTCACCGGGGAGCATGCGAGCGAACATCTTCAGCCGCATTCGTAGATCGACTCTGCTGTCTTGCTCTCCTCACAAGGATCCCCTGGTCACCCAGATTCTGACGTCGTGTGCATAGGTTGTATGCCTGGCTCATTTTTATTCAAGCTTCCCTGCTAAACCATTCATAAGGATGCTGAAGAGCACATGGGACATCTCAGAGCCTTGCTGTATTGCCTTATGGGAGGATGCTAAAATACCTGCTGTTTAAATGCTACGCTGTGGTTCTGTTACTGAGCAAGGCTTTGCCAAAGTTGTACATTTTCTGTCCACCGCTTCGGTTGCTGAGCCCCTCCAGCACCGCCCTATGGGTGTTGTCGAAGGCAGCTTTACGCTCGAGCGAGAACAGGGTGTTTCATCCGTATGTTGGAAATGCATTAAACACCTCCTCCTTGACCTGCTGGTCTGGCCATATAGCGGTGTTTAATGTTGTCTAGCATTTCCCAGTGTGTGCCTTGGAACTGCTGAGCAAGATTTCGACCGGCCTGCCATTTTCGTACTTGGTCCTTGAGTCTGTGGCAGCCCTAAGAAAGGCCCAAGCCTTGGCCGTGTTTAGCGTTATATGTAACGCATTACGTTTTCGGTCCCTATTTCCACTGGAGAGTTCCGTCGCATACTCATTGGCTAATCGTTAAGCTTTCTATTTTGCTTTGCCTTCTCAGTAGCTCACCCTGGCGTCCCAGAGGTGTATGTAAGATATGTTTGTCCAACTCGGGCGTGCTGGGGGTGAGGGCGACCTTGTTGGTTTGCCTTCACTGTTCGTACTCATTGTTTGCGATCCAGCTTAAGGTCCGTGATCTCAGTGCCTTCGGACTTGACCCTGGTTTTCCTAGAGCTTCGGCGTATGTGTGTCTATAGGTATCGCCACTTGGAATCACTGTCGTGAGGTAGCCTGCAACTTTTGCAACGCGAAATCGTATATGACCTAATTTGGAACGCTGTGCAGCAAACGGTTGCGTCACAACTGAAGGTAAATATGTTGTCGGTTAGAGCCTCCAACTAGAATATTGCTGCTAAACAGAAAGCGAAATGGTGTATGACACCACCCCGCATGTTGCACAAAGTACGGCTGCGTCACAAGTCTCATGCGAGATCAGGTGCATATTTTTGGTAATCACACTTCCTGCTCACGCCGCTTATGAGACAAGTAAGGCTTTCGCCTTAAAGCGGCTGATGGCTCCTTAAGATTTGAGTGCAGATATTACATCCCACAATAGACGTCCTGGAACGGGTTTCATCTAAATTCAATGAGTGAATTAAATTCGTCCACGAAAATCGTGCTCCGGGGCTTTCACACATAGTTACATTTTGCCGATGCGCGTTCAATACAGCGCTGTCGCTGCGCCCGCAACGCTATCGCTCGTTCAGCGCGGCTTTGTCACTGTTTGACGGCTCATTTACTACGTCCCCCACGGGCACTGTTACAGCAGCCGTGTCAACAAGAGAGAGAGAGAGATAGAGAGACAGGAAGAAAGAAGTGAGAAAGGATAAGTACGAATAAGCCATGTTGTCACAGAATTCATTCGCAGTTACCAGGACTGAATTAAGTTCAATGAAAATTGGTCAAACAATCGGATTCGCAATGTGCATCATTCGTACTCATCCTTTCTCACTTCTTTCTCTTTAAATTTTGTGGACACGACGCTGTCGACTGAAATCGTAATGGCTGATTTCACTGACGCCATATTTCGGCACTATAATGAGCGCCTGAGTTGAAGGAATGCTGATGCAGGCCTAAAGGTGCATGGAAGATGTTAATGACTCAAAATGAGCGAATTTCAGTATGAATAAATTTTCCGTACAAAACCGGAACTGTCGACTATGTTTCTCTCTCCTTGAAGGTCTAGTTGTGCCTTGTATTTTGCACATAAGCTATAGATACAGTGCTAAGAACAGACTAGAAACCGTCAAATCATAATGCTGCTGACATGGGGCAATTTTCGGACGCAGAAACGCTCAAAACGGCCCACAAAACACTTTGAGAACGCGTTGATAAAATCTCAGTGAGATTTGAACACGACAGCACGCGCTTCGTGAAACCCTTGCGTTAAACGGTCACTGAAACCCCTTCGCCAAACGAGAATTGGCACGCCAGTCAGCAACTCCTTTTACAATCGTGCAGCTGGCGCGGTAACAGTAGCCGAAGAAACCTCCACGCATCCATCATTTTCGTGACATCCGGTGACAGCGTGGACACGAAAGTAGTGTCCACGCTGTGACCTTCTGTCATTGCGGCCCTTTTCTGCACTTTGTTGTCCGAACATGGCCGCTATATACTGCACACCTAAACATTTATGCACTTGGCATAAATGCTTCCCGTCACACTTCACTTATTAATGCTTTCTTCATTTCATATATCTGCCGGTGCGATCAAAATGATCTATGCAGAGCTTGTGCGCATATTAGAGACGAACTGCATCGGATCATGCATTGGTTGCCTTTCATACCCATCATTAAATACACTGCATACACAGATAACCATGATGGGCCGCTTACGTTTGCCCGGTGTATGTTCAGTTTGAATGCGCCCTTTGAAGTTAGCGCCATGCAGGGCACATGGAATGTTTGAAATTCCTGGCAGCGCGATGCAAGAGCCAGGTAGCATTCAACTAATCGTTAAGTTCACAACCACCAGCTATCGAAATCTCGAGGATTTACCACAGAATGCTTGCATGCTACGGCATTAAGCACTTTCCGCATCACTGCAGCACTTCGCGAAAGCACTCACGACTGCAACATCTTCGCGAAAGGAAGACAGACACTAAGTATCAACAGTCGCTGAACCATAGCACCCAGAAGAATGCCTACTTTCTGGAGACCTAGATGTGGAAACTGTTTGTGTGGTGGGCACATATCTGGACGACAGCAACCGGTAAAAATGCACAGCCTACCTGCGAGCCTCCGCCCACCTCCCATACACCTCCGCAGTCTCCAGAATTAAGACCGCCTCCCGTCATCCTTCACCAAGAGACCTCCACCCACCAGAAACCAGTAGCGGAAAGATAAGCGACGGCGGAATCAGTTAAGAAGGCTATCACCGCTAAGGAGAAAATGAAAAGAGCGAAATGTAACTTCCGTTACATTTCGTGAACTAACGGACGGATATGTCAGTTTTCTTTAAGAGCAAGACGTCGACCAACATGCCCTCTCTTTCATCTCCAATGCTACATTTCCTTTTTGCTTTCAGGGTAAGTCATTCGGGTATTTAATAACCATTGTACCTTTTCGGTAGCTCTCTCCGAACCATCCTGAAGTGACGACTGTCCGGCGTTTAGGCAGAAGAGAACGTATTCATTTACCATGAAGAATGGGAGGGCGGGTCTGGGAGCGCGACGTTTTGGTTAATGTTTATTTATTTTATCGTTATTTTAATAAATTTCTCGGTATTCGTATTTATTTTTCCTGCCCTTCTTTATCTTATAGCTCCTTGCCCGCGAGGGTCGATGTTTTCTCAATGCAGCCCGCCAAGCAAACTGAGTTTGAGCCTCTTGCAGTAAAGGCAACACTGGCAGCGCATCGCGTGACAGTCTGCAAACCTAATGCCTGGGGGGCATAAAAGTACAAAAATAAACAAAACAATAAAAAAGGCCATGACTTCGCAGGCCTGGAAGAAAATGAAATAAAAATACACCTGCATATTTCTTTCTCTCCTTCTTTCATTATTTCTGATGCGACGCGAATATAGAGAAAACCATTTTGGTAACATCAGCAGCCTTAATGAACTTCACCGCGTTGAGCATAACAAGCGGCGACGTGCGCCTGAGGCCAGGGTATTCTTCATTACGTGGCCGGCCGATTGGCAAAGCAATCAGGCCAGCTCGCCCTTTCACCTCAGCCGCGTTGGCGCGGCCGCAGTGCGCAAAAGATTCCGGTTCTCAGTGTGGCATCCTCCGAGTCGGGCACGGGTTGCTAATAATTGGGTCATTTCCCAGGCCTCCCCGGACTGGGGAACGGACCCAGAAATGTTCTCTTGGCTCGTAGTCCATCATGCTCCCCATCTTTCTTTCTTTCTTTCTTTCTTTCTTTCTTTCTTTCTTTCTTTCTTTCTTTCTTTCTTTCTTTCTTTCTTTCTTTCTTTCTTTCTCAGCCTTTCGTGCAGAGCGTTGAAGTTAACTTTCCTTTCAGCATCAAAGTTATAGGCCCAAATACGAGAACGCTACGTACGCAGCCACACCGCGGCAACCTCTACTGCGCGCCTACTACGTGCCAGACACACTGGAAGAACACATTATCCCGCTTTGGTCGATATTAATTATCTCGCAATGCGCGCAGTGGGCACACATAACTCAAGTTTGGCAATAAATTTAGAGAATCGACGCTACGAAGTTCATTCCGAAACAGCAAGCCTCAGCCTCATAAAAGTGCGAAATTGAAACTCGTTACCACTGAGGCAGCGTTATATGTACGGAGTTCGACTGCTGTACACGAGGAAAACGTTTTGATGGAGGCTAGACGTAAGAAGACCGCGCAATGTGCGATGTCAGTGCACATTAAATAACCCCAGGTGGTCGAAATTATACGCTGCTTTATAGCCTACGTATATTTAGGACGTTAAATAGCATTAACCATACCAAATAAAACGTCGTCCCATCCTTCACTCCCTCCCTCATACCTCGCTCATGTTGCGGTTGATGGGTTCGGTGACCGAGAGCGAGGTTGCGACTGCACTTTTCATTTCTTCGTAATAATCGTAACCAACTTTGCTGCATTCCCTCTACCGGCAGCTGTCCTTCCCAAGTTCTGCAATGTAATCACGCGTCCGCTAAGCTTCCTCCCCAATAACAGCTACTGCCGTAAAAGCGAAATTATTTTTAAACTATCGAAAATGTGCCTGTAAATATTGCGGGAAAATCAAGTACTTGTGAATGTTTAAGATTCTAGATAAATTGAAGTAAGACTGAAATAAGGTCATTAGTGATGAAATATTGGAGCGCGAGATATGCACGTTTGATTTCTATTGACGTATGTAATTACAATCCGTAATATTTGTGCCCTTTCGGGGTATAAAGACTTGACTGAGATTTATTGCTCACGGCATCGGTATGGCTCACTCGACTGTTTCTGGGACGCTTTAGGAAGGAATCGTGTAAAGCTGCGACCTAAGCGTTTCTCTGGTTAATGATGGCAGTGAGTGATTCTCGCTATATAATGTGCGTTGCACCGCCCAAAACGTATCGCTGCCGAATCTGAGCAGATGAACATCACCACAAATTTGAGACAAGCGTCCAAATAAGTCGGGCGCGCAATCTACCGACAGTCCATCATCGCCTGCTACACGGGGGTGCATGGCGCGCATGTCGGAGCCGGAACAGGCGTGCCGCGCGGTGTGTGGAAGGGGGACCGCAGCGCTGTGGACCCAATGACCCGCTGCCGATGCAGCTCAGGGAGAAGTGCGCGTCGCCGCTTGCGCAAAACGGAAGCGGTAGCGTTTGGCGGCCCATCATGATCTTTTTCACGAGCAGCCGTCGCCCTCAGGTTTCTGGTCCCTCCCTAATGGCGCGCCGGCCTCGGGCGGAGCCGCGTTCGCGGTCGCCGTCTTCCTCCTCCGACGCTGCTCTTTGACGGACTGCGCTTCTGCGCGCGTGCGTGTGTGTTCGCGCAGCTTCTTGCTAAATCGGTTTCAACGGGGGTCCGTCGGTCGGCCGCGGCGACTGTCATCCTCACGTGACGGCCATTTCTCATCGCACGAGGGGCGTCACTTGTGTGGCCCTGCTGCGGAAAGCCGATTGAAAAACCGCGCGGCGGCCGCTGCTGCCCTGCGACCCTTAAGTTGCGCGGCACCAGAGGTACGCGCAACGCAGAGGGGGGGGGGGGGGGGGAAGCTGCAGCCATGCGCGGCTTCTTCTGTCTTGTTTATGTCTGTCAGCAGTATTGACTTCGCGCAACAATGCCCAAGGGCTGTTCTTGTCGCGGCTGTACTGTATTGCTGTGATGTTCTAAACTGCGACGCCAGCCTTAAAATGAGGGGTCAGTGTGCGATGATGCAACTCCGTCGCGCTCGCAGAACTCACTAGAGGGGGAGATGAGTCGACGGTAGATGTCGCGGTTAAGTGGTTTCGAGTTCGTCACGCCCCCCCCCCCCCCCCCAATTTATTATTTTTGTTATGTGTGTGTGTGTGTTGCGCATTCTTCCACTACCGCTGAACGAATTCTCATTCCTCCCATGGTATCGATACATAACTCTTCCCAAGTTTCGTCACCGCTAACAAGTTCCGTCCTGTCGGTAGAGTCGATTGCTGGCTGAAGAACGGGCTGCGAAGTTGTTGGAGTGTGTGTGAAGGACTGTGAAGCTATGGGCCGAGGAGGGATACACCCTATATTCTGCCCGCACTATACCATCCGCGATGTTCCATGCTGTAACCTTTAGTTCTTTCGTTTAGACCCCAAAATTCATTTTTCAGGCCCTTTTTCCCTGCAGAAACTCGAGAACTGGCCAATTTCGGCCAAATTGAGAAAGTCTATATTCTGAAAACCTCCGGAAGGGGAAATTATCCGAATAGAACAATAGCATGGGCCAGCTCATCATCGAGTACCTTGTGTATACTCAAAAACTGCGACGTGAAAGAAATTGTGCCTTAAAGTTACCCGCCTTTTTTTTTCTTTTTCTTTTTGTTGTTGTTGTTTAACGTTGCTGAAATAAATCCTTTAGTTTCTTCAACATCCCGTTTTGTTCGATATCATGATGCACGGTTTCGCTGAATGCGGCTCGAGCGGTGTACCTTATAGTGTGCGAAGTGTCAGCATGAAGTTTCTGGAGTGATCAGAGATTGCAAAGTTGTTTGGCAGAAAGGCCAGTTGCCTGTCACAAACGAACGCATTGGGGAGTGTTCAGTAGTGAGCGCGTCATCAAAAGCTGCGAACCAACTTACACCATCCACGGTGATGGAATATTCCATGGTCGTAAATGCTTGCTGTGGGCTTCCATATTCTGCATTGCCGTCGGTCATCGGCTGCGCAGTGGTGACGTTATTTCACACTAAGAAATTTTGTGCATTTTCTGGAAAGGAGTTTTAATGTAATCTTTTCACGTGTTTAGCCTAACGACAGGTTCCCTGTTTTCTGCTATCAAATTTCCCATACGCGCCCCATTGTTTTTCCACGACAGCCTGACTTAACTTCTGTGCGCGCAGAACAAACTACTGAAGCACAATTTTGGTACGCATCTGAAGCTCAGACCCTTTGTATCGAAATGTTCATATAAGGCCTCTTATAGTTTGCACAGTTGCCTCAGTATGATTCTGAGACGATTCGAACATTTTATTTGACTCGTTCAATTGACGCAATCCTCCTCTGTCGCTGTTTACCAGTGAAGGCGCGGGACAAGAGTGCGTTCTTGGAGATCGAGCTTTAAAATCTTTGTAGCGGTCGACAACGCAGCAATATGTTCCTTTACGTCACAGAAGGGATGTGTGAACGTAAATTCGCCACTAATAAATACCACCTGCGACTTGCGTTACCAAAACATAAGCGCATTGCCAAAGCGCTCAAGAACGGGAGAGGAGACAAGGCAGATGCAGCCCGTCTATGCTTTGCGGGCTTGCAGATAGGTGGCGCAACTATCCGAATGTACAGTGTACACATTGACTTCATCGTAAGCAGACCCTGCACCACGTGTGTCTCAAAGCCGCACATCACAACCAGTAGACAAAAGCCACGGACCAAATCCACAAGGTAATGTTGGACATAAAAGGGGCGCTGGTCCTGCATGCAAACGGAAAGCCGCGCAGTTCAATCTCTCGCAAATATTGCGCGACTATTTCTTTCGAGGACGCAAAAAAAATAACCGCTTTCTCTCCCATCCGTTCTCCATTTTCTTCTCTCTCTACTATGCGAAAGGTAACAAAGCGCCACTGAAAGTGCTCTTCTCGGGGGAAAGGTGCGTCCTGCACTCCGTTTGCTCACGCATAGGGATCTGCGGCTGCTTTTTTAGTGTCCCACAGAACATAGAGAGGGACACTTGCCGTCGTTGGCTTGACATTTAATTGGCCCCGTAAAGGCGAATTCCCCATTTTACACGCCGTTTGTTGCTCACCATCACATCTCGTGCCTTCCTTCTCAGCCCGTTCGCGCAAGGCTCCTTCTTGTTGACGCCGAGCATGCACGCCATAAACGGCTGCAGCTCGCTGTCGCTGCGTGTGTGCCATGCCGCGCCGTAATTGCCGCTGTACGCACACGGCGGCGCTCATGCGCTGGGAACGGGCTCCGGCGAACCCTGCCGGACATTGGTGTGTACGATGAGCGCCATTTTTCTTTTTTTTTTTTTTTCCCAGCTTTAATTTCGAACGCCGCCAGAGTCGCCTCGCACCCTGCGATGTCAGTCTTCCACACTGACTCGCTAACGCCAACGAGAATTCTCGCGGAAGGGAACGTCAGCGTCATTTCCAGTCGTTAAAAATAGCGACAACAATAATTAAGGAGCGTACGCTGCATACAGCGTGAAGCAAGCTAAAAGAAAAGAAACAAGTTTGAGATGACGGAGTATAAGGACGGAAACCGCGCTGAATGACGCGTAAGTGCTGTTCCGGCTTTCTGAAAGCTTGGTTCTTCCGAGGTCACGGGATGGATTACTGAGCGTTATACCAACTTCCGTTGAAACGCCGAAGAACTGCTTACGATGCAGCCGCACAAAACACGAAGTTCCCGATTAGAAACGCATATACTACTGGCCGAAGCATTATATTCGGAGGTACATTAAAAGAGGACGAACAATGACCGTTTCTGAGGGCGCGCTTAGTATGCCTACTTGTGTTCTTCCAGCAGCCTCGGCAAACTGAAGTGAATATCGACCCGACACCGCCGGAAAGGTGAGAGCCGAGGCTGACGTTGAAGCTATTCGAAATGCTATGTCGGTTTGGTAGATTAAAAAAAAAAAGAGAGGGGGGGGGGGATGAGTAGGGATTCTTACCTCGAAGTCCTGGGCGGGATAACGTCGCAACCAGCGGCTCAGACCATTTGGCCACCGCCAATTCTTTAAAGCCTGGTATTTAATATAGTGAAATATTATATGTAGACTAACTATTTACACTCAATTTCGGAAGCAGTATAAGGATAAATGCAAAAACAGAACGTGTTCAGGCAACCAAGTGTCAGAAAGGAGAACATGCTCGCCACCACAAGGGGCCGCCATTCCGTACCGAAATATGTCACATCATGCACTTCTCCAAAGCATAAACACTGACATAACCACCGCCCCAACACGGCGGGCAGAAACCTCATAAATAAGGGCGGTCACAAATATTAGAAGTCCCACTAAGAGAAAGTAAAAAAAAAAAAAAAATTGCTGGTGGTTTAACTTCGGTTAACCCTGGAGGGAAGCGGAAGCTTCGTGTGTATGGCTACGCTCAGTGCCAAGCCTGGATTAAACACATTGTGAGACATGGTTTCACTCGGTTTCACCTTTATTGATTCCAATGTTTTCATGTGGTTTCATCTTTATTGATTCCTACGAAAACACTCCGATGGCCCGTATAGTAGTGCGTCTTGGTGGTTACTTGGAACATGCTATGGCTCGACGTAACTGGGTTTCGTTGAAGGACAAGGTCTAAACTGGCTCCCCACTTGATTGGTCGTGCTTGGTTGAAATGATGTCGGTTCTAAGTCGTATCGTTGTTCTACATTTGTGATGAACGTTGGTTGGGTCCCGCTTGGGATCCTTATTATACTCTGCCACACAGATGAGGAATTCCTTTTTCTTAGTTGTCAACGGCAGTGACAAATCTCCTTGTTTACCACATGTTCCGTCTTATCGTTTACACTTCCTTATGTCGGCTACCTTGCCCTTATTGATTAACTTTGATATGTCTGCCAGTTTTATCCGGTCTGATGGGTTGGAGGCTTTCATACTTTGGCGTTCCTTAATCAAATTTTTCGTCTCCTTAGAGTTTACCGGTATCCTCTCGGTACGGTGTACGTAATGTACAGCTTTCTCCCAACCGATTCGGACAGAATGTTATTCTATAATTTCATAGTAATGGACGTCTTCTCAAGCTGTCAAGGGTTTTATGCGTGATGTTTAGTGTTTCTTTGTGCCTCCATTAGTTTCGTATGCGCGACGTTTTTCAATACTATTTTTTCTCATTTCATTGCAGACTTTGATAACCGCTTTATATACATATATTTATTTTTTTCTAGGCTGAAGTGTGTTTCGCATATTCACTTTAAAGTTATATTTTTTGCGAATTGGCTAATCCTTAATGCACAATTTTTATATTTCTGTTCTCTCTTCTTTTGCAGTTTCTGGCTACCCACGGACATTTCCTTCTCTGCTTCCTTCTTTCCTGGACTTCTTTATCTTTTTGTGCTTTTCTTTCGCTTTTTCTTTCTTTCTTTATCCTTTTTCCATTTCATATATCTATCTATTGTAACTAGGCAGTTGTGATCTTTGTTTCCTTTTGTATATTTAATGTACATTTTTAACATTTTTATGTCCATGTTATTTTTTTCATTTAAATTATTGTTTATTTTTTTTTTTTTTTTGGGGGGGGGGGTTTAGCTCCTTTTCTTTTATCTTAAATTGGATTAAGCCTGGCAAAGCTTTGCTGGTCCGGGCTCCCTCTCTCTTTCTTTTACATTTTTTTTTCGTCATATTCTGAGAGGAATAATAAAAGGTAAAAAAAAAAAAGGTATCCTCTCTAACAATTCTACCGCCCACTTCTGCTACGCAGTCAATAATGATATCTCTGAAATTATTGTTTATTGCTTGTAGGCTAAGGTCGGCTTCCTCGGTTAGCACTGAGTATCTATTCTGCAGCGAGAGCCTGAATTCTTCTACCTTTCTCCTTACCACTAATTCAGACTTCTTCCTCACTAATCTGTTCCGCTCCCTCTTCAAATCCAGGTTAATTCAAGACCTTATCATCCTATGGTCACTGCATCGCACCTTTCCGATTACCTCTATATCTCGCAAAAGGCCGCCGTTAGAACACAGTATGAAATCAATTTCATTTTCATTTTTAATCTCCCCGTTAGAGCTTTTCCATGTCCACTTTCGTTTCTTCCGTTTGCTGAAGAAGGTGTTCATGATTCTTAAATTATTGCGCTCTGCAAACTCAAATAGTAACTCCCTCCTGCTATTCCTAGAACCAATGCCAGTCACCCGTTGCCTGGTCTTCTGCCTGCTTTGTACCTACCTTAGCATTGAAGTCGCCCATCAGTACATTATAGTGTGCTTTTACTTTCCCCATTGCTGGTTCTGTCTTCATAGAAGCTCTCTACTGCTTGGTCATCATGACTACATGTAGAGTGTTATGCTTGTACAGCCCCCAGCTTATACCACTTATTTAGATTAATTGCGATGCCGGCTACCCCCTCATTAATGCTATAAGATTCATCTATATTACCAGCTATATCCTTATTGATTAGGAAACCTACTCCTAGTTCTCGTCTCTCCTGTAAACCTCGATAGCAGAGTGTATGCCCGCCCTTCAGTAAAGTATATGCCTCACTTGGCCTCCTCACCTTACTAACCCCTATGGCATCACACTGCATACCTTCTAGTTCCTCTAACAGCACAGCTAAACTAGCCTCACTAGCTACGGTTCCAGCATTAAACATTGCTAGTGTCAGTTTTCTATACTATGCTCCCCTAACCTTTGACCTTGACCAGCTTTTCGAGCCATCAGCGTGACGTCGGTTTTCACCTTCAAGTGAGACAGACACTGGGCATTTGCTTTCTTATAAACTAATTTACAATTGAAGCTAGATGTTCACTACGCTAGGTAGATCCGGCCTTCGCGTGGCATTAAATTTAACCTTCAAGTGACCTTGACCTGGTTTAATGTGGGTGTCCATGATTCCATGGTGTCCACCCGAAGTATATGCGCCTTCCTTTTTCGAAAACCTAAAGTACCGAAGAACGCCGCTGCGTTTCGGTGAAGGCGGAACGAATAGGCGTCCGTGGGCTGTGCGATGTCACTGCACGTTAAAGATCCCCAAGTGGTCGAAACTACCCTCCACTACGGCACCCCCTTTCTCTCCTTCCGCTTTCACTTCCACCTTCCTTTATGGCGCGGTTGAGGAATTTTTTGACCTTCCAAGTTTTTCAACGTCAAATTTGCTTCCATGCTGACGGCTTGAAAACCTGAGGTAGTGAAAAAACTAAGATAACTTTCAAGTAACCACCAAACTAACAAGCGAGAAGCATCCCGGAAAACACCAAGCAAAACAACCTGTCCTATATAAAAAGGATTAAGCATAGAACTACCAACGCGGACAGGCTGGAAATAATTACCATGTTTTGATGATTCAAGAAACGAACCCTAACAGAAAGTTTGCAAACATTCTGTGCGGATAGATAGTTCACCTCAAACATTCTGTGAGAGCCCAGCGCATAAATTATATGCATTATTTGTTTATTTGTCACAAATTGCGTATCAAATCTCAGGTACGGACTCTAAAAGCTATATATGTTCGCTTATACTTATAGGTTCATAAGGTCAACGCTAGGTTTGCGAAACTATTAACGCAGTGATAATGCGCCGTATGACTATACGATGATTGTCTTAATGCAATGGGACGGTTACAATGGGTGCTTGTGAGATTTGAGAAATATCTGGGCACGGATTTCAGGACACTGTCGCGAAGCAAGTTTGCAGGCAGCGTTATGAGAGCCGGCGTCGTTCGCTTGATCCGCGGCACGTTTGGGGCTTTGGCTCTAGCCTCTCGCATACACGCTCGCTGCTGTGACTCTGTGTTGCGCAATTTCAGTGCTCGTTTAAAAAGCCCGGGATGTCCAATATATTGCCCCGACCTGAAAGCTATCAGCATCAGGACAATCGACCAATTGCGCTAGATAAGGTTGCGACTGTATCCATCACCATCACCACCTCGGAAGCAGAGGAAACAGCCATAGCAGCAGTCATCATCTCCAGCTCACCCACTAAAGTCGGGTCTAGCATCTCCGTACGCGGCAAGAATTCTCACACCTTGCGCCACAATCTCATACAATGTCGTACCAGTATGGACCTCTGCCCACGAGTCCCTTCCTGGGAACCAGCGTGCACACGCTGTCACCCGCGGAAGCGCCACCCGAACACCAGGAACCGTCGTATATTGAGATGCTTGTATGTATGTGAGTGCAGTTACCAAACCCTTCTTATTCTTCTTATGAACCAAAGAGAGCTCACGGCTCTTCTTTCTCTTCTGAAAAGTTCTCTTTGGCTTGTGACCCTCTTCTCGGTTACACCGGCAGTGGCAGCAACGGCGACGCGGATCAATCGTCGAGCAGGTGCATAAGAGCTCTAAAATGCCCAGGTTTATCCCAGACAAGCCTAGTTGACCTAGAAGTAAACTCTGTTAAGCATGGCTACACATGAGGCTGACGCCTGCGCCGAAGCGTTGACGCACTTGAACTGGCACGCACCTCAGTACACAGCGAGGCTGAGCAGCCAAGCGCCGGTGAAGCAGTTTTTAACCCCCCTCACCCCCCCCCCCTTCATCCCCGCCTAGTCCGTGGTCAGTGCACGTTAAGGAACCCCAGATGGTCGACATTTCCGGAGCCCTCTACTGCGGTGTCTCTCGGCTCTAGGTAAAACGCGCAAGGAAATGACCTTGAACCCTGCACTACGGTGTCTCTCGGTTCATGGTCAAACGTGCAAGTAAATGACCTTAGGAGTTGTATTGCGAAGAAGTCGAAATTTGCAGAGACGGAGCCTCTTGACTCAGGGTCCAATTTGCGGCGCCACATGACCTTGGGAGTTGCAGCGCGAAGAATAGAGCTGCCACTCTTAATAACGTGAAACGGCCCTTCATTTATGTGGTTTATCTGGAAAATTGGTGATGTTTTAGCTCTTCCAAACCTAGATATACAGAGCGGAAAGCTTTGCAAGATGACCTGACGACGCCGCCAAGGAGTTGACGCTCTCTGTCCGGCACGCGCCTGATGCAAGGCGAAACTGGAGCAGAAATCGCCGGCGAAACAACTGTTATTATTTCATGTCCTGGTCACATGGTATTACAGCGACGGAGCCGGTGAACACGAAGCGAAGTAACTGTTACACCTCCTTGTCACGTACTATCACAGCGGCGTAGCCGGACGAGCGCACGCAGCCGCGTCTCTCTGTAGCAAGTTTGACAGGTGGGGAAGAAGACAAAGAGAGCGCCGCAGGCTTCGCGCTCCGCACCTGCGGTCAAGGTCAAACACTCGCTAAACTTCATCTCTGGAAACATCGAGTAGCAGAGTTTTCCCATCTAAATTTCTGAATTCGCACATAGTCGATTTTCAGACATGCACATCCTATGTCTGCCACTTGCGTACGTCTCGTTTCTAGGAATATCACAAAGCTGCAGGTTGTCAGGAATAATTTTTTCCAAAGGAAGTTATCCCCATTGATGGAACATTGACGGACGCCTTGCCGGGTCTCTGCGGGCACCAAATGAAACCATAATTTTTTATGGGTGCTGGTACTTACCTGATGTTGGGACTTCGCTGATCACGATAGCCGAGTTCCCGGGAGGCCGTGCATTGCACTGCGGTCGGCTGATACTCGCCACCTCTCCCAACTGGAGCGATTGGAGCATGCAATTTTCAATAGTTAGGGTTGGGCGTATGCGCCAACCCCTGCACTGTAGAAATCAAAAGGAAGATTTGAGTAAACTCCCCTAGACGAACAGAAAATAAAAAGGACACATCCTCTTGTTTTATTTTTTTTTTATTTTTTTTTCTGTAAGCACTTCCTTGATTTCTAATGAACATTTTTTTTTTCACACACTACGGGGAATTTTGTTTAATAGTTCCGGAAGGCTGCCATGTGCGCGAACGAATACATCATTCTTAGCTGGCTTGTGGTGTAAGAAACGAAGACTTCCAGATGAAAGAAAGTATGGCGAATACGACGACCGCCCTCTCTGCACATTTCATGCAGTCCCTGTTTCTGGTTTTTCATTTTTTTCTGTTCATAAATACGACTCTTGCCCTTGTGTAAAGCGAAGCAATAGTTCGAAATCTTTCTCGTATGTGTCAGAGAAGGCTGCTAGTCCTGTGCAACATATCAAAGAAAGATAGCTCCTCTACCACCCTTCTGACACTCCCCTAATTTCAGTTGCTGGGGAAACTCCTGCTGAACTCCCGCTTGTTCGCCGTCTGTCTGTACTCTTGGGACATTGCCAATTATGACGTCACACAACGATGTTTCCAAGCATCTCGCAATGACGTTTTAGAAAAAGTACGATGAGATGGAATCACTCCTTCCGCCTCAGAAACTAAAGTAGGAGGGAAATCGCTGCGAAGTTCACTGAACCGCACCGCACTAAAAAAATAATTTCCTTCTTAAGTGTCAAGGACTTCCGAGTAAAAATAAAAAATCTTGTCAAAGAAAACGCACAGCTGGACAAATCTTTAAAGTTATTTTTCACAGTTTTAATTTCCCTGTCAAACAAGGATCACCTTGCAAGGGTATCGAATTTATACCTATGAGTCAAAATTTATTTTGTAGATTATTTTTGAACCTAAATTTTCTAGTGAATGTTTGAAATACCTATAGTTCGCAATTATTTTTTTGCAGCACAAATAACAATTTTTTAATAGAAGTCACAGCAAATGTTTAAAGTTCCTTTTAAGTTCTTTGATTTCAAGAGAATGTGCTTGTAAACAAAATTAACTGTCGTTCGCGTCATCGAGAGGGGATGTCCGCGTGAAATGCGTTGCAGCAATGCGCACCGCGTTCCAGGGCCTCTCTTGGACAACGGCATCTGCACTCGAGCCTTGAAGAGTCACCAACCACTTTTATTATTTGAATAACGCGCACGTCTTCCTTCGCCGCGAGATCTTGGCGGAGCAGAGCGGGCTGGAGCAATCGCCTTTTTTTTTTTTTTTTAACACGTTCTGTCCTTTCCCTCGAAGCATGGTTAAGGGGCCCACTATGGAGCGAGACAATTACTGCGCTTGTCTTATTCTAAATGTTATTTTTATGCTGTTTCAGTGGCCGCTAGAACGCCTTTTCTTTTATAAAATTCGCCTTCTTCTCCGTGCAATACGCGCGCTATTATGCAAGGGAAGTGCGATAAAATGTAAAGGCATTACAAGTGAAATGAAATAGATCTAAGAACGTTAAAAAAATTGCGTGCGGTATAGAGGTCCATTCATTCTCTGAGTGATGCTTTACAAGTTCTGAAAGAACGAAATTAGCGTTCAAATGTTCTAAGCACCTTCGACGGTTCGGCGAGGTGACATCTGCAGTAGTACAAATCAGAAATTGACTTTTGACACTGTCCAGTTGGTTACCGGATGTTCAATTTTTTTACTCACCGGGAGTTTTTTCCGCTGTGAAACCAAATCTTTCCATTCAGTTCACAAGGTCGCCGAGGTGCAGGCATTACTAAACAGAAAGAAAGAAAGCGCCTTTCTTTCTTTCTTTCTTTCTTTCTTTCTTTCTTTCTTTCTTTCTTTCTTTTTTTTTTTTTTTTTTCACAGCCAATTTTCACTATTCCCACATAAGTGCAGAGTGCCGAGCCAAACACTTCGGCTCGCTGTGTTTACGGCGTGCTAATGTTGCACGTTTCCAAAGGCCCATTCCATCGCCGCGCACCATATATGCTACCGGCATCGGTCTGCGTGGGACGGAAGGTTTCTACGCGGTTCAGACGAATGGCGGCGTTCTTATTGCTCATGAATGGCCTCGAAGACCGGGCGATGCGACAAGCAGGCAGCTTAAGCGAACCGTACCTCATTGCCCGGTCATAGAGCTCATTGCTTATATGTAGATCTCGTCACCATCTCGTACCGAGATGTGGCGCGCTTGCGTTGCTGCCATGAGAAGCAACGAGTAGCAAATTTGGGTTCTAAAATATAAAGCTATATTTATGCGATGTCAATTGCACGGCGCTCCTATGCAGGCAACTGTGGCGCCCAACAAGATGGCGGTCCCAACGGGTCGAGGCCACACGAGCTAAAGCCCCTCGATGATGCACATTAGGCGGCAGGCATGGTATATATGGGCCCCACCCCCACCTACCCATCCCCCTCATAGCACCCCCCCCCCTTCCGCCCTCACTGTTTATTTCCCCTTAAATCCGTATATGTTCGGAACCTATAAAAATCAGTTGCGAGCTACCACACCAAGTTCTGAAGCCGCCTGCTATTCTCAAAGTCACCGAGCTCGCACATTATGTAACTAACGTTCATTGAACATAGACGGCGAATCGATCTGCGTAGGCAGGTTTGTCCGTGTAAATTAGAATATCGAACGCAAAACAACTTCTGCATGCGCCCGCCTGAATAAAATCAGTTGCTTACCATATTTTCATCAATTATGCAGTATTCGCTTTTTCAAATAAAGTCGATATGAACACCGCTGCTTGCTCCACAATGATACCGTTTGGTTCAATCTGCACGCTACTTGCCCAACTGAAATCGTCAAAACCTGGTTTCGAAATGATAAGCGTGGAAGCGAGGCTTGCGAATGTGAAGATTTACAGCAAGCACTGCCTATTCGCCGTTTTTCATGTCATTATTTCATACTGTTCTAATAGACAACGTGCAGCGTGTTCACCAATCAAGCGGGTTCAAAAAGTAATTGTAAGACCAGCATATGCAGTCAGCTCGGTGAAAACCTAACAATTTGCACAATTTGCTGGACTTCATTTATTTTCAGTGATTGGCGCTGTTTGGGGCCACAGAAAAATCAAAAGCAAGATGGAATAAACTGACAGCTCAGGCGCACAATTTATGGTCAATAATTTTGTCAGTATATTTATAATCGGCTCACTTAGACGTTCATGCGCGATACAGCTGTTAGGGTAACGGCATAATATAAGACCTCCGATATATAATCACAGATTCCGTTTGTTTTTAAGTGATGCGTAAGAGAAAATGATGTAGGAAATGCAACCCGCTTCAGCTTTCTTTTCGACCAGCGTGAAAGCGAATTAATCGGTAATAGCAAACCGGTCATGCCAATAAGCAAGAACATTGACGGGGGCTGCCCCATACTCTTTGAGGATAGATGGTATTCCTGTGATGTATAATAATTTGACATAACTGGTATTTAAAAGCACCACGCTTCCTAGAGCACATTTATACTGTGCTGGCATACTGATTCAAAGGAAGTAAACCACACCAGGAAACGTTATCATAGTGTGTAGACTTTTTTCAGAGTTTCAGCAGGCAATATCAAAAACGAGCAGAGAAACTTCAAGGAACAACCGTATCAGAGAACCTAGCTGTTACCACAAAAACGTCGAAAGAACCGTGGCAGTTTTATGGGGACTCTTTAGTGACATCAGGCGACAAAAATTCCGGCCTATGTCACAAGCAAAATGTTTTCACGGCACTTACATCATATAGCCCAGTGAGCTTTCTGGTCAAAAATTTGTCACCTCAAATGCTATGCACCCAGACAAGCCTTCGTGCGCTCACAACCAGCGCATTGCAATATTCTTTTCTTTTGCTTCACCCGAATGCACAACACTTCAGCTTCCTTTGCAGCCCCAGATATACCATGTGGTGCGTGTTTCAAGCACATTGAACCACATTGAATAGAAAATTAGTCGGGGTTTAACTCTACTTAACCATAGTTAATAGTCGTTTGGAAGGACGCACTTTTTGGCATGGTTTTGCTTGGCTGTTTAGCGTTAAGAAACCACCACAGCGATGTCGTTGCACGTAAAAATCTTTAGGCGGTAGAAATAATTCCGCAGCCCTCCACTACGGTATCTCTTTCTTGCTTTATCTCCCAGCTTCTTCCCTTCCTATATGGTGCGGCTCAGGTGGCCAGCGAGAAGTGTGAAAGATACAGCGCCTTTCCTTTCCTATATACACCAATTTTCAATTAACGCCGAGTTTGCGACGCGCTCGTGTGATGTGCAATGTCAGTGCACGTTAAAGAATAACAGGTGGTCGAAATTTACGGAGCCCTCCCCTACGACGTCTCCCATAGCCTGGGACGCTTTGGGGCATTAAACCCTATAATCTAAATCACGCCAAAATAATTTAGCTGGCTTGTTTTGGGGGAAAGAAAAGCGCACTATCTGCCTCGATACTCGGTGACACTCTGAACTTCCGGTTTTAAGCTGTTACAACAAAATACTTCATAAAACAAGCCGTTAGACGATTTTGCTAGCTTTGAACATCCGGGTTAATGCCGTTACAATAATATACTTCATAAAACAAGCCGTTAGATGATTTTGCTAGCTTTGAACATCCGAGTTAATGTCGTTACAATAAAATACTTCATAAAACAAGCCGTTCAGCCGTCGCGGAAGCACCATGGTGGGCAGGCTACTTGAGCGAGTAGTGTGGTTGTAACATGCAATAAGCATCGCGGCAGCAAAGAGAAACAACTGCGGCACTTTCAGGGTTCGAGCGACTTTATCTGCGTGGAAGCATTGGGTAGGCGGCATCGAAGGAGGCTGCCGTTGTCACCGCAAAGTATCGTGACAAGTAAGCGCACAGTTTTCACCTTCTGCACTATGTTGTGCCTGGTATTGTATGCATGAAAGTCGGAAAGGATTGCAAGAGAGCACATATCTTTAAAGATGAGCACTAGTAAAAAAAATAATAAAGGGGTGGACGCTTAAGCTTTGCATTAACAGTAGACGCGATGACGACATTCACGTCGCCTTTTCAATCAGTAATTTTCTTTTCTTTTTTTCAATTTTTAGAGCGCAGTTCGGCGGCTGAGTCCCTTCGCCGCTGTGCCGTTGCCGATGTAACCGAGTGAAAGAGCGCCACGAGCCAAAGATAATTTCTCAGAACAAGACCCACGAGCTCTGCGCCATTAACTCATGGCTCCTCTTCTTCTTCGAAAAAAAAAAAAAAAGGAATGGTTTGTAACTGCTCATACACACAAACAAGCATCTCTAAAATTCTTTGAGTCAATATCTCGCAAAGACACCTAAATAGCTGCGCTCAAATTACGCATTAGAGAGCATCGTAATCGTCCTTAGAATTGCTTGTTTTAATTATGTAATTTCTTAAAATTATTATTCTTGTAGCATCCGTACCCAACCTAAACACAATTAAGTTATATGTATATCACGACACGTTCCCTAGATGCCCCTAACATGCATGATACCAATTACCCTTCATGACCTCCGCGCTTTGTTTCCCCGTGGCATGCAGGCGACCTAGGCTGGGACCTCAATGGGGAATTTTTTTCTTCTATTGAATTACTTATATTTCCTCAACTACCCTCGTTAGAGGAGCCTCGTCGTGAATTCTGGCCTCATTCGAACCCTTCATCAGTCCGTTAGCATTATTTGAATATGGTGTGTTTGAAATTCCCACTGAGGTCATGTGGTTTTGATGCCATACGACTCTGGCAGCAAATCAGGATTCTTTTCGACCACCGCAAGAAGACGGCGGCAGCGAAAGGCTTTCAGCCGAACGAGCACCTTACGCTACCCAGTAAGACATTTGGATGATTCTCGCTGTGCACCTACACACCGACGCCAAGATTTTGTCCGTATACGCGTCCGACCTGTAATTCTAACGCATAAGAACACGCGCAGTGGAGTGCTCCGGAGACGAATGAAAATCATCACGGCTATGAGTGTGGGTAAACTCAGTTCTTTCTTTTGATTCGTATAGTAGGGGTTGGCGCGTACGCCGTACCCCAACTACCAAAAATTATGTGCTCCAACCTCTCCAATTCAGGGAAGTGGCGAGTATCAGCCGACCGCAGTGCAATGGACGGCCTCCACCCGGGAACTCGGCCTTTATGATCGCCGAAGTTCCAGCACGATGTAAGTATGCTTCCAGCCGATGCCCGCTGAGACCTGGCCTACGGCACCGGTCAATGTTTCACTGGTGGGGAGAACTTCCTTTCAAAATGATATTACTGTCTATGTGTAGTTGTTTTGTGGAAACGAGACGTACACAAGCGGCTGTCATAGGATGCGCACGTTTGAAAATTTACTGTGCGTGAAAAAAGAAATTTAGATTGAAAATCGTATCAAAAGGTCAAGTTTGGCGAGCGTTTGACTCTGGCTGCAGTTGCGGCGCGCGAGGCCGTTTGCGCTCGCTTCATCTTCTTCCTCGCACACCTGCTTCTTCTTCTACTTCTTCGCACGCCTACCAAATTAAGGCGCAGCTGCGCTCGCTCGCCCGGCTCCGTCCCTGTAATACCACATAGCAAAGAGAGAGTATAATAGCAACATTACTTTGCCGGCGGGTTCCCCAGTTTCGCCCTGAATGGGCGCGTGCCGGGCTGAGTGCGGCAACCCTTCGGCGACGGCGTCAGGCCGCGTCCGATCATTAAGCAGAGCTTTCTGCTCTGTATATCTAGGTTTAGGAGATTTAAACAAAACTGTTTTTTTTTTCTTTTCAGAAACACCACATAATTGAAGGGTTGCATCACTTTATTGGAGCGCGAGCTCCACTCTTCACTTCGCAACTCCCACGTGGAACCGCAAATTGGACCTTAAGCTGAGAGACGCCGTAGTAGAGGGCTCTGCAAATTTTAACTTCTTCTCAGTGCGACTCCCGAGATCATCCGAGAGACGCCGTTCCGAGAGACACGGTAGTGAAGGGCTCCAGAAATCTCCGTCACCTGGATTCAAGGTCATTCACTTGAGCGATTGACTTTGAGCCGAAGGACAGCGTAGGGAAGGGCTTCAGAAATTTAGACCACTTTCAAGGTCATTCACTTGCGCGTTTCACTTTGAGCCAAAAGACGCCATAGTGGAGGGCTCCGGAAGCTTAGACCACCTTGGGTTCTTCAACGTGCACTGACCAAGTAACTAGTGGGGTTTAAAATCCGCTTCGCCGGCGCTTTGTTGTGCTCACTCTCGCCATGACTGAGCTGCGTGCCGGTCCGATTAAGTCAATGCTAGGCTGATGTGTAGCCATGTTTAACAGAGCTTACATTGCGGATAGCTAGGTTTAACCGGGTTAAACCTCCGCAACTTCTTGTTCCGGCCGCTTCGCGGGCGACGCACTTGAGCACGCAGCCGCGCGCTCACGCGATGCAAAGACCGCGTTTTGCTGATATCTTTATACGTATTTAGAGCCACGCGTGGCTTCACCGCCTGGATGCACGGAAGCAATCGCAGTATCATTCATTTTAAAATCGCAGTATGCCTGAAACTGAAAGCCTCCAAGAGATTAACATAATTATCATACAGAGGCAGCAAATAGACAGCTGTTCGTCCCCGTTTTACTACCTACCAGCAACACATTCAACTTGTTGGAGTGTTGCAAGCATGATATGACGCGTCAATGCGGCAACATTCTGGCCATAGACTTCATCTCGAACACCGGAGGGGCAGTTGAGCGTCACCTCCTATCAATTAAGCGTAGACTGGCTCAGCAAACATGGAATGTCGCCGGGGCCGCAGGCGTCCCGACTAATGACTGCGCTCAGCAGTGTCAGTCTAGGGCCCTCACGAAGGAGAGCTGAATTCGTTTGGCAGACAGACCCCTCAGGCACTCTTCGTACCCGTACATACATTCGGGGTTTATTGCGATACGGTAAAAGGCCCTGTTCTCCGAAAATCGGGCGTCGACGTTGTCCGCATCGGTGTTGGCGTCGGCGTTGTAAGCGACGAATCACGGGCGTGGCTATGGCAAGTGGCATGGCAGGTGGCATGGCCATGCCCTCAAGTGATCACACGACATGGTCTATTTGTCAATCGCTGCCAACTCGGGCATCTCCTTTAGTATGGGAGGTTGAGATCTGAATTAATCCCTTCTGGAAGCTTTGCGTTGTGAGTAAGACACGCTATCCCTAAATCACGCGGCCAAGTTCGTGTACGGCTTGGTTGAACGGGGATATATATCTATACCGGGCAGGCTTTCACATACGAATGCATGCTAAAAAGTATGCGTGAGATATAAGAGTGTAAGGTGAGGTTTTATTTCCAAGAGCTTGGGAACTGAAGCAGGCGTAACAGCAGTCCGAGGTCCGGAACAGCAGTCATCAATGTGGGGTGGAGGGTAGACGTCTTTTCTCGTGACCTTATTAATACGGCAGTAATTGACGCTAACTCGAATGGAGCCGTCAATCGTCTTCACGAGTACTGCGGGTGAGGCCCATGGGCAGTTGGAAGACTGGTTAACACCGCTTTGAATCATTTTATCCAACTGTACTTCAGTAACTAGACATTCAGTGGTGGAAACACGATAACGCTGGAGCAGAGAGGCATGGGCACCGGTGTCAATAGGGAGCTCAATTTACAGTCGAAGTGAGCCCCAAAACAAGTTGATGACAGTGGAAGGAGGAGCGGAACACCTGAAGGAGCGCAAGAAGCTCGCTGTGTTCGCAGGACTTAAAAAGGCGTATCATGCGTAACATGCAGGCGCAACAGTTTAATAGGCACTATATACCGGATGCCCCAGCTAACTTGGACCCAGGTTTTAAAAAATACGGTTTGCCCTAGCACAGTAAAATAAATTAAGAGGTGTTCACCGTCGCCTTTGCTAACCTCCAGTATTTTTTTTCGTTCTCTTCAGTCGTTTGGTAACTACAATTAGCTATTTTTAATCATTGACTTGAGAGAAGAAGTGTCAGTGCAAAAGTTGTAGATCTCAAAAAAAAAAAAGGATAGCACTATGCCTTCTGCGCTATGTTGTGCCTTTTATGGTGCGCGTATAAGGTCCCGAAGGATTAGAGGAAAGTTGAAATCTGGGCTAGTTGGTGCACAGAAGTGGGAAATAGTGAAAACAATTATAACGGCGCTTAGGCTTCGCTTCAAGAGTAGACGTGATAACGCCTTTAACATCGCCTTTACATACCGAAACATTTTTTTCAATTTTTGGACCACCAATTGGCGGTTAGAGCAGCCTCACTGTTTGAGCTGTTGCCGGTGTCACCGGGCGAAAGAGACTCTCGAGCCACGATAGAGTCACGAATCAAAGAAAGAAGGAAGTACAACTCTATTATTGAAAGAAAAGGTAGGGGTTGGGAAGATGGTCAGCATGTGAGTGTGAGGCTATGAAGATGTCGGGCGACGCAGGTCCATGCCACGGCTCAGGATTGAATGTCCGGGTCGTCGCTGGCCTTTACCTTATTCCACGTGTCAAGGGAGGGAGGAGTCAAAGTGAACTTCCTCGAGGGTAGAAAGAGAGCCAGGAGCTCTGCGCCGCTCGTTCGTGGCTTTTTTTTTTTTTTTTTGTCTTCTTCTGAACAATTGTATTTTGCTCGTGAGAAAGGGAGTGATGTATATACACGTACATACGAGCATCTCTCAAATTCATTGCCTCAGTACCCCGCCGGTGTGGCGCAGTGGTTACGGCGCTCGACTACTGTTCCCAAGGACGCGGGATCGAATCCCGGCCTCGGCGGCAGCTTTTCGATGGAGGCGAAAAGCAAGGCGCCTGTGTGCTGTGCGATGTCAGTGCACGTTAAAGAACCCCAGGTGGTGAAAATTTCCGGAGTCCTCCACTACGGCGCCTCTCATAGCCTGAGTTGCCTTGGGACGTTAAACCCCACCAACCAAACCAAACCAAATCATTGCCTCAGTATGCTCTCAAGGAGGAGGAGGATGATGAGGAGGAAACGCAGGGATGTTAACCAGTAAAAGCAACCGATTTGCTAACCTGCACTGGGGGAAGGGGATGAGTGGATATAAAGGTTGTGAGAGAGGGATAGTTAAAGTTAGTACAGTCACATAACAGACACGCCACATCACATCACGTCACAGCCATGTCATAGCAAACTCATAGTCTTTCGATTAGGCGCCTGTGCTTGTCATAAAGCGAAGCAGTGCCTGGGAGGCCTTCATCGCAGAGGATCGCCGTGGCCAGGGACCTAAAATCTTAATTTCACTCAATGGGCGTCCATCTAGATGCTCCAGCGTACGGCACAGACACTGCCTTTCCTCACTGTATATCGGGCACTATCAAAGAATGTGGCCTATAGCCTCGTCGCATCCACAGTTGGTACATGCAGGGTTGTTTGCCATGCCTATCATAAAAGAATACGAGTTTGTGAATGCTACACCAACCCAAAGGCGGCAGTATACTCTCAAAAGCGCAAATTTTGCCTTAGGAAGTATCCCAATCATCTTTAGAAGATTTTGTTTTTCATTCAATTGTTTCCAATTCACTTTTATTATATCCGCTCAGTACATTCCAGCTTATACATACAGAAGGAGGCCCCAGAGTCAGCGACTGTATCGGGACCTCCTATAAATGACAGATAAAGATTAATATACAAGAAAGCAATAATTCACAGTAAGATAAATTGAACGTAGACAATAAATAAGTTGATAATAAAAATAACATTATTTTGCAACAAAAAACGAACTGAGCAAGCAAGTTAAACGCCAAATCAAACAGTAATAAAATATATGCATAAAAAGGAATGACAGTACAGACTTTGAACATGTTAAACCACATAAATATACATACCACGCAAAGCTGACAACATATATAGTCATTATTCAGTATCAGTTTTCTGTTGTTAAAGAGAAACGCTTAACTTCGGATGCAAATCTGCTTTTTTTTAAGGGATTTGACGATGGGTGGTGACGCATTCCAGACCATGATAGCAGAAAAATGAAAAGTTTGTTTCCCATAATTTGTTCGTACTCTGGGAAGTAATAAATTTTTGTTTCTCGCGAATCGCGTTTTGTTATCATTTATTTGTGAAATTTGTGGGATAAGTGATACTGGAAGTTCGTCGTTTAGTAACTTGTAGAAGAATGTGCATAGGTGGTATTTAACGAGTTCAGCCGAACTTAAACAAATAATAACTGAACTTAAAAAAATCGTTATCGTTGCAACACCAGTACACATCCTAACACTAGTTCGTAAGCCCTGTGGAGCACAACACGTTCACTAGGTGCCCCTAATTAAGAACCTTAATACCAGTGACAATTCATGGCCTCCGCACTGCGTGCCAACCTGGCATGCAGGCGCCCTGGGCTGAAACCGTAATGGCGAGACATTTTCTCGATTGAATTACTTCGATTTCAAAGCGAAAGCCTTTCTAGGCTCACGGAACGCAATCCCGTGCGCGAGATTTGTGCGCGAGATCTGTGCGCGAGATTCCTCGAAATGTGTTCTCCTTGTCTAGCATTGCTATCATCTGAAATCCCACACTTGAACGCACACCAAGGAGCGCCACACGACAGGAGCGACGGCATACCGTTCAAACTCACACTTTCCGGAGAAAGTGTGACAGATACTGCGCCCTTCCTTTCTTGTAAACCAATTATAATTATGTATAGCATTGGAAGAGCTCCGATAAGAGGCAAACGAGGAGAGGCAAATTATATGAGAGGAAGGGTAGACTTTCGCCATTCTCCTCTTAACAGACATCTAAGAGACGCTCAAATTTTTTTTAAATACCCTCGTTCAAGGTCTTTCTTTTTATTTTAGACACCCTCGTCAGCTTTCGCCTCATTTGGGCCTTACCCCAATTTGTTTAAAAAAAAAATGAATCTGGGGTTATTTGAAATTCCCGCAGAGGTCATGCGGTTTTGACATCATGACTCTGTCGGCATATCAGGATTCTTCCCAGCCGCCACAGGACGACGGGCCACGACGTCGGATTTTCAGCAGAACGAGCATCTTACGCGATGGTGTAAAACATTTAGACTTTTTTTTTAAGTGGCCATTTCCATCAAATATGATGGAGGAGGTAAGGCAAAAAGCCGTGGACACAGCTTGATTGTGGCCTTACCCCCTCTATGATCATAGCACACCGACTGGGAATAAGTAACAAAGAATGACAAGGAGCAAAAAAAAAAAAAAATCAGTTTTCAATTTACATCATTCAAGCATGTGAAGAAAAGAACAAAAATATAGCTTCATTCTAGCGATAAAGAAGGACAAAAAGGCCAAAACTACATTCGAGTCGACTTTTTACAGATGTGCGATACAATAAGGAGTATGAAAAAGCATTGTTAACACAATGGGCAGCAACATAAAATACAAAATGAAAAGCACATTATTTTATTAAAGCATAATTGTTCAAAATCTTGTTCCCTGAGAATATAAAGTAACGACAAGGACCGGCAAAATAGGAACTATACATTAATTCGAACATGAACTTATATAGGATATTGCAAAAATAGTTTGTCGTGTATCACTGGAGGGAAAAAGTTTTGTTTTAGATGCCTAACATGAAGATTAAGCACGTCAATATTTTGATCAAGGAAGCCGTTGAGGAGAGTTGGTGTACGATATTTAAATGATTGTGTTGCGTAATTGGTGCGACAATACTGTACTTTCCAGTACAAAAGATACCGTGTATTATAAAATGCAGGCTCTTTGATTTATACATAGATCGCCAAGGTTAATAAGAAAATGATTCTGCTGCTGCTTTCCACTAATCAATTTTTTACATAGCTGGTACCTGTATCTATCATTAACACATAACAATTCCAGGCTGTTGAGCAAGGATATTTCCGCATGACCATGGGCAGACCGGGCTATAATGCGGATAGCTTTATTTTGGAGCCGAGGCAGTTTTATCTTGTTGATTAATGTGTTGGTGCCCCACACAAGAACGCAGCAGTTTGCATATGACATAAAGAGAGAATTGTATAGGAGTAATATAATCCTTTGAGGAAGGTAGTCGCTATGACGATAAAAAACACCTATCATGGTTCCTAATTTAGATGCGATGTGATGCACATGTGCATCCCAAGACAAGGTTTCGGCAAACAATATAAGATGCTCTTAAGAGAAGCAGTCTTCAGGCATCTTTTTTGGAGTTCACCCTAGAAGCCATGTGTGACCAAAGGAGTAAAAAGATTCCAAGCCCCTTTACCGCATTCGTACGGGCTCTGCTCAAGACGTGACTGGCAGCGTCTCCGCTGCGTTGTGTTCCACATGTGTCTGTGTGTGGCGATATAGAACATTACATTATATGCTGTTCAGGGTAGAGTGCGGAAATTAATGTGTTGTTCGCTCCCCCTCCCCTCCCTCCTTAGTTCACTTCAGGGCATTGTCTAACGGTGCAGAAATCGGTCTTGTAGAAAGGAGGTTTCACGCCACCTTCTGTTCTTCCTACGGGACTCTGATATGGACTTCAGATAGTGACGGCAATTGTCTATTGCATGCCTTTGTATGTATGTGTCTGACTTGTGGGCACTAATTACCGTTTAAGTGGCGTTACGGTAGAGCAATTCCCGGCAGAACCAGCAAGGCTAAACCCACCTGTAGCCAGCCATAACATCAACCTCCTATTTACAGATCATAAGGGTAGATGATTGCGGAAAGTTAGCTAGCTTTTGATAAGAAAGCGGCAGACACGGGTGACGGAAAGCATTGCGTATACGAACGCATGCCGAAACGCAACAGAGAAAGCATCCTAAGTACTGACACCTTGCGCGTTCCAAAACGATAAAAAAAAAAAAAAAAAGGTTTAAGAAGTGTCTCTTTTCTTGTCATCTCGCAAAAATATTGTACAATCATAAAAGGGCAACATTAATCTCTCCTACGGTGTATTACATAAATGTAAGCTTAAATGTTAGCGGAGTTGAACCCGATTGTATCATCGCTTACGAGCTGTAAACGACTTCTTTGCACATGCTCTTGTCCAAATCTAATCAACACATGCGTGGGACCGTGGTTTGGCAACACACGGTCCTACGGATGGCTGTATAGGCTGTATAATGTTGTAATGTCGAATATCAAATGGCCGCGCTTTGGTGGATGTCAATAAATAATTACTCCATCTGGGAAGATTCCCCTAAATATTCGATCAACGCCGTTCCCACTTCTAGGTATTGATCATTTGGCTCTCGCCCTACCACGCAATCTGCTGACCTTCGTGGTTAGTTCAGTTGGTAGAGCGACCACTCCGGAATGGCGGTGATCATGGGTTCAATCCCCAGACCAGGACGATTTTTTTTTTTAACTTCGAAGTTTCTGGGAAAGCTGTATAGCATTCCTTTGTAGCTGTATGGGTGCGCTTTGGATGTCAATGAGTAATTATATCCTTATTACAAATCTACTCCCTTGGCAGGTTCCCCTAAATATTCGACCAAGTATGAATGTATACACACAGTACAGATCATCTACTTGAGGAACGAAAATACTGCAGCGTAATCGCGGCATCTTCATTCGTTATCATTGTAGCTGTTGGTAGCCTTGTTTTAATGATGAAGTGTGAATTAAAGCGACGAAGCGACATGGCATACTTCAATGTCATGTCTTATCGAATAAGCCCAAACTTTCACGTTAGTCTTCACATGCGCGTCTGCTTTTTCTATGCTTTTTTTTTTTTTCCTCATTTCCTGCGGCGAAAGTAGCGTCTGGGGAACCTCGAGCGGCGGCGAAGATTTTAAGGGGGCGGCGACACGAGTCTCGCGCTCCTCCTTCCCTCTACTTTAAGAAAATTTTGACGGGCCCCGCTTCGTTTCAGAGCATCGGCTTGACGACCCGAACAATTTCATTCGTGATCCGTCTTCGAGCTGCTCTCACATGCTCGCTTGCTCCTGTTGCTCTACACGCATAGCACGTACATGCTCGCTCAATATGAGGGTAATGATCAGTTTGCACGAAAAGATTATTCTTTATTTGTGCTCTTAAGTCGAAAAGGACTTTTGGACATTATGCATAAAGAGGAATACTAGTCAGCAAACAAGAAAACTATGCATGGCACATATAATGACGAAGTAATCATCCATTGAATGCTGAAGCTTTGTTCTCTTTCATATAATTAGCGAACCTGTGCATGACATCAAGGATAAACTGCTCCACACGCGCATAGGCAGGAGACAAGTGCATTTAGTAACAACAAGTACAAATGTGGCGAAAGGAAAAATACGAAACATATAAATAGCAAGCAGGCTGAAAGCTAGTATACTTGAAATAGGGTAGCGCGATGAAGAAAAAAAAAAAGAGAGAGAGAGAGAGAGGGGGGGGGGAATCCTATAAAATAAGTAGGACTGACGAAGTACGGCGGCGAAAGTTGCACATGCACTCTTACCAACAAGGGGTTTGTCAGCGAGCCCATAGCATATCCGAACCACCTACTCCGATAACCAGAAAAAAAAAAAATTGCTGTGGTTCAGCTTGTGGTTAAATCTGGAGTTACGCGAAAGCAATCTGCATGGCTACGCTTTGGTTTGGCTTGAAAGTAAAGACATGTATTTTGCACATAATTGTTTACTCTGTGGTTTCAGCTTTATTTAGGCCATACGGGAATCACTTCACGGATGAGCACCTCTTGTCTCTCGTCGTTGACCCTTCTCATTCGGGTGTAGAAGACTTCTAGTCATATGACATCGTCTCCAAGTCGAACTCCTGGGCACACCGCCGTCACAACGTTCGAACGAACCTTCTGTCCTAGTAACTCACTGTTGTCGTTCGCCTCTACCAACTGCTGAGTTATATGTCTTTTTCTTTTCCTTCTTTTTTTTTTTTTTTGGCTATGAGGGACGCCGTGTTGGAGGCCTCTGGATATTTAGATCACTTGGGGTTCTTTAAAGTGCACCGACATCGCACAGTACACGGGCGCCTTGCTTTTCGCCTCCACCTAAGCGGACGCCGAGGTCAAGATGTGAGATTCAATCCCGCTTCCTTGGGAACAGAAGTCGAGCGCCCTAACTCCTGCGCCACCCCAGCGGGGCGCATAAATAGATGTGAACGACGAGTGCAGCCGTCGTCGCGTACACTTCCTTCATATACGCCGGCGCCGCTCCGACTTCACTCCCTATCCACGCCACCCGCTTGTCAGAAAGACGCGAAAAAAAAAAAAGAAAAAAAAAGGAAGAACACGCGCAGCCTGAGCGAGGAGAACCAAGACGTATCTACGCAGCCGTCTTTGTCCTGGCAGAATGTAAGAACATTGGACAATCGCCATTAGGAAATCTATTTTGAAATAACGATAAGAGTAGCATCTATTCGAAAGAAAGCCATAGTGGCGAGCAAGCGGGGAAAGTGGCACCATTGTTGCTTGAATATTCACTTCATAAATGTTCCTGAACGAAATAAAAAGAGTTCAAATTTAGATTTTTATTTCAACAAACGCATGCTTCGTGGTTATGAATAATACTTCGCGTGCGAGAAGTAAACCAATTTTACATGTGACATGAATAATTTTATTATGTTTCTTAAACAGAAACGAAACTTTTACAAAGACAAGGCAATTTTTACAAAGTATGTTATGCTCATACCCGGTTAACATTCAGAGAAAAAAGTAAAAAAGGGTTGGGGGGAAGCCTCAGTTCGCTAGCCAGCGTTTCGACAAAGGTCTGGGCAAAGCTCAGCCTTCGCTCTGAAGAGGAAGCCCGGCGAGTGAGACGAAGGAGTGATTTGTGAACAGTAGTGCAGGTGGCATGCTAAACAGGATTAGATATCCGCAAAGCTATTATAAAAAATTAGGCCGACTCTCCGGAACATCGTCCTAGGAGTGAAAAGGGGCGATGGGAAAGGGATAGCGAATGTGAACTTGAAAGACAAATAAGACATGAAAGGCCCGGACGTATATAGGAACTGCGACAAGTGGCATGGTAGGTAAAAGTCCAGTTGGCGTGGAAAAACTGCAACAAACAGTTGTGCCGCACGGAAGACGAGAAAGAGAGAATAATGGAAGAAATAAAAATCGATGAGCAAGAGAACAACATCAAACGAAGAGGGAAACAACGGCATAGAAACTCTCACCAAAAAACAAATGAAAAGAGAAAAAAGAGCTTGCAAGTTGTACCGTCTAGATCAGTACTGACAAGATTGCACTGTTAGACACTTTGCTCTTCGAAAATGGCAGCAAGCGGCTGTTCGTAACTGCAGAGCGTCAGTCAATTAATATGCAATCAATCCCGTTGTTATTCTTTTGATTATTTCAGTTTTACGGTTAACATGCGAGGTCTCTTCCAGTGCCACAGGAACTTCTTTTACTTCGTTGTTTTCAGAGTGATGAATGCCGCTTTCGTTTTCTTCGCAGCTGTTTTTAAGCAGGCAATCTGTCTTATGTTTCAACATCTCCACTGACACTCGGGTCAACACAAACTCGAAAATTTTAAAAGTGCGCTTCGTTAACTATTATTCCCAACCCAGCCACTGCACACTTTCTGTGCGCATGGCGTGAATAGAGAAAGCAGAGCGCAAATGTATACCGCTTTACCGGAGATCCTCTCTGCTTGTGGAGTGGCCACACCTTGCCTGCGACTGCGTGTGCTTAGTGGGAGTCCGGTGTACCGCTGGTGAAGAACGGTAGCACGTCTTCCGTGTGCTAAATCTATGATTACTGCTGCTTGTGTCACCCTTCTTCGTCGCTTTTGCTTCTAAATCGCATTGCTGAATACTATAATCAGTCTGCAGAGAGCGTAGCTATTTTCTGAAGCCTTTACAAACACCTCTTAAACCTCTTTTAACCTTTACAACATGAAACATGTGAGGGAAAACGAAGACGGAAGGGAAAAGGGGAATGCGGAAGGACAGTAGGGACAGAAACAGTGCAGGGCAGTGTAGATATGTCTCATTCCGCTCGCCAACGCTTCGGAAGTACTTGTTTTTGTTTTGAATCGGTTAAGTAAAGGACTGTGAAACTAACCATATCCCTTTTTCTGATAAAAGCGGTGCATATGGGATACATTATCTGTATTATTCGCATTTCTCTATAACCCGACTAAAGGCATGGATATATACTGTCTATTGCCTAGTGTCTTCTTCTAGAGCCAGCCTCTTCCCTTGCTTGATAGAAATTTGGCATTGCACTAATCCTATTTAGTTACCTAAATACATATTTTGCAATAACAGTATAGGAAATTAGTTAGTCCGTGGCTTCCCCAGTTTTCGGCATCTTTTTTACATTTATTTGTTACTATTATGTTATGCCTCTGGTAGCGCAGTATCTTGACTCTCCTCACTTTCATCGTCTTTCAACAGATCTGGAATTGCCTGACTTCCATGCGCCCCTTTTCTCTCCTTCTTTGTCTAAATTGAGGCTGACATCGCCGTCCTTACTCTGACTACGAAGATCTTCCCGTACCGCATTACTGCGTCGCTTGCAGGCTCCTCATTAGTTTAGCCTTTGTATGTTACATTTCTTACGTCGTTAACCTTACGCTTATTTGTTGTGGCACTTTTGGTAGCTCTATATCGCCTCCAGAGTTTCATATCTTCATGTTTTGTATCCGCCCACGCTAGAATCGAAGTTACTCCGACCAGCACCTGCTCTCTTAACACACAATCGCTGTGCCGCGTCAGCACCCATCAAATTCTAATGCCTTTGCACCGTAGTCGCATACACGTTTCCTGGTGAAGAAAGAATGGCATGCATAAAATTATTTCTACTCATTAGCAGGAAGCCAGTCCCCTTCATGGATCACTGCCTTGTCGTGGCGGAGGGGCTTGCGAAACTCGATGAAGTCGTGAGCTCTGCTGTGTAGGGCCACCCAAGATAGACAGGTCACGACAGAGAGTTCTGACAAAATGTGATTCACTGGAGAAGGTAATGGCAACCCACTCCAGTATTTCCTGCCAAGAAAACCCTATGGCCAGTCACAATACCATTATCGATATGGCGCCGGAAGATGAGCCCCCTAGGTTGGAAGGCGTCCCACATGTTACTGGGGATGAACAAAGGGCGATTCCTAGTAGCTCCAGGACGAATGACGCGGCTGGGCTAAAGCCAAAAGGACGCTCAGTTGTGGATGTGTCGGGAAGCGACCGGAAAGTCCGATGTTGCAAGGAGATATATCACATAGCAACATGGAATGTAAGATCTATGACGCAAGGTAAACTGGATATCGTCAAGCGAGAAATGGACAGATTGAACATTGATATCTTGGGTATCAGCGAACTCAAGTGGACCGGAATGGGAGAATTTAACTCCGGCGACCATTATGTCTTTTATTGTGGGCACGAATCCAAGAGAAGGAATGGGGTCGCTCTCATAGTAAACAGAAGAATGGGCAAAGCAGTGCTAGGGTACAACCCCAAAAACGACCGAATGATTTCACTTCGGATCCAAGGTCACCCTTTCAACATAACAGTTATCCAAGTCTATGCACCGACCACTGCTGCTGAAGAAGCTGACGTTGAGAGATTTTATGCGGACCTACAATGCCTTTTAAACCGCACCCCATCATCAGACGTCGTTTTTCTCATAGGAGACTGGAATGCTAAGGTCGGGAGTGAAGAAATATCCGGAATTACAGGCAAGTTCGGCCTTGGTGAGCCAAATGAAGCTGGGCAGAGGCTAGTAGAGTTCTGTCAAGAAAACAACCTGACCATAGCGAATACTCATTTTCAACAGCACAAGAGGCGCCTGTACACATGGATTTCACCGGACGGTCTGTACAGGAATCAGATCGATTATATTATTTGCCGGCAGAGATGGAGAAGCGCTATACAAGCAGTAAAAACAAGGACTGGGGCCGATTGTGGCACCGATCATCAGCTTCTTGTTGCCAAAATTAAGCTTCGATTGAGGAAAACGCAGAAAACTAGAAGGCCTTTCAGGTATGATCTGGATCAAATTCCATTACAATATGCTGTGGAAGTGAGGAATCGATTTCAAGAATTAGATCTAGAAGACAAAGAGCCCGAAGAGATGTGGACTGATGTTCGTGATATAATACAAGAAGTTGCTACTAAGGTAGTTCCAAAGCAAAAGAAATGCAAAAAAGCAAACTGGTTATCTGAAGAGGCTTTGCAAATAGCTGAAGAAAGGAGGATGGCAAAAGGTATGGGGGAAAGAGAAAGATACAAGGTTCTCAATGCGGATTTTCAGAAAATAGCAAGGAGAGATAACAATGCCTTCCTGAACATACAGTGCCAAGCAGTTGAGGACAACAGCCAATTAAGGAACACAAGAGCTCTGTATAAGACAATCAAAGATATCAGAGGAAGCTTCTGTGCTAAGCTGGGTGTGATAAAGGACAAACGAGGCAAGGACCTCACTGAAGCCTCAGAGATAAAGAAGAGGTGGCAGGAATACACAGAAGAACTGTACAAGAAGGACCCGGATGTGCAAACCCAACATGAGATGGTTGTGATTACTGATCTCGAGCCGGGCATCCTGAAGAGTGAAGTTGAATGGGCCTTAGCCAGCCTTGCTAAGAACAAAGCTAGCGGAATTGATGGTATTCCAGCTGAGTTGCTTCAAAACCTCAACCACGATGCTGTTAACACACTGCATACATTATGTCAGAAGATTTGGACAACCCTGCAGTGGCCACAGGATTGGAGGAGGTCAGTTTACATCCCCATTCCAAAGAAAGGCAGTGCCAAAGATTGTTCCAACTACCCCACGATCGCGCTTATTTCGCATGCTAGCAAGGTGATGTTAAAAATCCTGCAAGGTAGGCTGCAGCAGTATGTGGATCGGGAGCTTCCGGACATGCAAGCTGGGTTTCGCAAGGGCAGAGGAACTAGAGACCAAATTGCCAACCTTCGCTTGATCATGGAAAAAGCAAGAGAGTTCCAGAAACCCATCTACTTCTGCTTTATTGATTATGCGAAAGCGTTTGACTGCGTTGATCACAGCAGATTGTGGCAAGCTCTCCAAGAGATGGGAGTTCCAATTCACCTCATCTGTCTCCTCAGGAACCTGTATGAAGGGCAAGAGGCCACAGTCAGAACTGGGCATGGTCTTACTGATTGGTTTCCGATTGAGAAAGGGGTGAGGCAAGGCTGCATACTGTCGCCCTGCCTATTTAACCTATATGCAGAGTGCATCATGAGGAAGGCCGGTTTGGACGAGTCTTCAGCTGGAGTGAAGATTGCTGGAAAACGTATCAACAACCTTAGATATGCGGATGACACCACTTTAATGGCAGAAAGTGAAGTGGACCTCAAGAGACTTCTGATGCGCGTACAAGAGAGTGAGAAGTTTGGGCTTAAACTGAACATTAAAAAGACAAAGATCATGGCGTATTGCCCTATCAAGTCCTGGAGCATCAATGGACAAGAAGTGGAAGCTGTGACAGATTTTCTGTTCTTGGGCACCAAGATTACCTCGGAAGGAGACTGCAGCCGTGAAATTAGGAGACGCCTGCTTTTGGGAAAGAGAGCAATGGTTAGCCTTGACCGCCTAGTAAAGAGCAGAGACATTAGTCTGCCAACCAAGATCCGTATAACTCGTGCTATGGTCTTTCCAGTTGTGATGTTTGGATGCGAGAGTTGGACTGTGAAAAAGGCTGACCGCCGAAGAATTGACGCGTTTGAATTGTGGTGCTGGCGAAGACTCTTGAGAGTTCCTTGGACTGCCAGAAGATCAAATCAGTCGATATTGTCGACCATAAACCCTGACTGCTCATTGGAGGGTCAAATTCTAAAGTTAAAGCTCAGCTACTTTGGTCATCTGATGAGAAGAGAGGAGTCGCTGGAGAAAGATTTGATGTTGGGAAAAGTTGAGGGTCGCCGGAGAAGGGGTAGGCAGCGAACGCGATGGTTAGACGGCATCCTCGAGGCATTGCAGATGAAGCTATGTGATGTTAAGAAGATAGTGAGAGACCGAAAAGCATGGCGTGACATGGTCCATAGGGTCACGAAGAGTCGGACACGACTGAACGCCTGAACTGAATTCAACCAAGACATTCAGAGGGAGCGACGTCCTCCTCATGCGTCTATCATTAAATTAAGCCTCGCAAGGCTATTCCCTATGCGTCGCGGTTAGTTTGTATCGCATTGATTAGACACTATACATTCCAATTGGCGTTGGCAACACGTACGTCTTCCTAAATGGCGCGACGGGTTTGTTCTGTAGGGAAGCTCACAGAGACGACCACTTATATACTAATTCCCTAAGTCTTCTTGAGTCACAAGTCAACAATTTCGACGTTGGCCTTTCGTCTTTAGACTTGCGGCGGTACGCCAGAAGCGTTCCTAAAATACGTTTGGGGCAAACAGAGTAGGCACAGCTGGATTAAAGGGACGCGCTAGCAGAGCTACTTGTTCGCACTTTATCAACAGTGTACTCAGGAGAAGCTGGACAAAAGGAAAAGTCGCACGTCTGCAAACAATATTTGCGTCCAGCCATCACTTAGCGCATCGATAATTTTCACAGCAAGGAATGGCGCACTTCTCGCTCCCTGTTATTTCAGAGGGGATTCAAACTGACCACAACCACTCCAGGCCCTTCGGGAAAGTGCGAGGCCACCTCGGCAAAGGTACCCGCATGATCGGTCTTTGGTTTGCCGGCGACCTGGCTGTGGACATTTTAATTTTGTCGGCCGTCTCGCGCACGCTGCCAAGCTACCCCAACTACGCCTATACAAATCAAGCTTGGACAATGCGACCCCATTCCTTTTCCCTGGACAATCGACGTTCGATAATGCCTCTTGTAAGCCCCCCCCCCCCCCTCCTTCCACCCCCCTCCCCCCATTATACATGGGCCAGGATTACACGGATGGCAAAGTAAGCAAGGCGTGCCTGGATCAGCAGCAGCATTTGTGGCGCCTTGAGGCGCTTTAGCATGCGAGGCAGAAGGTAAGCTCCGGGTGCGTGAATTAGACATCAATAGCCCTCACAAAAAGCCCTCTTTGCGTTGCTGTGTTGCACAGAGTAAAAGGTCGCGCGAGCGTTCTGCACGTGTTCACAGCCGTCCAGGGAGCACATATTTGGACGCTCTGCAAAAATGTAAACGTTTTTGTGCGTAAAAGGGAGCATTATGCAGACCATTTCGCTCCTTACAGATCTACAACACGTTCGCGCGTTCCGAGCTGTAACTGGAGAGGGCAAACGACCATCGCTAGGAGAACACTCCTATCGCGCACCAAAGGAGCGTTGTGCTGTGTGTGTGGGACGGCCACCGCTTGTTAGAGTAGGCTCGATAAAACGGGGCTCAGTCCTGCATGTGTGTGCACGCGATCAGGGACCCATATAATGGGGCACACAGTCGTCTACACACCCATACAGTCTATACATGAAAACGCTTCTTCGGCAGCACTGCATCGTTAGAAAAGGTGCGCCCGCCAAGGCGAAACTCGACACCCCGTGGCCTGCATCTCGGCCGAACGCTGCAGTGGAGAAAGCCGAAAACGAAATCCGGGAAAGAGGGGTGCAGGATGCGGGAGGGGGAGAGGGGACGTAGCAGTACAGTAGCGGCACGGAGTGGCATCACGTCGCATTCGCGCAAAAAGGGGCCCACCGGCATGCGTGTGGGCGAAGCCCTATCGGACGATACGCACTCGGCACCGATAGTGGGTCGCCGGAGAAGAATGGCCGGCTGGCAGCAGCCGCGAGGGTGCGGGCCATCGACACCTTCGCGGCTGCGCGAGAAAGCACTGGCCAGGAAAGCCACGGCACGCGAGCAGCCCTTCGTGCGGAGACGAAAGAGGTGGCGCGACGGCGGAGCGAGGATGAGCGCCGGGACAAAAAAAGAACAGAGGGAGAATGCGAACGAGAGTCAATTCACAAACTGCGCTGCCCCTGCTGTCCTGGAATCTTTTTGTCAATTACGGGAGCCGCGAAGAAGGCACCAATGATGTCTTTCAAGCGCGTAATTTTTACTTCGCATAACGTAGCAGTAAAAGTGCAAACATTACGCAACACCGCAATATGACCGGCAACGCACGAAGACACGCACATCAGAGCACCACCCTTACAGTTTCTCAACATCGCGCTGCGTCGAGTCCGTGCTGAACGTTGTCTTTGAAGTTTTGCGAAAGCAAGTTCGACAATGTTGAGACTTTATGTCTTGCCTGCATTCGCACGAGTCATACCGACTTGCAGAGTAAAACACAAATTCGCTTCTAATCTGCTAATGCACAGCGCGAATAAACATCCGGCGACACTTTCGCTGGACACTGGCAACATTCGAGACGCGCGGGTCGGCAAGCTGTCTTCTCCGCAGTGCTCGGCGGCGCACGCGAGTGCCGGCGGCGGCGGCCAATGCGGGCGCGGACTGCGGCCAGCCGTAACCGGCTTTGCCGCACGCGGACTTCGCGCCAGGGGGGGGAGTGAGGAGGACCCCCGAAGAAGAGAGAGGGCACAAGAAGCTCATCTTCGAAGTAGGCCATCACGGACCGGTAACTGAGTATAAGAGACTCGCGAGGTCCCCGGGCTACATTTGGGTGCCCGCTATCCGTACCGGCGGCAACGGGACGCTCCTCCGCGCCGCAGCACTGAAAGAGGACTAGAGAGACGCTTCGTGTTGTGCCGGCCGCTACGGGATGAAGGACCTGTGTGTGGTGTAGCCGCTCTTCTTTCTCCTCCCTCCCTCCTCCGGATTTGACTGGGCCGTTGACTGCATCCGTGCTCGACACCGGAGACACTCGGCGACCGACGCTCTCAGTGATCGGGACTACTCCAGTGAAGAAAAGGACCCCGAGGATGCTTCTCTGCTTTTGAGGATCCCCAAGTGCTCCCGTTTGCCGCCGCTTGACTCGCACCCTGGTCAGCCGGGGCGACGCTGACGCTCTCTGAATGCGTTGTCTCGTGCGTGCGCGACAGACCACCGCCTGACTCCGCCCCTTTGTTTAAGGACGAGGATACCCTTCTGGACTAAAACGAACGCCTACGACCAGGTGAGCGTCCCCTTCCTCTACTAGCGCGCGCGCGGAAACCTTCTGTTTGTTTTCCTGACGGGAGGCAGTGACTGCCGCGTTGTCATGCCTTGAGCAGTAGTAAATTGATGGATCAGTGTCTAGGCAGGTTATACCAAAACAGCGTGCGACATTGCACAACGCGAGCTAACGGACCTATGACGCATCAAACTGTCTTCTCTAATCAGCAATACGATGTCAGCACACGGACGCCGCTGCATTTCGATGCCTTCGCATTCGAAATGCAGCCGCTCCTGTCTGGAATCGAATGGCTGTCAAAGCTGTGTCTTTCGGAGCAGAGGGCGGAAGCTATAAAGCGTATTCAGAAAGAAATCCCAAACTAGTCTATGAGTTTGCTAACTTGGGCATGCACGAATGAGAGGAGAGAGGAAAAAAAAAACGGCAATCGATATATATTTGCGATATCTGCGCAATTGGCAAACTCTGCGAAGGCAACGTTCAGTTTGTCTAGAAGGCGTGGCAAAAAAAAAAAATAAAATAAATAGCCGGCGCGCGCACGAGACGGTCATCACGAGTAAGCGCTTTCATTCTCAGTGCCTCTGCTATCGACTACTTCTTCTGCATACCGGCACGCGAACGTAGTTTGAGAGCACTACATTGCAGGAGGTGGCGCGAAAGAGAGAAAACAGCGTCTGACCAGCCGCTTTCACCCATGCGGGCCTTTCGCGCACACCACCTCAGTGTGCAGTGCACCAATCACAACTACACAGTAGAAGGCATTCCGTTGACATAAGCGCAGGCTAACAATGTGCAAAGAGCCAGTAATGAAGACATTTCTCTGCAGATATCTAGATTCGCGTGTTCTAACGCGCAAACTTATCACGATAAGCAAAGAAGACATCATGTCCCTAAAAAATGATGCCCTTTTTCTTTTGTGTGAAGTGAGCTCAAAAGACAATGCAAGGTAATTTCTTACAGTCGTGTAAAGAAAGGGATAGAAAGGCATGACAGTTCAGGTGGTAATCCATACAGGATTACCGCTTCGTTGCTTACCCAGGCGCGCATACCTGTAAGGAAGAACGCGGAAGCCCAAGTGGCATCTTCTAGCCACCGTTGGAAGGACAAAATGCCACGTGCACCCAGGGCCAGGCGGAAAAGGATGCGACTTGTCGCTAAAGCCATGCTTTCTCAATCGTGAAAATAACGGGGCGGTTAAGGGGTCATAGCCAGCCCCGACCCTTCCGCCCGAAGCAGCGACAGTGCAAGAAGACGACACGGGCGTCTCTTTTTATTTATTTATTTATTTTTTATTTTTACTGCTTCCGGTGGAGCGGAATAAGCGGCTTCTCTCCAGCACGTGAACCTCCTAGGATGACAGCAAGAGAAAGAAAGCGCCGCAGCGACAGAGAGGGAAATACGGGGAAACAACGGCGCATTCGGGCTGTGCAGCAGCAGATGCTGTGGCGATCGCATGAAAACGAGAGAGCGAATCCGACGCAGGACGCGGCTCAGCCGCCACTGTCCCCGCGATCGAGCGGAACGACTGCCGCGGTGGTGCGACCGCGAGGCTCTGCGTCGGCGGCCAAGCGCGCAATCGGACGGTCGCCTCCGTATAAGAAATTGTCCAAGGAAACCGTTTCTTTTTCTTTTCCAACCTTCACTCCTCTCTGAACTCTGCTTTCCGACCAAAATATCCCCCCCCCCCCCCCCTTTTATCTGCTCCCGTTCTCTCTTTCTCCAGCGCACGCAGCTTTCCACGCGACGACGAAAGTCGCGTCGGGCGTCGCCGTCGCGGAACGGGGATATCCCGTTATTCGGATGTCAGTGTCGCGCCTAACGGTCCCTGCGTCCAAGACCAGAAGCCCGTTCGCGAAAGTACGTATGTATACGTGTACCATATCGGTTCGGAGGAGTGCGTGCTTGCTGCCTGACGGCGGCCCTCTCTCTCGAAAAAGAGTGCGGCCGGGACTATTGAGGGGCGAAAAGCGCACTCGGCGTGATCTGCCCTGTGAGCTCATTGGTAGTCGTTTTGAACCGCGCTAAAGCAGTATTCCGGAAAAGGACTACCAGTAACTAAAGTCATTAGCGTCGCTGTGCGAGGCTTGGCCGAGATATTGCCAGTCGATGCTCAGTTACCCGAGCTTCTGCCACATACATACGGCGTCTTTCCTGCGTGCTTATACACACGCTTGAAAGCATCACTTTGTATAATTCGTGAGAAGACGATGCATTTGCGTCATGTTTGTAGTTTCTGTGCGCTGTTCTAGTCGTGGTTGCCGCGACACTACATTGCATATGTATGACAAGTTGCACTCTGCTCGTACTCCATCCGTAGTTTACGCCCTAGGAATTGCAGAGGAATTACCTAACATTGTTAAAAAAGAGAGTAGAACGTTTTTATGTTTTTGTCCTGCGCACATGGAAAGTGCTGTAGCTACCTAGCGCTGATAGCCACTGTCACAAATGAACACGGTAGATTCAGGATGATACAGAAACAGTCACATATCGTAACTGTTTGATGGATCGAAGTGAAAATGTACGCCATAAGCCATTAACTGGCACAGAAGGGGAACCATGTGATAAAGCCCAAAAGTTTGCCCACATTCTCGGAGCGTCAAGTTAGCTCGAATGCACGCTAAAATGTGCAACAGCTTTGAGCTGCAGATGCAACTTGAAAAGGTTACATAATTGCTTCCTGCCTGATGCAAGTGGGCCGAGTTTTCGCTTTTGACTCGTAAGTTTAACGTGGGGAATATTGCATCAATCGGTCGGGAAGAGAGCCTATATAATTCCTTACACGGCAGGCTCAATACGCACGAACTTACGGCTAAAGCCGCAGCCGCCAAACACTCGGATAGCGACTGCGCCCCAGACGAAGCCTTGCTCTTTTGTAAAAGTAGAAACAGCGCAAAAAAAAAAAAAAAAAAAAAAAACAGGGACGTAAGAGGACACAAATGACAGTACTGGCGCTTACTCAGCGCCAGTCCTGTCGTCGGTGTCTTCCTCTTCTGTCCCTGTTTTTTTGCGCTGTTCTACTTTTACTTAAAATGGACCACCGACTAGCTCACACCAAGATTTTGATCCTTGCTCTTTTGCCGTGTGTTCTGGGGCGCGCTAAGGAGCTGACCATTCCGAGCACTTGTCGCTGACCTCGGAGTAACGCTAAGTTAAAGCGAAGCGACTGCGTGAAGCCGCAGATGCTGATATAGCGATGCCGTGTCTTTCCCACACCTAACCAAGGTGCAACGAAACAAAGGCTTCGGACAAACGTCCCGGCCGCACTGACCCCGGCAGGGACGGAGTCCGCACAGCCTCGATAGACGCCATGGTTTCCACCGCTTTCCTTTAGTACCATCGCTGTCGTCATTTCACGGGCGGTTTCATCCCTTCAATTTCTCTCTTTTATCCTAACTCAATACCTGCGGTAGAAGGGCCAACTCCTGCAAGCGGCAAGAGCGTATACCAAGCTTCAAAACGCTATCGGTCCTTAACCTCGAGTCGCCGACTTTTCGGGAACACGGATGTGATACAAGCGCTGCAGGATAAATTTGATGGCCCGACCCTGCTTTGAAATCAAGTGCCCAAGCTAAAATGTGTTATTTCTCTAAAGTGGCTCCACAACTGTGTCCACATCTGTGAAAGCTGTGCTCTTTTGTTTCGGTTGCAAATATGCACCAAGGAGAGTACCACCTTGACCGTAGCTTAGCCTCCAGAGGCAAGGCGGCAGTCTTACACTGACACACTTCCAGCGGAGATCCATATTTTCGTTCGCAAAAAAAAAAAAAAAAGACAGAAAGAGAAGTATATATGCCCCCCCCCCCCCCCCCCCCCCCTTCCTCTTGCATGGTAGGAGACAGCCAAAAGGACGGCACAACTTTGAGAGAAGACGGTCCTGCTAACCAGACAAATGCGGCAGGGCCATTGCTGCATATCCAGATACTCCCTGTTCTCAGCTAACGAGCCCAGTTATGCCGCTTATTGCACAAAACAAGCTATACGAGATATTATTTTGTTTTTAAAAGCCTGGCACGCAAATCACTTTTGACACTGACCGAGAAGGAAAAAAAGAAACCATCGTGCATCTTACGCTAGGTGAGCACAAAAGCTGTCGAGTGAAGACTGCCCCAGCGACACAAAATTCAAAACGCTCCCAGTATATTCACACCATAGATTTAATCCAACGCGTCATAAAACGGCTGCTACCCATGCCACTACATTAGGAGGCACCGGCGAGCAGGCTCCTCTTGCCAGCGGCAGTCAAGACCTCTCAAACGTGACGTCACGGGTGCCAGCGGCTATGCTTCGGGTCGCGTCGGCAAAACGCGGTCGTGATGCAAGTAGCCGTAATGGCATACAGTGACAGAGCTTTCGCAATGGGGGCTGCGTCGGGTCACATTTTTTTGGCCGACGCAGCCGAGAGCGGCTATCGGCAGGGACGCCTTCCCGGTAAGTGACCCAGAAAGCGGCTCGCGATGACCAGCCAGCCGCGTTCGGGGCGGTCGCTCTAAAACGGGTCAGCAAGAAGACAAGAAGTGCCCGCCGGCGAGCCTAGGTCTGCCGTGCGGAGGGAAGCCCACCCTCTCTCCCCTTCCTAATCGATCGGGCCTTCGACGAGGCTTCCCTTCGCGCGCGCGAACAGTCGCGGAATGCGGTTTTCGCAAATTCGACAGCTCGAGCGACGTTACTGATAAAAACAGGCGAATGTCGACACAAACGGCAGCCACGACGTACAGGGTGGGTCAAAAGTTCCCAGGCCACAGGGTCTGCTTCTGAGCAGTATAGTCAGGCAGCTACGACGGCCCCAAATCTCAAAATATATGTAGAGGGTAGAAGAAGCATTATTCTAACCTCTGAGATCATTTATGGCTTTAATGGGATCTCACGTGTCAGAATATGCTGACCAGAAGCAAAACCTGCGGCCTGGGAACTTTTGACCCCCGTGTACGTTATCTTTTCTATTATGAATGTTGGTGCTATATACGTGTACAGCCCTTGAAAATTGTCAAAAAAAGAGAAGACTTCGTTTAGAGAGTTTAACGCCCCAAAGCGAGTCCGGCTATGCGAGGGGCTTAGTGGAAGGCTCCAGAAATTTCGACCACTTGGGGCTCTTTAACGTGCACTGGCGTCACACAGTGCACGGGAGCCTTGTTTTTCGCCGCCATTGAAAAGCCGCGGCAGGGATGTGATACCGCATATTAAAATTCAGTAGTCAAAAGAGACGAAGGAAGGACACAAGATGTGCAACTACGACGTCATTGTACTAATCAAGATCCTTGAATCTTTTAAGAGGGTTATTTCACGAACCTCAACCCAATTGTATGCTATTCGTGAAGGCGAAGAAAAAAACCTATAGAGATACGGGTGAGACGAGGGTATATACGGTGAGAGAGCAGAGTGCGCGGGATGAGATAAAAGAGGTAGACTCGTTCGGTAGATATCGCATTGTTCGTACAAAACCTGCCGGCAAGCAAATCGCCCGCACAACGTCAGGCGTCGCAGAAACAGACGTCCTCTATCTCTTCGTGTATGCACCATGTGTCTTGCTTTGTCAACAGAGGTCGGGCAGGGGGTGCGTGCTTACGTGCGCAGAATGGAACCTTGATTGGCGCTCAGCGTGTTCTCTTTCTTCTGCAAGTCTTAGTTTTGATTTCTGTGGGCAGATGTTTCTTTGTTTTGGAATGTTTGTGGGGTGAACGTACAGTCAAGTTTCCAAGCCTTAGTTATGTTAAGCCCCGTCAGGCGATAAAGAAATCTGAGGGTATTTCTGACCCACTATTGCCGAAATATAGGACAAAAGAAACTAGGAAGAGAACAAAATAGACTGACGGTCATAACTACGTGACAACTCCGAATTCCAGTTGAACTTTTAAAATTTGTCTGCATACAAATGACACGAATCAGCTTACTAACCTTATCGGCTGATACACCTGCTTTTGGCCTACAATTCCCCGGCAAAATACTAATACGAAAATTCACAAAACGAAGTTGGCCTATAGTGATTCATCACCAAGTTTTACCCAAAAATAGGCTATTTCCACGGGAAACAGAGACGTTATACGAGAAAAAATACTAACTTCGATAAATTCTAAACCGGCAAATGCAGTCATCATTGGCCCACGCCGTTTTCACGAAAACTCTGCATGACGGCAAGTGTCTTTTTAACACGATAACGTTAAAGGCCCCTTTTTTCAGGAAATGAGGCGCTGTGAGCGAAAAATGCCGGGTATATGCCTCTGGCAGGTGGTAACTGGCAGGTGACACCGCCAGGCACTTATTGGTCGTCTTGTTGTGTGACGTCACGGGAGCACATGGCATAGGGACGCTGCCAGAAGCTACCAACTGGACTACCCATTTAAAGCTTGCGTCAGCTACCCCTTAAAGAGGGAGCTGACGTTTTCCCCAAACTTTTTTGGTTGCATTTTTCGCTTCTGTTTCGTGACCACAGAGTCTTCAAAACAGCCGACGCTGTTGCCAGCATCACTACTGTGAACTAATATACGAGAAAAACAGTAAATCCCATTTTTAACTTGCTCACTGATGCCAAACAAAAATCAGGAAAGCCTCAAAAGGAAAAGCAATCAAACTTTGCCAAGAACAAGAAATCGAACGGAATTGTTTTCGGTTTTCCTTCGTACAAACTGCGGTAGTCCACTGCTGCGAAAGGAGCTTATTATTTCGTCATCACTGTTGCCAGAATCCGAGAGAGACGAAATGCCTTCGGAAGGCTATAAGACGTGGCCTGGCACAGTCCGTAATGGGCCAAGCTTTATCCCACTTTTACTTTGATTTGCTGTTGCACTTTGTTTTGTTTGCCCTGTCTTCACTCAACGTTGTTGCCAGGACACGGCGCTCAAAAACACTTAGAATAGGCGCACTTAATAAGCTGCCTACCGATTTCATTGCTTTTTTTTTTTTTTTTTTGCTATTTCAGGCTCCGATCGATCGCAGTGGCGGTTTACTCTAGCGGAAAAAGAAACAGGAGAGTAGAGCACGGGTCACGCACCAGTAGTGTTTTGCAAATCTAACATATTGAACAAGCGAAAGACACAGAAACACAAGAAAAGAAGTACACGGTACAGCATAAGATTCGCACCAACTAGCTCGCAAATGGTCACCTGTCTTGTGCACTACGGCATTTTGCTGAGATTTTCGACTTAGCGCGCGAAGCTTGCGCACAATCTGTCTGCTCACAATAAAAATTAAAATAGACACGTGCTCTAGAGAAACGTGATCCGCTGTTCAACGAATCTGGTGTGGTTTGTGTATTTTCAAGCAATAGCGTATAGTATAGGCGCCATGACTGGAGTCAGTTCTGGTACACCTGCTGTACCAATTCTGATGTTACAGCTCCAGGACCTTCTACCTAGAACAGCGAATACAACTGCAGGCGGTGCGATTCCGTAAGCACCTCTCTGATATAATGTGTCCTTTAGTAAAGCCTTTAGTGTTAAGCATGAATCTGAAGGAAGCAAAAGCATCACAAGTTATGGCACACAAAGATCCAGCCGATGCAGGAAAATAATGGCGTAGCTATAATATCCTGCCTTCCTGGACTTCACGGTTGTAATATTGGACTTCTTGCGTTTGCTAGGATGTGACTCCACGTCGTTCTGGAACTCGCAGCATTTCAGGGTTACTTAAGGGCCCAACTTCGCATAAACGACGTCCCAAAGTGATTTTAAGGCCTTACAGCCGCTGAGCGCACCCGAGTTGTGGGAAGCTTCGGGCTGATTCCGACCACACGAAGTTTCTTCACTTGCACCAAAATATCCAAACAATCCTTTTCATAATTCGCGTGGCTGATTTCCCTAGTTGGCTTCCTCTCTTATTAGAGCAGAGAGTAATTGAGAAAACCAACTATATGAACGACTGGTACGAATGGCCAGTGACATCGTTATTACGACGCCACTGGCCGTCACGAAGGCAATGATATGATGCTCAACGTGCATGCTTGCAAGGTGCATGTGGCGTCGTCATCCGGCGAATCACAGTGACATGCTTCGGTTCATAGCCCGGACTACGGCTGCATGTTGTCAAACGGGAATTAATTACTCATTAGCATCCCCCTGAGTTCAGACACACGACTAGAGGGAAAAGCAGCATGATTGTCCTTTTCTAGTTGTATGACTGCGTTCGGGCGAATGCTGATGAGTAATTACTCCCTATCTGGAAGCTATAGACAGCCCAATGAGGGCTTTCGTTAAATGTTTCGGACTAACACTGTTTCCCCCTCGAGTTGTTGATCGATTCGGCCTCGCCCTACCATCCACTAGCCGTCCAGGTTAGCTCAGTTAGTATATTTCGTTGTACATGCTTGTCTTTCGCTATTAGACAAGCACGTAGATTTGATATGAGGCTACCTTAAGAAACGACCCGACGTTTCAGAAGCTTGTCTTGTTCGTCGAGACAGGCGACGGATCCCGCGAACTATAGTGCTTAGCACTTGGACTGTCGGCAACCACTATCCACTGCTATGGATGAGCGGATCTAGCGTCTGGCTGCTAGGCCCTAAGGTGCCGTGCCTGAATCCCGGCTGCGTTACAGTGGAGGTAAATCCAAGAAATTTCCGTGCGCAGCGTGACGTCAGCGAACGTAAAAAAAATCCCAGGAGGTGGAAATCAATCCGAAGCCTTCCTCTCACAGTCTACGTGCATACCAGGGGCCATATCATGCAACGATCACTAGAAAAAAGAAAAAAAAAAACTGTCGTGAACCTGTCCATAAGCCGTGCTCCTATTGGTCGGCACTGGGTGGCTAAATGTCGACCAATAAGAGCTGAGCTAATTGACAGGTTTTTGCGATGTGATCGCTGCATCATTCAGCCCCATTACTTTTAAGCCCGACAAATCACAGAGCACCACCCTAAGCGTTCCAGACATCGCCAAAGTGCTCTGCATCTCGATCGAGCTACTCTGCCGAGGGCCCTGAGCGGAAGTTTGATCGCTCAGTTGTCGCGCAATCGAAGAACTCGGCGCAAAGGAGCAGCGCTCTGGCAACGGCGTCTTTCGCAACGCGTCGTGGCGCGCACCGGGAAGTTGTAGTGGAGGGTGCGCGCGGGAGGGAAGCCCGAGGCGCCAGGAAACGCGCGTCGGTCGAGGTCAATGGCGCGGGAGCCGATGGGCCGCCGCTCGGCGAGTAATTGGCCGCCTCCTCCCGGAGGCAAAGGAGCGACCGCCGCGGCGGCGGCACGCGGGGCCACGCAACCACGTCGCAAGGCCAAGGCGACGAACACCCTCAGAGACCGCGCCGGAGGAACGCTACGATGCAAGCGATTCTGATCGGCGTCCCTGCCTCCCCACGCGCCAAGCGTAGCACAGCCCTCAAACGGCTAATTCGTTTGACTGAGGAGAACGCTGAGTCAGGCTACATTGATATATGGGACTCTGAAATAGAAAATACTCTGTTATGTGATTTTGTAACGGGAAAAAGAGCTCCGATAAGTCATAAGGTTTCGCGAACGTCCGAGGCATGTAGCAACGCCCCAGATGAATTCCAGCAACCGTGCGTAGTCCACTTATACCCTCCGCCGGTCATGACTATAGTTCCAGCGTTATCTAGGAACCTTTAGTGGCATATTGTTTTCGTGGAACACTGTTGTCCTGCATATACATGAACTCCACAAACGTGGGTCAAGTTGATTATTCGAGAAAAAGGAGAGACGCGACTTGTCATCTACCACTTCCTTGTCGTTTTTACACTGTCCTACTAAAAGCTATCGAGCTCGTGTAAACGTAGCATGTACAATCAAGCAAGTGCCGTCGAAAAAGGACGAACGCTGCACCATGGGTGCTCAATGCTCAGAATCGTTCGACTCGCGTTTTGCCGGCTAGGCCTGCGGGAGGCATTCATACGTATGTCGGCGGGTCAAGCGATTTCATTCTCTTTATGCCCGGGAAATAGGTCGCTTCCAGCATGCTGCGCGCGGAGCCCAAGCGGAAAATGTCCTCGTTTTCTTGTGCGATTACGAAACGTTGATTATTCTCAGCAGATAAAAAAAAAAAAAAAATGAAAGCCAGAGACAACTGGCCCGATCAGTATGCAAGTGAACGATATAGGAAAGACAAGACCTCTAAGGAAGCGTGGCATTGTTCCTATACTACTTTGTGCGCATAGTTCGGCGTCGCCAAAACCTAAAAGCGAACTCGTGGCTTCGCTGGGGGCGGAAGCCGAGGTCTCGCCGGCTTCGCTTTCTCCGTTCTTCGCTTGCCTGTGGAGCGTTAGCGACGCTAAATGGGGAACCCAGCTCCCCTAGACCGAGTTTCACCGATGGGAACAGCAAAAGGGTCTACTTTGGTGACAGCGCATCTTTCGCAAAATGCATTGCAGCCACCAGTGCCGGAGTTTTTTCTCTTCTCTTGGACACTGCGAGGTCCTGGTTTATGACTGCCTTCATATTCCTACTGCTTCCGGTCCACTGTTGTGTTACCTCTGGTTCGCCGCGAGCAGGAAAAAAAAAAAAGCGGGGGGGGGGGGGGGGGGGGAGTTGCTATGTCGGTCTCTATGACGGACAGCAACCTGCGATGCTTGCAGGAGTTGACGGAAGAGGAACCCAAAGACACTGTTTGTCTTTTTCTCTGCTAACGAATTATATCATAGCACGCGGCGGGCAAACAAATCTGCAATACACTCTACGAAGGATGGGACGCACAGAATTACGAGCAGGAATGCGTCGATGAACCGCACCCGCACTAAGCGCTGGTCATGTGCAAGGTATCTTCGCATCACCGACACAATATCGCCTCGCAGTTGCGAATTGATGAGCGCTCAGGCTGCGGCACTAAGGTCTGGGAGACGTTGCCACACGATAAACGTTGGCCACACGTTTCGCACACACTCAGAAGCCTGCTGTCAAAAATTCTTGCGAGAGTTCATCGTGATATTCCATCACCGCGCTTTACGGTCGTCGTCTCTTCCGGCTGCCTCTAAAAGCTTTCGTAGAACCGGCTGGGTTTCGACATCGCGTACATCGGTCTGATGACACTCCCATATAGCTGCCGGCGGTGACGCAAGCGAAGCGCCGTCTCCGAGCAGTTTTATAGCTTAATGATTGGCCCATCATATATGTGCGACATTTGAAAACGTTCCTGTGCTTTGACAATCAGTTTGAGATGTAGAGGTGCTTAAGCGAAGTTACGGCTCAAATAGCCGAGAGACGGTTAGCACTGCCAATAATGAATTCGATATGTATGTTCCAAGAGAAGTCATTGGTTATGTGAACTCCGAGATACTTATAAGATACTTGTTCCAATCTATCGCTGTTAACAAAGTAGGCTGAACAATCAGGGTTATTCCAATGGCGGGAGATTCTCATGCTCTTACATTTATTAGTATTTAAAGTCATTAACTATTTATCACACCAGTTAGAGACTGTTGAGGTCAGATTGAAGGATATGAAAATCGTGTGGACTTGCTATTTCGCGATAAAGAGCACAATAATCTACACAATTTAATAAAGGAGTTAATGCCGTTAGGAAGGTCAATAATATAAATAACAAATAATAAATGACCTAAAACCTAGCCTTGGGATACGCCAGATGTTACGGTACAAAGAGGTGAGGTACAATCGTTGGCTAATACAAACTGAGAGCGGTTAATCAGGAAGCATTCCATCCATATAAGAATATTGGTATCTATATTTAATGTGTTAATTTTAAGGTGAAGTAGTTGATGTGGAACGTAATCAAATGCTTTGACAAAGTTCAGATATATGCATTCAATAAACGATCTGTTGTCTAAGGCAGAGGCAAGGCCGTGGGTTGAAGACAGAAGTGACATTTCGCAGGAGAAGTATTTACGGAAACCATACTGGAATGAACTAAAAAAACAGTTGCGTTCGAGAAATGACACGACGCTTAAGTAACTCATATGTTCAAGAAGTTTGCAAGGAATGGATATTAAAGATATCGGCCTGCAGTAGAAAGAAGATTGGGGGTTACCTGACTTAAAAGTCGGAACCACCTTGCTCACTTTCCATTCTAGCGGCAGTGGTGAAGACAGAATAGATTGGGTGAAAATTTGCTACAAAATGACAGATGATACACTTCTGTGTTTTCCAGAAACTTAGAGTCGATTTCATCAACGCCGCAGCACGAAGACAATTTCAATTTTTTAATTGAACTCATAGCTCCCACTGAATGAATAATGGCAGGTTCTATCGGAAAGAAATCATGTTTAGGTACGAAGGGCATCGCACCTGAAGATGGATACGAAAAAGATGACGCAAACGCGTTATTTAGCTGGCTGTAGCATTCTTGGCGGTTTATAACATCTTTAAGGGATATGACGTCTTTTTTTATAGGTTTTTTTTTCTTTTATTTTCCTTGAAAATACACCAAAGATGTGTCCAACACTGTTTGGACCCGTAGCCATAACTAGCCATAGGCTAGTTATGGGTCCAAGAAATTAAATACAATGATGCAGACACTTCGTCACATGCATAATACAAACTAGGAACGTTGCCGGTTTGCTGGAGAGAAGGGATAGAAACGTTTTACTGAGGCTTGACTTTATTAACAGCAGAGTGAAAATAGGACAAGGCGTCTCGATATGCGCATCAACCAGCAGGTGCGTTTAGCTGACCGAAAAAGCCGCTTCTTCTTATTCTGTAACCTTTTTAGGGCAACGATGAACCATAGCGAGAGCTGTTTGGCTGAAATTACCTGTAGTGGTATATACTTGTTTATTAGAAGAGCTATTTTACTACGGTATGAATTCCAGTTTTCTTCCACTAAGCGCTCAAAGAACCCATGATTGAAAACATCAACAAACAACTCAAGTTCTTTGCTTATTCCAGAACAATCTGCCTTAGCGTAAATTCTTATAGTTTTAGGTGTAGAAGATAAGCGTCTTGTGCTGCCTTAAACGACGAAGTGATCACTTCAACCAGCCAGTGATCACTTAAACCAGGGAAATGGGTTAACGAATGCACAAGAGAAAGTGTAGTAGTAAGAATCAATTCTAGCGTGTTAGCTCATGGTTAGCTGAGGTAGGTCTGATTCTTGTAAGTTGAGTAACAAGCTGTTTAAAATTAAAGTCCGAGCATAAATTAATAAAAGCCAAGTTGCCACTTGCCGCTTCATTGAGAACAAGGCCGGATCCAGACCAAATTATTTTTTGGAAAACTGAAATCACCAAACAGGAATAATGGATACCTTATGACTAGGCTATTCAGAACATCGTGCGGCTGATTGCAAAAATCAGACGTTTTGTTTGGCAGACGGCAACATGCGCACAAAAGCACTGTTTGGTGTCCTAGCTTGACACAGACACAAATAAGTTCAAGAGCAGAGGTTACAGGAATAATATTTGATATCAGGTTGTTTGCCACAGCTATAAGGACATCACCTCCACACTTTATATCCAGACTGCAACGATAAATATTGCAGTTCTCGTTGAAGTCGAATAGTTCAGAATTTGCAGCATTTGCAGACAGCCCCGTCTCGGTCAGCGCGCCAATATCCGCCGCACAATCGCCACGAACTGAGGGTAAAGCATCGCGTTTGTTTAACATATACTTCTGGCATTTGAAAATAAAAACGATATACGGTCATAATTTGAATTTCGCGTAGCGCTAGATGTTATGATGAGGGCATACCAGCGTCAGCGAGAGTTGAACGATCAGAATTGTCTTCTGCGCTTCGGTTGGTGCCAGGTCCAAGTTAGTGTACGCTGTTCCTTACTGGGCAGTAAACGTAACATTTCTTTTTTTATCTATAACCTGTTGTAGCGCACTGAAAATTTTTGCCCACTGGCGTTCCCGAAATCATAAAGTTTTTTCAGTAGCGACCTTGTTGAATTGCAGAAGTCTTCATTTACAGATATTGTTGAGTCCTTTAATTTTTGCTTAGAGGATAATATGGCGTCGCGAAACTTAGACGCTGACACCTTCACGATAACAGGTCTGCACTTTCCAGTCGAAAATTTTCCCACACTACCCAAGTTTAGGTATAAAGCTGAATTAAGAGCTGTGCAAACCTTTTCATCAGCGGTCTTCGAGCTCGTCCAGCCGTTTTGAGACTGCTGTCGCTTCTAGGCCTTCAATATAGCCTGCTTCGGCAGGAGATAGAACATTATTTTCAATGAAATACAGTCTGCTTTCAATGTCCGTGATTCGTTGCTCTAAGGCAGCCTGAGTACTGTTTAGTTCGCTTAATGAACTCATGACCTGGTCTTGTCTGGCGTCCTTTTTGATGTGCAATGATTTAACAAGCTCAATCAGCTCGCTGTCTTACTTCCCTATTTCATCCTTCGCAAGCCCGGGATTTAGCTCCACATCGCCAGTGAATAACAGCAGGCTGACAACGTGGATACACTTCGAGGACAAGAAGAACAGAACTTGGGGTCATGGAAGTAAACGCGCGCCAACATTGCTTGGCCGCTTACAATGAAGGGGAAGATCAAAACCCACCTGCACCAAATAACAGAACGGGGATTGAGATGTCTGCATCGTAGCTGTACATCTATGCCCACTGAAGGGCCGCACACCCCGTAAGTCCTTTAAGTAGCGCACAGATGATGCGTCTGTCGATGGCGTTGATTTTGCGCCGATTTTTAAAGCCGGAGTGGCGTCAAAGAAGAAGGGTGACGACATTAGGATCATAAAACTGACTTACAAACCTGACCGCGCTTAACTTCGTTTCGCTGATGGGTACAGCCGCATCGCTGGCCATCAATACATTAATGAATAATTGGCCGATCTTTTCCCCACGAAAGTGCGATACGATAGCTAAGGAGCAATAGCCGACATATCTATTAGAAGCTTTTGCGTTTTCCGAATAGGATCGGCAGCCCTGCCAGCTATCCGTGCCATAGCGAGTGAAGAGCCCACTTTTGTCACTGGCGAAGGTGGCATTTTTGAATAATATGAACGAGAAAACGACGGAGCTTTCAACAAACGCTAAGTGCAACGCGAGGAGGGCGCTTAGCAAGTAGGGCAGCAGTTTCAAGCGCCGCGAACTTTACATGCATTTATTGCTACAACATTTTCGGTTTCTTTTTCGAGCAGAGCTCCAAAAACGGTCGGTCACATCATCATGACAGCCTATGGTAACCTTACGCCCTCTGAAAATCTGACCTGTGAAATGCACGAGGAAGGAAGTCACTTCGGCCCAAGAAACGCCACCACAGCACCACAACTGACAAACGTATATAGAAGGAGAGTGCTGAGGTAGCATCTTGCCGATAACAATAGAAAAAAAAATCAATCTCTGGCAGAAAGATTGACATGAAGGGCTCCCGAGGTTTATGCGTGATTGACACGCGAACATCTGCGATCACGAACCGCTGCCGACTGAGCGCATTTGAACGCAGCGATGGTTGAGAGATAACACGAGCGCACGATCACGTCAGAGGCGACCTGGATGAGCGCTGAGGAGGCGCCCCCCGCGCCCAAGTGGGGAGCGGCTGCTGCATCGCGCGAGCCGCGTAGCCTGATTTCTGCTGCATGTAGCACTAGGCCTCGACGCACCGAGTGTCCGCCGGCTAAAGATAGAAAGTTGGTCAGTCAGAATTCTTACCTCCATTTGGAAGTAGCCCTGTCTCAATTTGTGCTCAAGCACTTGTAGGGAACGGGTTATGCCGGTGGGAAGGTCAATGCCGCCCTACCTGCCGAAGACTTTGAATGACCGCTTTCGGGGACGGGAAGATGGATGTCTTGTACCTGTATTTGCTGCCCGCAAGGTGGGACACATCCGCAGCACTCATCGCCGCCGCGGCTATAGAGTGGTTTGCATGTAATTTCATGCCGTAGTCCGCGGACATACCAGCTGCGTGCTGCCACGTGTGCGTCATTAAATCATAGTAAAGGTGAGGTGATGAAGTGTTCCTGCTCGATGACGATACATGGGAGAAGTGGGGAACGTTTTTAAAGCCCGAGTTGATTTGGGACATTAAAGCCTACAAACCAAGCTATTTCCAAAGTGTTCATTTTTTATATATTTCTTTTATCGCCCGTTTCGAAAGCATCAGATGTGGCGATTATGCAGGGTCATCTGCGACCGCGTCTAATGTCATCGGTATTGTCAACGGCCATCCGCCGTTGACAGAAACTTTCTGGACATCTTTGTTTATTTCCATTCACTGCAAGACAGAAGGGGAAAAAAATGACACTTTTGTTTGACTTCGTATACTTTGCGTCACGGCCCGACACCGTTCATCTTAATCGAGGAAGCACTCTAAGAAAAGTATTTTATGGGTTCACGTGCATTCTACAGTTCACTTTCTCACCACCATCCGGTTGAAAACCTACACCCAGCAAACAAAATTACGCCGTGAATAAAACTGTAATGAAGCCTGCATGCATATATGCGTTCAGTTTCCCGCTAGCAAATTAACGCGCGGGAGAGCATCAGGCCGACGTTTCTTAAACTTCTGATGAGCTGCCAAAATAACACAGATTGCTGGCTGCATGCGTCATTGTCTTTTCCTACTCGTTCAGTGCTGACTAAAGCTCCATGACAACATCTCACCTTCAAACCGTGAGGATTGCTTGTGCGTTAGCGGGATCTCTTGAGAACAACGACGCGTAATTAGAAGCTCTTATTGGCTTCTGCCACAAGATACTGGTTTCTACTCCGACAGCAGGTGAGGTATTAATACTTCGGCTACCATGATATTCAACCGGCAAAGCAGGCTCCCTTTCTTAGTAGACACAAACGCAGAATACCTCGTTTGCCTTAGTTGCATCACGAGATGCATCCGTACATGTAAGTCAGCTTATTCAGGGGTAGATGACATGTGAGTCGCCGGCACGATCGTCAACCGCTGTATGCTGGGCTGTTGCATATTCGAGGAAACCCTTACAACTGGACACTGCACTGACGCGAGTGGCTGTGGCGGATGCGCTCGCTGGACTCTTTCCTACAGGACGGCATCTGCGGACCGACCGCGCGACCCCCGGTGAGACCTCATCACGCGGGAGACGCGACAGTGCACACCAAAGTGACACTAAAAATAACGAGGAGCAGCCGTTATGAGCGTGCTCCTTTACGCGGCCGCCGCGCGGCGTGTTCCCCTCGCGACCGCGCCGCTATTATAGGGAGAAGAAACCCGACAGCGGCCGTCGCGATGTGACTGTTCCCGGGGAACCGAGAAACGGCAGCCGTGGTCTAGCAGCGGACCCTGTTCCCAGCGCCATGCAAATGAACGAGAAACAGGCGGAGGAGAACCTTGGTCGATGCACGGACGCCCGCACGACGCCAGGAGAGGTCAGAACGATTTGGACCTAGCCGCGCGACGATGAACGATGCCGAGGACGACGCCGCATTCCGGCGCCGAGAAGAAGACTGAATGATGGCGTCACATCTCGGCTCCCTAGACGCGCTTTCTTCTTGGGCTATTTACATTCGCAGTTGTCAGCTGCATCTCTCTCCGTCTCTTCTTTCTTCAATTCCTTCTCAGATGGGTAACGTTTGCAGAGGTCGCAGTCAGTGTACGACGCGAATAGGTGCTTTCCGAAGGTTTACCGAAGCCCGCGCTCGGTGCACTGGCGGATAAAGCCCGAGCAAACCTCGGTGTACGTGCCGCGATAACGTATCCGCGTACAGACCGGCGCTGCGAAAAGAGAAAAAAGAACGGCTTGATAACGCTCGCTGTAAACGTCTCACTCCAACAAACGACTGCTCCCAGCGCGCAACGAGAACACGGCGACAAGCGCTGCACAGGGGGGCGATCTCTTTCTTAGCCGCGCTCTGGTGAGGCAGCGTATAATGACGGGGGCGTATGTGGGTTGCCTCGTCTTCTCCGCACGCGGCGCGCCACGCATCTCAACGGCGAGCCGTGTCCAGCGCCACAGCCGCCGGCTCTTTTGTCCGCCTTTTGTGGGCGCCGGGCACGGTCCCGTAGAGTGGCCGCGTAAACGGCGCACGCAGTTTTGTAATGCGCCCGACCGTGAAAACCGCCGGCCAGGGGTACAAAGGCGGAGGCCGTCGGCGCACGGATCGGCGGACGGGAAAGTGGCGCACTCGCAGCACTCCACGGCCGCCGCTTTATTGCTCACGTCACGAGAGGTTCTTATTATTTTTACTTTCCGGCTCTGGTTTTGTCAGCGCAGTACTAACGCAGTCGTTCAGTGCACGAAGAGGGGTTTTTTTTTTTTTTCTCTCTCTCTCTCTCTCTTCGTGTTCGGCGAGCTGTTTACGAGCATTCTGACGAAATTTAGCCTCGTCGTTAAGCCATATAATTAGCTGTCCGGCCGTAAACACGAGGCTTGCGCGAGCCAGTTGTCCGCCATTCGTCTTCTACTTTGACGAGGTATAAACGATGTGAAGAGAACAGGAAGACTAAGGAATCGCGGGAGCGCCCTCGATGAGCTTCCACGGGTTGACGAGCACTTCGCGCTCCAACATTAGGGAATCCCCAACTAAGATGCTGTAATAAATAGCGCGGCGAACATCCTGTCCCCGCTCTCCCCACAGCACTCAGCTCTGTATACAGCCAGACTGCTTTTCGTTTGTTTGTTTTTTTATTTTTTTTTGTCTTTCCGTCTCTGTTCTAACTTCGCATTGGTCTTAACGCTTTGTAGCTTCTAATTCTGGTTAAACGCTGTCACGAAAGCTGAACGATTAGTCCATTCCAGGCGAAGCCTTAATAATGAGCGTAAAGATGTATGTCACGATTTTGTCTTGTCAAATTTGTAAACTTTATACTTAAGGTATGGCACACGTTAATGTTGTACCTCAGTAATACGCGAGGTAATCGTGCTCTTCATTTCATGTCACTTAAAAGCACTTTTCTATGATATTCGCAGTGTAGTTTGTTAATTCGAAATACATGTCTGCAGAAGGCTTCACAACAGATCTACCCATAGACTGTATGTGTAGTCAGCTCGCTGCAATATCAAAAAGTAAGCTGGGCGCTGCACGACATCTCCCCCCCCCCCCTCCTTTTTTTTTTTTTTCAGGACAAAACAGTAAATACTTGTTTCTAAAAACCAGCTACATTAAATGTATAGTATCCGATCAAGGAATCCAATAAATTTAAATGTGGCGGTCTTAATATAACATCATATAAGTTCATCGTGCAGATTTACTGGTAACAGATTATTTTGTCAGCATTAGTGATGCATGCCATGCAGAGGTTAAAGCTCGCTAATGCACAGGGCAATAAGTGCTTAAATGTTTCGGGGCATCTTACAGAAAAAAGAATTCCGCCGCTGTGTCAGCTTAACGAACAGTTCATACAATAAAGTGCGAGCCTGCTGACAACTGGAAGTTCTAGCGATACTCCGAAAAGAAAGACAGAATCAGTTCAGTTCAGTTCAGGCGTTCAGTCGTGTCCGACAGAATAATCGGCGCCAATAAACGAACTTCTCCTGAAGGGCAGCTTCTCTGCAGGAACGGTCATGCAGAAAAGCCGAACACATGGGGCAAGAGAAAAGTGAGTTGACAAAGCAGAAGACCGTTAAGGTAATATGATTTAACGCCCCAAAGAGACTCAGGCTGTAAGGGACTCCGTAGTGGAGGGTTCCGGAAATGTTGACCACCTGGTTCTTTAACGCGCGCTGACATCGCACTGTTCGTGGGCGCCTTGCTTTTCGCCTTCATCGAAAAGTGGCTGCCTCGACCGGTATGATAACCGAGTCTTCGGGATCAAGTGTACAGCGCCCTAAGCACTGTAAGCCACCACGGCTGATTGCAGAATACGGATGGAAAATTCCCTAAGAGAAGGGATATCACGCGGTCGGACCACGCATGATTTAGATTTGCCCAACGTTTATCTTGTTGGAAGCATGTTGCATAGCATATCCATTTCCGACAACTGTCAGAAAAACAGGGTTCGGGGCCTCGTCGCCTAGCAGGACGATTGTAGAAGCCTCGAAGAACCAGAGCTCCGTAGCGGTGAGAGCAAGACGCCTGCTCATCCTCTAGGAAGCAGCCGCTTTATGCCCCGCTCTAAATACCGATAGAACACCCTGTGGGCAGTATACGTTTTTGAAGAAGGCGTCTACAAGCAGATATCCAAACTCCAAGAAAAAAAAAAGCGATACAAACGCTTTCATGCGACATCTGACTGATTTAAAGCCTTACCGAAGGCACATGTATGGAGATCATGTATCATTGCTTATATTTTTTTCCCCGCATTTATTGTATTGCTGGAACAGCAGAAGACGCGACCAAGTCCCCCCAAGAACATGCGAAGAACATGGCCATACAATACTTTTGGAAACCTTGCGGGCCCGGCTCCACCCTCGAGCAGCGGTAGCAATAAGCGCGAGCGGCGTTGTATCCCGCGCTGCGCGCAGTTACGCGTATCCCCGCCAACGCCCGCGGAGGAGGAGGAAGCATCCCATGTTTGTAAACGGCAGCGCTGGCGCAACAACCGGCGAGGGGGAACAGGTTCCTCCGGCCGACCTTGAACCAGCGCCGAAACGAGGTCAGCGCGCCGGCAGAGGAAGAGAGGGACGCGGCGCCGCCGGCGCGCGTAGAGCACGCGTCGGTTATGCAGCGGCGGGACGCCGGGCTGCACTGCACGCGCAACGGCATGCAGGCACTGCACCCACTGGCCCACACCCCCTTCGCGCTGGCCAAGATGGGCTCGCCTATTGCGTCGGCAACTGAAGGAAAGGCGTCGACCAATGAAATTGGTTGGCTCGACGATCTTTAATCGTATGTTTTCTTTTTCTTTGTACATAATTGCTTTATTAAAAATCCAGTATATGGATTAATTTTGGCTGTCTTCACTGAACCCTGGAAAATCCCCCTAGTGGGTATGCGCCACGACAAGGGGGAGAAAGAAGAAGCGGAACGTTTTCTTGCGCACTGGCAAATACATGAAATGGATTTGCGAATGCTTGACGGCAAAAAAAAAAAAAAAAAAAGAAAGGAGAGAACGAAATCGCAGGTATGAACAAACTTTCCCGACAAAATGCGCTACTTCTGGAAAGGCAAGCTGTGGCTTGACCGAGAGTGAGACGGCAGGAAAACGATTGTTTAAAGGCACTCTCATGTATTTCGTTTCCAGTGCGTGGAAAGCACGAACAAAAGCTAAAGAAACACATGTACCACAGCCACGGGAAATAATGAACCAACTAGTCTGGCAAGTTTGTTTTTTTTTTTTTTAACCGTTGTGCAATTGTACTTTCCACTGCATGTTCCCAATCCTTAAGCGAAAAATGATTTGTTATGAGATTTGTCTCGTGCCATATTGCACGGAAACTCCAGCAGCAGAAGCATATGTAGTTCGAACTGATGAACAATGGGGGAGGGGGGGGGGGGGGGATCGAGAATGTAGTAATTTTATGTGCACGAAGGTTTGATCAAATGTCCGCCAATCACAACGGTGAAACCTAGCAGGCGAAGCTGACATCACGCAAAACGTGGCTGACGAGAACACACGGACACACACAAAAAAACGAGGAAATAAAACAAAATTCATGCTTGATCAGTATCCAAGGGAACCTTTCAAAGTTCCTTATTGAGCTCCCCACTCTCTTCAAAGGTTCTCCCTTGTTTAGGCCGTAAGCTATTGGTGGCAAAAAAAAAAAAAAAGGGAAGAAAGAAAGAAAGAAAGAAAGAAAGAAAGAAAGAAAGAAAGAAAGAAAGAAAGAAAGAAAGAAAGAAAGAAAGAAAGAAAGAAAGAAAGAAAGAAAGAAAGAAAGAAAGAAAGAAAGAAAGAAAGAAAGAGAAGACAATTGGGACTGCTGCTGTCACAAGCACAGGAACGTCAGCCAGACTGCGAAATAATTCCTCCGGAGAAATACGTATGCTAGGAGCACTTTGATCCCCCTTCACCGATGGAAAAACGACGCATTTCATTCGTTCACTCTGCAGATACGAGTGGTCAGTCATACGGTGTACTGCACACCAAGCGCCATCGACGCGTTCTGGCGTGCAAACGCTTTGTCAAGTCTTCGAGCCGTCGCGCCTTTTCTTTTTTTTTTTCTCCTTTTAGTTCAATCCTTGCTTCCTGCACACAGCGGTGCGTCCAAGTGTTCACCCAGAGTGAGATATTTACGGTGCCTTTCCTTTTTCTCACTCTAAGCAAACTTTTTAGCCGCAGTGGCTGGCAATGTCAGCGCAGAGCACAGTGCTTTCAACGCTCTTTCTACCACGAACGCTATCTCAGCAAGTTCGCGTCTTATAAAAAAGAAAAACGATTATAAGTCAGGAAAGGAGTACAATGGGTCCTTCTCGGGGTAAAAACCTAAATCACGCCGTGAGGGGAGAGTTGAAAAGGAGAGGGGTCGGAATAAGAGGCAAAGATAGACATCACACACGGATGTCGTTCGAACTTCGCCTCTGATGAGATGCGGTCAGGATTCGATCCCGCGACCTTAGGCTGAGCAGCCAAGCTTTGTAACCACCAAGCCGACATGGCGGTTCCGGCAGCGGAAGGCGTTCAGTACACAGCTGCGCAGTCGGCGACATGCGGATACGGCAGAGGCCAACTGCATCCACGTTTAGGTCGGCCGTGGCCGCGTCTTCTCGTAGTCGGCCGCCGTTCGCTGCCAGAGCGGCTCCCGGTGCAGAACGCGGTCACGGTGCCGCCGCGCGCGTTGCGCACAACGGGACGCGCAGTGGCAGCAGCCTCCTTTCTGTCACGTCAATCCCGGACGAGCGCCGACGGATCCGCCAAGCAATGAAGGACTGATCGCTCGCTGCTGCTTTGTGGGCCGCGGGCACTTCAGTCGCGCACGCGCTCGGTCTGTGCGCGCCTCCAGATGAAATCGTTCTTCTGTCGAACACGCTGTCAGCCTTGAGATGTTCTGAAAGTACACACTTGCCCCAGTCCCTGGTTTGCTCTAGCCATGTTTGGCTTTTACTTCTTTTTTCTTGCTTGTTTCTTTTTCGGCGCTATTTTAAATAAGCGATGTTCAGAGGAGCGGATGTGGAAGCACGTCCACTTTGAATTCAAAGTAGACGGTGGATGCCGGTACCTGCGTGGCAAAATAACATCTTGAAAAATCGAAGCCTAGTGCCCCCCCCTTTCTCCCTCCATAAAAAAAAAGAAAATAAAAGACGAAAAGGGTACAACGCCTTCATTCGCGGCGCTCAGCTCGAACGTTATTGAAATTTATTCGTGATATCGCACGCTGGGAAGTAGGCATTCCGCCTAATCGCTTGAGGTACTATTCACCACGCGTGAAAGAAAAAAAAATACAAGAGGCTAATAAAGCAAAGGGAACAGAAACAAGAGATTACATAATTATCGCTACACAATACGACGGGGCCATGGACGCCCCATCTCCTGCAGCTACCTGAATAGTTCTCATTTGTAAGTTAGATGCAGTTGAACAAAGTTAAAATGATGGTGGAGCTTCATAAGGCGCAATTCACTTCAGAGCTGTTCTTTGTATTTTCTTTGCAGCCGTTCTTGTTCATACTCGATGGCACTGCGTATACCCACTCTGGCTTAACCGCCGTTGAGTTTTCAAGTCGTTTACTTGTCGTGCGGTTTCTGAGCTTAGCCTTAGCCTAGTAACACAAAGTAATCGACGAGGAGGAAAAACGAGTTCTTTCTCTATGATGGGATCTTTTTCGTTAGCGATCTCTGAATATGGACTATGGAATATGGAATATGAACCAATCATTTTATCGATCTGCCTTATCCTTTTTTTGTTTTCTTTCTGACTCAGCGCTTGGGCAATTTTCTAGTTACTATTTGTCGCCGATATGCAGTGACAAGGCCTTCATTATTCAGTGCCGACCAGAGTACGCGTCGACTGAACGGCCGAGGAAAAGAAAAAGCAACACAAAGGGAGAAGAGGCGGCCCTAATTAAAGGAGCACCAAACCTGTACGCACGTGATCACCTCAACGGCTCGTGCTTTCATCGCCGCACGAACGAGCCACCCGTTCAATTTACGAAAGGTCGTTCCACGTTAAGCGATATACTACGCCTCGTAATACTAGTTCCAACTGGGTCGCTTCGCGAGGGATTCAGGTTACACGCTGTCCGCGGGGAACATGCTTCTGCTACACTCCCGACACCGTTGAAAGGGGTCGCGTGAGGGATTAACTGGTTCAATCAGGCTAGCATGCCGTGTAATCACGCGTCGCGGCGCCATGCAGCCTAGGGGAAGATGCTGCAGGAGACGTGGATGAGGGCGCCGGAGACTCGGCCGGCGGGCCCGGCGATTAAATCGGCAGGAAGGAAGCGACGCGCCCCTACGCCGTCGTGGTGTGTCGCGGAGGGAGGAGACTGGGGGTCCACCGCGGCACGCAGTTGAGGACGCGCAGGAATGGATAATCGGGTGCGTGGCGGCGAGTAAACGCGGCTACGCTGGCCCACCACCGGGACAGCAGGGGAACTGGTTCCGCCGCACAAACCGGTACACACGCCGCTTCGGTGACGTACGCGCCGCCGTGATCACCTCATGCCTTGCTGTCCTTCCGACTGGCTGCCTGGCTGGCCCGGACTGTGCCACGGCGTTCCTTGGGGCGACAAACGAGGGCCTCTTGGGGAGAACGTTGGAGCGTCCACATATCGGTGCGTGTGTACACATACTACGTGCTCGTGTAGGTCGCCTGGGCAACCTACTCTTCCGCGGTGTACGTTTCACCCAAATCCGGCCACCAGAAATGGCGTCCGAGACGTACAAGCAACTCCATGGCTAAAAAAAGAAAGAAAAAAAAAAGGCGCGGCAAATAGAACGAAAGATACACACTCTGTAAATGGCACAGTTCGACTCCGTTGGAAATCTATAGAAGTGCGAACAAAGGAGCACAAAAAATGCCTGGTTGACGGGCATTGGTTTTCGCACGCTGTGCATAGCGTTTGCTTGTTTCTTTCGTGGGTGCATTTACCTTTGAGCAAACAGAAAAGCCCTTCTGCTCCATGCCTACAGAGGTTTACACATTTTATTAGATAAAAGAAACGGAACCCTCACACTCGCGAGCGCGTTACGACTTGCGGTCCGAGAGACGATAACGGTGCTGCCCGTTGTAGCTCACTCGAGCCCCTCGATGCGTCGCCAACTGCACACGCTAAAGTGCGAACATATTTTCAATGCGATAATCTTGCTAGTTTATCCGAGTGGATAGGCATCGTGCAAGGTCGTGAGAAGAACAAAAATGCGTGCACTGCAAGAATACTAAGAACCGTGGCGTATTCGCTCGCTAGTCATGTGTGTGGGATCTTAAACAATGACTGCGATATGTAGGACCTATACTCTCGGACAACAAAAGTATAGATCGCATTATCATTTACGAACATTGCAAAAAAAGAAAAAAAAAACATATGCATTCTCTCATCCAGGTCAGGAAACAAGCAGGTTCTAGTGGTCCCGAAAACCATCTCTTTTAATATCATCTTGCCCACTTCTGAGAATTTATGAGTGACACACGCAGCACGAGAAAGCGGCCAAAGTTAACCTTATCATCCAGTATGCATATACTCAAAAGCATGGTTGGCTGTCGCCCGCTATGTCTGAGATTTTCAGACACTGAAGCAGAGCCATCGTTCTGGGAAGAGTTACGGCGTTATTGTATTGCTTCTTCACTGCTATATCTGAAAAAAAAAAAAAGAAAAAAAAAAGGTCGGTCAGATAACAGTGATCTATAGTATATCGACTACACGATCGCGACTGCAAAAACGTCTTCGCGCCTTTTTCACGACATCTAATATGCGTGTAAAAAAAAAAAAGAAAAAAAAAAAAAAAGCTCGCGAGCTTCCTAGTGTTGACAATAAAACAGAGCTTTAAACAGCAACTGCTTGAGTTTCTACTCTTGTACACCGACATTCGATCTTTCCTTATCATTTTTCTGCATGCAGACACGGTCGGTTCCAGGTGCGCACGCTTCTTTTTCCTATCTACAATGTAGATAGAAAAATGTGCACATTTTGTGCATCTAGATACGTGTTGAATGAACAAAGTTGGTGTCGACGGCGGTAAAAGCGAAAATTGCTTCGTCACTCAAACCCAAATGCCAGGAGGTCCACGCTGAACGATGACTAAGCGGTGCCGGCGGCCGGCAGTGGCAGAAAGTTCCATTGGCCAAGTCTCGTGTTACGATTGCCGACTAGGCGAAGAAAGAGTAAAAAATAACGACGTTCACGGAAAAAAAACAGACGACAATACGGGCGCTGTGTAGTCGAAGCGGAAAATGCGCTCAACGAAGAACAAATTTCCCCCCAAATGACACAACTTGCGCTTTTTTGATATATAGTTTCCGAGCGAACAACCATTTACCTCCAGAAACAGTGGTTTTAGTAATAGCAAGCAGGGCCTCGCGGTGAAACGTCTCTCGTGCAACCGCGAAGCAGCACGCGAAGGTTGCATCAGGCTTGGAAGGTCGCATTGGCGTGCACTGCTTGGAGTCTTCTTGTGACCCTCCCTGCTTTCTTCGTTTCGGCACGACGGGACAGAGGCCAGTGGGGAGAACGTGCTAAATTCAGGTCTCTCTAATGACCTCGTTTGACTCGCAGGAGGCTTACGCCGCCTAAATTGAGCTGAGAAACAATGCACGCGCTCCGCATACTGAGCACCGGCAGCACCACTCGTATGCAGGCTCTGCGCGAACGGCGCTTGCTTGAAAGTTCTCACGCGCGTTCCCCTGTAGTGCAGGGGTCGCCTGCGAGACTCGCGAAAGCGGCGTCGCCATATTATATTATATATATATATATATATATATATATATATATATATATATATATATATATATATATATATATATATATATATATATATATATATATATATATATATATATATATATATATATATATATATATATATATATGCGGGCCACCCCTTTTGTAGGTCGGCCGCGGGTCGCAGGGTAGTGTGGGCCTTGCGCTTTCTGCGCTGAGCTGCGGAGACTAGCGATGTTATTGTTTTCTGCGAAGGGAAGGGAACGGGGCGCTTTAGTTACACTCGGAATACAAAGATGCGCAGATACGTGGAGACCTACATTGCACAGCTGGACCACTGGGCCAAGCTTCTGGCTTCTTTGCGTCATGGACGAATAAGGACTTCAGTGTGTATAGGCAGAAAGGCATGAACTAAAGGACAGCTCCAGCGTGTTGCGGCCTGGTTCCATCCTACTTTTCTTTCTTCTTTTTTCAAAGTATGCGGATGTGGGCACATTTCTGCTCTCACCCATCGGGCTTTTAAAATGCATTGGAGAAACTATGTCGCTCTACATCGTGCTTCGCAGAGCAGGTTCAAGCATGGATGCGCCCACTAGGACATTTCAGCTCATTATAGTAGGCAGGGTCAAGAGAAAGGCCCTTTCGACGCTTAACACCAGAGTTTGTGCAAAGTTTCTGTTCCTGTAATTAGAAAACGTGTCGAAAAAAAAAAAACGGACGTGATTTCATAACAAAATTGTGACTAGCATACATCTGTTAGTCAAGTTGCAGGTTAGTTTGCGACGGAGATTCGAACCAACGACATATATACTGTATGCCCTTCATTGTAAGTGCAGGCATCCACCAAGAAGTGAGGCAGATGCTGTGCCTTGCTTTCCCCCTAAACCAGACTAACTAAACACGTTTAAGATTTTGGCAAACTCTGCGCTAACCTCTCAATAAAAAAAAATAATAATCGCGGAATAAAAAGTCTATGATAACTGCGTTACCGCGTCAGTTAAGCTGTCGATTTTTGAGCAATTTGCAGCTAGACAATATAGAGGAGAAGAGCTTCAAAACTTTAGATAGCCTAGGCGAGCGACTGGCAGATAATCGTTCATTGTTTCCTCTTTTTATTCTCTGCTCCCCATTTAAGCCAAAGCGCCAACCGTGTTTAATAAACGTTTTTATCATTATCATCATAATCATTCTTGCACACCTTATACACCTTACACCTTACACGGAGCGCCTTACACACGGACGGAGGTGTTGCTAAGGTTTTCGAGGACCATGTACAATCACTACTTGCTCACTAAAACAAAGGGAACAAGTAGCGTTTCGCGCTCATGAAAAGAAGACGCGAGAAATGTGCCAATGGCACCAGCGACCAGGTTACAAACGCGTGGAGGGGCTTTCATATCAGGCGATGCAGGCAGGACCAATACCGACGCCATACTTTGAACCTTTGTTTCTCCTGTTGTTCATTTTTGGGAGTAAGTGGGCTGGTCGCTGTCTAGAAACGAGCACATATAATATGTACGTGTTCGGCAAACAAGACATGCCTTCGCTCCAGTCCGAGCAGCGAGACGAAAGGGGGCCACCCAAGGCGCTCGCGCTCTCGGAGTGTAGCGCCCTCAGGAGGTGGGAAACAAAGCGATCGCTTCTCGCTAGCGTTCGGGCGCCAGGAGAGGAGGGCGCGCCAAAACAAAGACACCCGCGGGGGTGAGGCCCACTTCGGAAACGGGTCGAAGATGCCGCGCGGCTCAAATCGAGTTGCCGCACAAAGGTTTGCGCAGTGTACAAAGAGAAGAGGCGGCATATATGAAGCGATGGCCGCAGGCTCGCGCAACGCAAACTATATGCGACTCGGCCTTGTGTGTCTGCGCGCGCGGATGTGTGTAGGCTGTGTGTGCACAACGGCGACCGGGCCGGAACGGAACGCGGCCGCTGAGCTTGACGAGATTCGTCGCGTGCGACGTGGCGGCGCGGGATAAGCCACCACTGCGCGGAACAATGTGCGATCGGAAGCGGCGCCGTTGCCCGCTGACCCAGAGAGAGATAGACGACCGTTCACCTGTCGCTCTGCTCTCTGGTTGTTCACTCCATGCTCCTGGGAAGACGCGAGGGTGGCGAGGCTGTGCCAATCTCGGCTACTGGGTGCCGCGTATGTCTACTCGCCCGACAGCATGTCACGCGCTCCGTACCTGCTCAGTTCGAAATTGAGCTTTCGGGTGTGTGCGCGGTACTCAAGAAAAAAAAAAAAAATAAGTAGCGATACGAGCAGTTAGAGTTACAAATTTATTTACGCCATGATTTGCTTTGCTTCTATAAAGGGAACGACGATCTCCAGCGGATATGGAGCATTCTGCATGAACGTCACGCATTAGTCTCCCAAGATTGGCCTCTCCCGTAGTAATCAGATCATAAATTTAGTCGAGGCGTGTCGAGCCTGTCATACAGCCCAGCCCAATAATCGGTTGCTTTCGGTGTCAAGGGCGAGGTATTACCACGCAGTATAGTTGTTGCCGTGCAAATATTGCAGTTACTGCGGTTGCGCACGAAATGCTGCAATTCAAATTGTAATTAAAAGAAACTGGTCGGCAGATCCTTGTCGATGCATATGTCGATCTGCTACATCGACATTGCTGAAATTAATTACAAACAAAAAGAAAACGATTTATTTTAGCACGACCATTGGCTATATACTACACCATACATATTGAGCGCTTACCTCGGGCATCATACGTGTATCTGTCGTTCTAACACGCCCTTGAGAAACCTGTTCACTCGGTATTGTAAGCTGCTGAACAAAATCATGAGTAAAAATTGCTGTGATAGTTGTTTACTGTCAAGGCTTGAGCGTGTTCTTCTTCTTCTTTTTTTTTTCGTTTTTTTTTCTGGTCTCGGTGCTTCTTTTAAGAACAAAACTATAGCTTCATGTAGACATTGTTTGATATATTCGGTGTTCAGATTAACAACAGACACTACTTTCTTAACAACCCCTTTCTTCGGAATATAGTTGATTCCGTTCGTCGATTAATTATTGTTTCCCACCTGTGGGACTTGTCGACACGTCACCTAGGGCACGCTGTGAAACCGCTTACGTAACCGACTTCGCAAACCCTGCTCCCCAAACTATGTCCCTGCTCGCGTGTTAGAATGACCTTCGTCGGAAGGAGCTGTTTCTGAGCCCATGAACACGCCACATGCACTTACGATGTAATGGCAAAGAGATTAAGGTCAATGTGTGCATTTTTGCACGGGTGTGGTCTCAACTTGAGGCATTCGATAGACCCAAATTTGCTGTTTGGGCCACACGAGCCCAGTTACGTATCTTCACCTTCTCTTCTTCTCTTTTTCCCTTTCCCCAATTATCAATAGTTGCCTAGCTCTCGACTGACCACGTCCATATGCACGCGCTTTTTTTTTTTTTTGCGATGTTTTTAACCTCGGGGCATGAAAAGATGTGTTATGATAGATGAAGGGTATTTTCAAATAAATGAAAAAAGGTTCGCTGATGCAATGAAGTCGAGGAGTGAACGATGATGCGGTCCCTGCGTCCAAGCGGCATATGACGACGGATTGTGGGGGAAGAGACCAGCTGCCATCAGACCAGCGCTGGACATTCCCACAGCAGGGGGTGGATATCGGCTTCAGCACCTCGGGACTTGCAGACGCTTCGCAGTTCTATCTGTAGCAGTCTACATTGTCAAGCACTCTTATTGTGACCAGTTGCTTCAAGGAGACACGAATTGCACAGTTGTGAAGACTGGCAGCATATTAAGCAGACATGTGCCCGGTCCTGCTCGCAGGGACACGCTATTTCAAGTATCTTGTTTCTTTCATGAGGAAACGCTGGTTGAATGCTGAATGAACATGATGTTGGTAAGATTAATTTTCTCCTGTTCGTGAGCAAGTATCAATATCTGTGTAAAATTTCGTTGCTCACATTAAACTCGTCGCACCGGTGATCAAAGGCTGCCGGCCGCGCCAGGGTTGGAACGCTTGGCAACTCGGATCCAAGGCCGGCGTAATTCGTATAGTGTGCGCTGGCACGCTCCCAAAGCAGGCCTGCAGTCCAGGGGCGCTTGTAATCAATATGAGTCCACTGAAACCTTTACTGAGCACTGACTTGCTATAAAGTCACTCAGAAGCAGCCAGTGCTGTCGGTGGAACACTTGCTGCGTTACTTGTTCCGACAGCAAGACAAGTATCACACGCTTTGTCAGCCCGTTTTACGAACAGCGCCGCTGTGTTTCCTGTTAGGCAGGAAGCTGCATAGCTGCCAAATTTTTACTCCCGGATTTGCAACGCACATTAAGGCATGAGGAGAGGATGGGATGCAGGCAATAAGTGGCGTAGCTTAGAACGTGGTCAACTTATTATTTACAGGCCTACGAAATGTATATAAACTCTAAAACAGAGTTGTGTGAATAAATCCAGCCTGCTGCGCTCGGTCCTGAATGAGACGGAGTTTTAGGAACGACGAGTCAATCATAGTCTAAAGCATATAAAGCGTTGGTCGCATAAAAATCGAAATAAGCTCGATTCATTCAGAAATCGGGTTGTAGCAGGTGATCAAATTATTTTATGTTCAATTCATGTACAATCATAGCAGCGAAAGCCGGCACCCGATAATGCAGCGTTCAGTGCTGCCGTTGCGCAGCGGCATCTCGAGTTTCGCATTTTCGAATGATTTATTGTACATTACCCTCTATGCGACCTTTCTTCTCGAGTGGCGGACGAGCGCGCACGGTCTCAAAATTGGCCGTTGTATGACGCACGATCTCAAGAGGCGGGTACAGCTTTGTATCCACTGTAGAAAATTATTTTAAAATGCTAATTCTGGACACCTCGTGATATATCCGACAAATGGAAAATAAAAATACTTGTCGCTTTAGTCGCAGCAGAGGGCGACACACAGCAAGCTATAGGCCTATACATGACCGATTAGTCTCTTTAGCGTTATTTATCGCCGGCGCCCCGCCGCGGTGAATGAGTGGATAGAGCTCTCGACCGGGACGTGGGATCGAATGCCGCTGTCGATGATGGAGGCGAAAAGCAAGGCGCCCGTGTGCTGTGCGATGCTAGTGCACGTTAAAGAACCCCACGTTGTTGAAATTTTTAGTCCTCCACTAAGGCGTCTCTCATAGCCTGAGCCGCTTTGGGACGTTAAATCCTATATACACCAACCAATCAACTAGTATCGGCAGCGCAGGGAGGCAAACACACAGATTGACTGGACTAACATCTTGTAGCTTTAACTGCAGAAATAATACTTTTTTTTTTCACCAGGATTATAGACATAGCGTGAGATCAATGCAAAACTGGGAGACGATGTATACAGTGGGTAAACAATGGACACTTTGGCACATTACTACACGTTTGCCTGGAAAGGCTGCACTATTACTCAAGCATAACAAACGTGAAAGTGGCTGGAGTCCAATTGTTTATTTGCCAATGGACGCCGATGCTCGATCACCATGTTTCGGGCTTCTATGATTTGACATAGCTATTACTAATTTCGAAACGCAGAAAAGAAAGAAAGCAAGCAAGCAAGAAATGAGGAATCAGACCGGCAACTGTTTGCCAGAAGGAACCTTATAATGAGATCATTCATGCTGCATCTACGTTAGAGACGTTCTCTCAGTAACGGTGAAACGGAATCCCTGTTCGCATATTGGTGGTATGCCTAGTTTATTTGTTTATTTGATGATACTGCAGACCCAGTGAAGGGTCATGGCAGGAGGGGCAACAATTCCAAGAGAAAACACAAAAGCATAAAGTGCAAAAAGCATGAAGATAAAATTTACACAAGTACAAGCAAGATGTAGAAAAACAGCAAATCAATGCATGGCCTGTTCTAAAGAATCAAAGTCCTGAAGTGATGATAATGGCAGGTTATTCCACTCGGTTATGGTGCGCGGAAAAAAAAAAATGAAGATGTTAGTTCTGGCAAAGTAAGGTGTTGGTGATTCGGTGTGCGTATTTCTTGTTGCTCTAGACGATGCCGGTTTAAGAGACAAATCAGGAGCCATAGATAATTTATTATTTTTAGTAGAAAGAGGAATTTTAGCCTTTGTATTCTGCGCCGAGATTCAAGAGACTGTGTGCTATGTTTAAGCATTAGGGTAGATGGTGAGACAGTGCTGCGATATTTAGAAAATATAAACCGAACAGCCTTGCGTTGAATTATTTCGAGAACAATAATGTCAGTTTTTGTGTGTGGATTCCAAACAGTTCAGGCGTACTCAAGTTTAGGTCTAATCATGGTGTTATATGCTAGCTGTTTGACGCCGGAAGGAGCTTGTTTTAACTTATGTCAAAGAAAACAAAGGTTACGGAAGGGTGCTCTCTATTTTTTGCAGTCTACTTTTTATTAACCGAGGTTAGCCAGTTGCATTAACAACAGCGATCCTTGCGCATGTGCACAAGAATTGCCCTTACTCAAACACTGTGTCAGAAAATCACAAGCACGTATATGCTTGCTTCCCGAGCCGTGCACTTGCAAAAACTTCTGACAGTGTTTTCCTCCAGCATGCCTATCTCATGCACTCGACTAATCCGATTTCTAAGGCCAGACTGCGGTCGAAGTGCGGCAAGGTGTCTGCCATTTTTCACCACAACGACAACCTTCCTGAAAGCACGCAACGTGATGATACGAGCACGTGAGGCAGGCACGCCTTTGTTCTCGCATACTGTACTCTAGCTGCGGCAGCAGAGACAGTCTGTCCTCTTCATTCATTTTTTTCATCTCTATAACCTTGAAGTGGCGTCCCGAAAAGGAAGGTCGCCGAGAAAACGGGGCTCGCGCGCGGAGTCTGCGTCCGCCGGCGGCGACAACAATGGGCCGCCATGCAGCAGCGTCGTCCAGAGATGAGGCGGGTGCGCTCGGCAGCCGCCGAGGTGGGGAGCTCGCGGATCTGGGTAATTGGCGGGGCCGGCCCCGCTGACCCAGTTCCCAAGACGAAAATCGGTGTGGACAAAGGCAGACGCGCTCAGCGAAAGATGGCGGCGGCCCGAGCAGCACCTGTGGCCAACGGTGCCGGCGGAAAAAGCAACTGTCGGCCGCGACGGCGGGGGTTACGACCTTCCCGCCGGCGGAGGCTGCACCAAGACGAAAAGAAGAGAAATGCGAGTGACCGGGGCGGGGGAAAACCATGCTCGCTCGCTTGCGCGGGGCGCGAAACCAGAGCAGATTTTTTTGCCGCCTGTTTCACGGGCCTAGCACGCAACGCCGCTTGCAGGTGATGCGCGGGGAGCAGGGCCCCTCTGCGTGCAGTACGCGCCAATTCTGCGAACCATCGCGGATCCTCGTAAAAGGCGACTGATGATGGAGAGGGGGCTTTGGAAGTGCGCCGTGCCGGCGTGAGCTCGCTCGTTCGTTGCAGGTTCGTTTCGAGGGTGCCGCGCCGAAAGCTATAGATCGTAAGCGCAGAAAGTGAATGTCTGTCCGTCAGGGGCTCTGCCAAACGTCGTGCCGGCCTCGGTTCTAAGACCAGTTCCAGGAACGTGGGCGAGTTTCAGGTGGTGACCTTGCATTTTCGAATGACCTTCGAAAGTCGGCGTATAAGGCGCTGCGGGTCAGAGAAGCTCACGACGAGAACTTCGCGAAAAGCCGCTATAAACCATGGATTTTGGCCGGCAGAATAGCAGGTCCAAATTTTTATATGTAGGGCGTCCACCGAGCAGTGGCGCTGTGTAAACACGGCCGAATTTTCAACAATAGTTGACACGAAAAAAAAAGAAAAAGAAAACTAGATTGGCAATAACGCATTGCGTGTGATAATAATTATCCAATAATTGACTGCCTAGAGTACATCTGAGTCTCGCCCGAAGGGAGGAAACTCCGGGTGCCTGTCTAGCCTTGAACCGTCTAAACGTATAGGACTCAGTTAACGACAGATTGTCTCGAAAACTGTAAATTATGAGAGACCGGCGTTAATTATAATATATCAGTGGCGTTATGCGTTGTTTCAGTTGAGAGTGTCAATGTATACTAACCCTCAAATGAATTGACTGTAAACCCGTGCCGTTCGGCTGGTCCCGAGTGCTGCTACGGCTCTTCGAATTTCGAACGCTTAGCAGTGAGTCATTGGTTTTATTAGGAGTAATGAAGGACTCTGGTTTTAGTTTGCTGGCTTAGTGTTAAACGACAAATGACTTAGATAGGGCCAAGGCTAAGCGTAAGTTGACCTTGTGGCCCTCATCATGCATGTACAGGTGCCGATGTCCCACGTCACTTGTAGTAACGGCAAGAAAATGCCAGTCAGAGAGTTAGTGAACAGAGCGAAATGTTGGTGCGTGTGGGAGCTCTGTTGCAAAACAAGGTGTAGTTGGCGCCTTTGGGCAGAAATTACTCCTTCGCCAAGAGGCGTATCTTTTTCCACCTTGTCGAAGTGCGGTACCAAAGTGAAGCAATGTAATTGCTTAAAGTGGATCCTATTGAACTCGCAGGATGGTATGCGGGCAGTACCTGGCACGCATTTTGGTACTCCCCACAGCCGCCCTACCGGGGTCGGAGGACACAGACTGCGCAGAGTAGCGCAGAAAACGCGCACGTACAATTTAACGTTTGGCTCTCGTTTTCTCTCTTTCACGACGAGCGGTTTGTCGGCAGTTCTGCAGCATCCGAAGTGAAATGATAACGAGCTTCCTGTTGGAGGAAGTTCCACATACCGAATCTGACGATACGCGAAATATGCGGCGCATTACGCACGCTGTCGAGAAGAGAGCCCGAATGGCCCGAGCTCAGAGGAAGGCGAGCATTTCCAAGCGACAGAAATGAATAATGCAGTGACACCGTCAGGAGGGAGTGCTTCTTGGCGCCTCGTACGTCCTGCCACGGAAGCTACTCGTTCACATCGCGACGTGAACCGATGCAGGGGCGCCAAAGAAACATCCAACAAGCCCACGGCAAGCTCTCATTAACTGTACGAAGCAGCCTGACGATTAAACGTGGCATTTGAGGACAGGCGCATAGACGAGTATGCTATCTGCTCCGCCAAGATGACAGTGGACAACAACAAAAACTGTACTTGGAAGAAAACTCGGCCAGTTACGTATGTCCGAGTTAATTAAAACCGTCGAAAGGAAAAAAAAAAGCAATAAGGGGGAGGGGAGGGGTGGGGAGGCGAAGTGCACACTCCTTTTCTTGGAATGTGTTAATCCTATATGTCGAGAGCCACCTTCTCTCTCTTCTCCCCTCCTCCTTTCTGAAGCCTGGCCGCATTTTAGCTAGCCCTCGAATTAAATTGTTAGATTCGAAACTATGAGCGAAGAAAAAAACAGAAAATGGCACAAAAGCAGCATCCCAAGACGTTTGTGACCGTCAGGGATGATGCGCATGGATTCTCACATTGGTTTCGCAGCATTTTTGCTTGACTGGAAAACAAACTAAAATGAGAACGAGGCTGCTGTCGAGTGTTGTTTCGAGGCCTCACGCAATTTTCAACGTTGTGCGAGTTCTTTATTGACACGTATTATTCGCATTACAGGTTTTGTGGCGTTAAAAACCTGAATCTGCTGCTGAACGCGAAAGGTAGTAGCTTGCTTTCGGAGCCCCGAGGACACTCGAGAACTAAGCTTCCGTCTTCTGCTCAGTAACCGCAATAAAGATAAAGCCGATTACTTAATAACCCTTTGGAGGAAAGGCCTGATATAGTACGTCCAGGCTGACACAAGGAAAATTCCCCTCCTTTCCTGCATCTGCGACGAGCAGTTTTTGCTTCAGTTGAGTCTCCAATCGCCGAGGAAAAAAATAAAAGCCCAATATAAGCGGCACAAAACGCCGCGAAACGTTTGCCCGTTTCAGTCGACGTCGCCAACTCACGCGATGTTGCTCCACTCACACAGGAAGCAGCTTTCCGGAGTGGCCAGGCGGCCACAATTTCGCGTGCTTCGCGCTCGCGTTTACAAGCGTGCTTCGGGAGTGCGTCCAACCGTTGCCGAAGAAGCGCGCGCTGGGTGCCCTCTTTCGATGGCTCGCCGGAGTGCCCGAAGCAGAGGCAAGGCCGATGCGTGTCGGACTCGTTTTTGCCCACTGGTTTTCGTTTTTTTTTTCTTCTTGCTTTTCTTATTGCGCGCGCGCAGTAGCCACAGGCCGCTCCCAAAGCGGCGCGATGGATAAGTGTGCAAATAGCGCTTACGACGAGTCACGAACTGCGTGCTCTCCGTTCTCTATTACGGACCACTAGTAAAGGCAAAATGGGGTCACGAGCTGACGATTAAGACCGGCGCTAGTATGGGAAAGCAGGAGAGCACACACTCTCGGCCATCGACGTAACGGTAAAGTTATGTAGAACGACCATTGCGCAATAAGGACTTAAGATCTGCATGCCCGAAACAATGCGGGTTAGTCTTCTACGGAGCGAGGGTTCGCGTAGTTCTGCAGTGAGCTTCCTCAGCTGTTGTCTGTCTGCGTATTGTGATTGTATTTCAAGAATTGATCAACACTGTAAAACATCTCTTGAAAACATAGCGCAAATTAAGACAAGGATGACACAGAAGCAGACAGGATGGGCGCTACTGAACAACACTTGCTGTACAATCAACTGTGCAACACTTGCTGGCTAAAACTGAATCACCGTGGGTTGGCATCGCAACTCGAAAAGCGAGCGAATAATTTTTGTCACCGGCTAAACCCACAAAAATGCGTTTGGAATACATCCCCTACAGGAAGTTCGTTTCGAACCTTGAGTTCCTCTCCACTGATTTATACTTGGTCTTACGCCTTGCGGCATTGCCCTAAAGGCGTTCCGCTCTACGACCGTTTGATTCCGTCGTCCCACTGCGACTCGGTATGCGAGTAAGCAAGACGAGCTGGGGGTCGACGTCGTAAAGACAAAGCCCGCGATCTGCGCGCAAGCGGAGGCAGCTTTACGTTCGGGCGCCGACAGGAGGAGGCCGCACGCAAGGCCGCGACTGTCATTCAATACGCGTCGCCCCGAACTTGACCTCGCCACTCAAGATCCCTTGTCTGACTTGAGAGAGGGACGCCCGTGGGAGCAGCGGCGACAGCCCGCCCAGTTAGCAAAGTGGCTCAGTGGAACGCGCGCAATGCTCCCCCAATAACGCGTCTCAATCAGCGGAAGAAGAAGACATGCGGGGGAGCCGTCGATCAAAAGCGGAACTCGAGGACGCGTCACGAGTCAGCCGCCGAGGGGCATCCGGCTCGGGCAGTGAACGGCCGAGCGGCCAACCGCAGAGACGGATCTTCGCCGCCGGCACGCTTGCGTGGCCGCAGAATGGGGTCTGCGCTGGGTCAGCACGCGCTGGGCGCCGCGCGCCTACTGACACACATGGCGGGCCCCTTTCTTCTGCCGCCGTGACGGACAGTCCTCGCACGAGGGTGCGGAGAAAACTCCGGACCCGCGATGAAAGCGCGCGCGCTGCTGGTCGCATAGGACACGCCCGCCAGCAGAGGCCCAAGAGTGGTGCACGCGTGCTTGTGTCGGTGTCATTTCTGGAGCCTTGCAATGCGGCCTGAGCCCGTTGTCTCCGCGGCAGAAGACGCGAGCTGCTCTAGAAACTGTATCCCACCACTCATGGCTGAAGCGAACGCCTCGGTAGAGGGGAACGTCAGAAGGGAGGATGCGATGAAGGAAGCCTGCACCATCGCAGTGAAGTGAATTTTTTAGTGAAATGGTACTGAAACTCTTACTCCAAATATTATAGCCACTTGGAAATTTTGAATAAACACAGCTGTTCGCATGGGGAATTAAGCCAACCTAATGCAGGGTGACGAATGAATGATGCTGTGTAAGGCAACTTTTGCACCTGTATCGAGACCTCAATTTCTTGATCAATTCGTGCTTCACTTCTAGCTGGAACTATTACGGCCCCTTTACCATACACGAAGAAAAATAGCGCTTGGTGGGTGGATTTCAACAGCGCAAGTGTAGGTCCGGGTATATTCCGGGGTCAAGCCTCACAGACACTGACCCTGATATGTCTGAAACAATTCGGTCGAACGCATACATATTCCAAATCTTTGTGACGTTTAAGGACATTGTCTTACCGCGGAGCGATGTAGATTAGCCGAATCGTGCGGTCGGATGGGATTTTCCCTCCTGTCGTGTCATCGTAAAACCGTCCTTCCTTCTGCTTGTTCTTTTTCTACGAGCGCAGCGCGAAATGGGGCCACCGCGAGACGACCGGTTCGAGTTCTTTGAATCCACTTTGCTGTAGACACTCAATGCTGTGCGGGAAAGACAACATTAAGATGCGAAGGGGGCAACGATGTGGAGGCGGTGCAGTAGGAAACGGTTTTTGAACGTCGTAAACTGAAGATTGCGGGCAACCGCTGCTGTGCTGAGCAGATAAGAAGATTTACGACGCAGGCGCGCGTTCCGAGTCGATTATTTAGGGTCCGGGCTGTCTTCTTTTTTCCCCTGCACCCTGCAATAATGAAAAGTCAGCGTACGCTGGATGTCTCATTTAGAAAGCCGTGGCCACGGGGCCAGTGCGTTGCGCACAGCTGCGCCGCATTACGCGGTCTGTTCATGAGTGATCTAAAGCGGTCGCAACAGACGGGAATCGAGCTACTCTTTTCGCAACGAACGCAGCGACGAAGGAACCAATATGAGGCAGTGACAGGCGTTTGTGCTCAAAGGCCGACAAATAGATGGCGGGAGCCGAGGGACGAAAAATGATACCCGTATAATGTATTACATGCGCGCGGGAAGTTACGAAGCGTTTCACGTGGGCTGGGGTAAGAACTCAATTTGAACGCAGCGGGGAATGCCAGAGAGCGTGACCTAAATTCTGCTCGCAAAAGAGAATGCCGTGGGCTGCAGCGGAGGTAAGTGCACTGTGCCAAAGAAACAAAGAAACTGTAAAGAAACCGTCCTACATATAGAGAGGAGACATACTGAAGAAAAAAAAAAAAGGGAAACAGTGAGGCGCGTCAGCGAGACAAAAAAATGTGCGCGAACGTATCGTGATCATGAGCTAGCGCAGTAAAGGAGCTCGCACCCGTACGGTGGTTTCATATCCTTGAGGCTGACTCGGAGTGTGCGACGGAGGCCGGTTTTTCAGTGCCAGTCCGACCCACAAGAGAAATGAACTGTTCAGCGCGTGGAGACTGGAGCCGGGCTTTGGGCGTATGGTATGCGTCGTAATCAGGACGACTGACCATCCCCGCATTCCTTTAACGCGATCAGCCTGCACGGTCGACCGGCGTGTTTGCTGCAGGCGTTGCTGCTTTATCAGGGCGACGTTTACACGGGTTTGTTTTCATCAATATATCTTCTTGCTTCGTGGCCGTACTGTGTACTTCGTGTGGCTGCGAATTAACTTTGGTGTCACATTACTGAGTCTCTTCTTAGACTTTCCTTCGGCTTAACTTTACTCCTCACCCTCGGCTAAATCTTGAACGTTCAATCTGAGGCTTGTGGACGTTCTTCGGTGTAACCTGTTTTGCAAACCCTAAAAGAGAGTTCGAAGAGCAGGCGGCGTTGCCTTATTACTCCTCTCTACGTTTAATCGTCACGTGACGGGTAATAACACCAGGAAGCAAAGCAGCAACAACCATTTCCAATTTTTCTCCCCGGTTAAATTATTATTTATTCCCCCCAGACACGCGCAACCCGTTAGCCGAAACCTATTAGTCGAGAGCCCCCCGCGGCCCTGGCATTAGAGCCTCGCCGCAAGAGTTGTATAATTCGGGCAGCGGGCCGCCGCCTCGAGCCAGACAAGCTGGTTGCTCGCTGGCCAGTCGAGATCACCGCGTGAGAAGAGAGCGAGGGGCACTACTGCCGAGTCATGTAGAGCCAATTGCGGTCGTCCGAGCCGCAGTCGCCCTGGGGCGTCACCGCCGCGACCCGAAGGCGCGCTCGCCGAAGTAGGGCCCCCTGTTCTGTGCCGACCGAGACTCTACTCAATGACAGTGCGGTGGCAATTAGGCGGCGGCGCGCCGTAATACACAGGGAGGTGGCCGCTAACCGTGCGTAGTTAGCGAGGATATACTGATTGCGGAACCCTCCTCCGGGGGCGCGGCAGGAGGGGAAGGGAGCTAAGGTTGCCCCACAGCTCGAAGGCACACGCGCGCACGGGAATCGCAGAGCGTATACCAGCGGTGGTTGGCGGTGGCCGCATGATGGAGACACACCACGCTGTGTTCTCGCGAGCCGCATACGCGCTGCGTGAATGAGACTGGCACACTGCATACGCAGTTTGGTATTGCATGTTCTAGCTCGATGCTCGCGTCTGCAGCAGAATTGGGCATGTTCGTGCGAAATGACGAATGGGCGCCTTCCGTCGCGTGATAAAATGATCGGACCAGCATGCGAAGTCACCAGAGGCAAGCATGGTGTAGACTGTTTCGCCCTTCAGTACTCATCGTGCATAGGGCTCGGAAACGAAGTACGTAAAATCTCGGTGATTACGTGTGTTTGCGACTGGCTAGAGGGTTAATTTTGAGAGAAAATTTCCCAGATCAGTTATAAAGCTTGCTTCTTACCCCTTACAGTACCTAGAGAACCGACTTTTGCATCGAATATTACTAAATACGCATAATGATGTTCGCAACTTCTTATGTAATGAGACTACATTTGCGTGAGATTGTTACAAAATACCTGCTGCAGTTCGCAGTGACTCCAAGCTTATGAAACCGTATGGAGAAAACCTAACCAGCCAAGAAGACGCACACAGGAAAAAACAGACACGCAGGCCGGCCTGCGTCTCTGTTTTTTTCTGTGTGTGTCTTTGGTTAGTCTTTCCTCATGCAATGCACCAACTAGCCCAACAACGTGTTTTATGAAAGAGGCTTCACAATGCAATCTGCAGAGTTCGCAGGCCGGCCTTGAGGCCTCTATACCTTTCTCGAAGGAGACTCGCAATGCGAGCGTATAGACATATCGGGCGTAGAGACAAAAAAAGAAACTCCACTCAGTTTTCAAGCACGCATATGAAGCTACTCATTCTAGAATAAAAAAAAAAAAGCAAATCAACTGTCAATTCTGTTTGGGAAGTATAGTGCATGCGAAAAGCAGTTTCACCCAAATTCGTACGTACGTATATAGTAAAGACGGACGTCTCACATGTGCCATGCACATGAAAACTGCGTGAAGGACACAAGGCGACTTTATTCCTTTAACTGCTCAGGTGTGAAGTATGCAGGACACTGCGTGATTCAGACGTTTGTTTTTATTATTAGCCCAGTATATGCACGCGAAATGACAATATGGGGCGTCTCCGTTATAGTGGAAGGTTCAGACGGCTCAACAGCAACGGAAAATGAAGACGCGATGCTCCACTGTACAAGAAGTAAACAGGAAAAGCCGTGCACCAGCTCTTGCTGAGATGGAGGGTTCCCGCCTTTCCTATTCTGACCCCTGCGTCGCAAGTCAGTTTTGACGCACTGTGCACCCAGTTATTCGCGACATCTGCAGCTATTTCTTGCTTATATCGCAAATCACACTATTAGTGGTTAAGATCAAAGCGGGAAGCCGCAGAATGACAGTGACAGAATATCGAGGAAAGAGCTAAGGCGCCATACGTCATGTCGTGCTTATGTGTGCCTGATCCTGGTCTTATACTTCATCGGTGTGTATATACCATAGTAAGTTTTTGTGACAAAGCATTAACAAGATGGTTTGCGTGACGTTGTGTTGCGTGATACTGCAGTCTTTTATCGGTGCTTTGTAGGCCATGTTAAACTATAGGTATGCGATAACAGCATGCAACATAGCGGCACGCAAACCATTATGTCGCCAATTGCGTGCATGAGCAGAATCAGCTTAAAGTGTCAGCAAATGTCTCCAGAGAGAGAGAGAGAGAGAGAGCGAGCTTCAGAGGGGATAGCGTATTCGGAAGGGCCTCTATATCCTTCCAGCTAGCAAGAGCCGCGCTTATCCACGACTGCAATGCAACTGCGAAGCCGGACGTAACACATGTATCATCCTTGTTTTGCTCAGATAGCTCAGCGCTCGTATACTTGCACGCCACACTACATGCAGCGTTTGTGATTCACTGAGGCTTCAAAAGGATTCGCTCAGCTACAGTTCATTCGCCGGCTGTCTCGAACCTTATTCATCTCTCAATGGCAGCTGTTACCGAAGAATCCTCACTGAGCAAGCAGCTGTTTACTGCGAGCGGCTGAAATATATGTCTCAGTTTTAAGGGGCTCACCAAACCATTCACGTAGAAGTTCACTGATACTGACAAAGATGCGTACCTTAAATAGAACCGTTGGTGACCAGACCTAATTTCGGAACTTTTACCACGCGTCCTATGACGCTGCCAACCAACAGGAGTGAGTGAGTTCCTGACTCCTGCTAAGAAAGGAGGAAGGCCAGTACCATAGAAGGAGATTAAGGGATGGGCGCAATATTTCACAGGGTGCTTTGTAAATGTATTTGTTCGGTGTATACCGAAGCAGTCTGCGTGGAACCTTCCTTGCTCATGAGGGTCTACAGCAGTCTCGCAGCGACACCGGAGAAAGTTTCGCGATAATTGTGCCTCAAATTCAAGGTGTTTAACTTTACCCACTTGCACGAAAAACGGAAATCAACAGCTTACAATCATTTTTCGTATGTCACGTTCTTCTTTTGTAGCCCACGGTAATTCATGCGTTTGGCTGAGGTTAGGTCACTGTTTCGATCCCGGCAGTGGTGGCGGCCGTATTTCGATGGAGGCGAAATACAAAATCGCCCGTGAGCTGTGAGATGTCAGTGCCCGCTAGAGAACGCCGGGTGGTCGAAATCAAACCCGAGTCCCCCACTACGGCATCCCTCTTAACGCACACATGTCGTTGTGGCGCGTTGAAGTCATTTGTTAAAATTTTAATATTTGTAAAACGAAGTCGTCAAACCTTCTATGTTGTTCTCAGCTCAGAGACGCTATAGCGGCCGTGCGCGCGATTGAAAGCTCTCGCTCGCTACGATACGAAAACGGTGCCTTGTACTCCCTTATAACACGTTTTTTTGTAACGCTTACAGATTTTGACATTTGTTCTTCAGTAAAATAGTCAGCCTCGTGTAATTTGTCATTTGTGAAGCGTGTGCGCTGCTCGCCCCAATTTTTCATCATCGCTCTATTTCAGCGCGATCAACTATGATATTCAGCTTTTCTTGCAGCCATCACCGGGAAAAATAAATATATAGCATGACGCACTGATCCACTCTCAGAGTCATTAAATGAACATTTCGTTTTATTATTATTATTATTATTATTATTATTATTATTATTATTATTATTATTATTATTATTATTATTATTATTATTATTATTATTATTATTATTATTATTATTATTATTATTGTTATTATTATTATTATTATTATTATTATTATTGTCTCACAGGAGGCTCCAGGTAAGGTAGTTGGTGATAAAACTTGTCGCGCGCGCTAGCCGTCATGCACCGCGCCATGTTTGAGTGTAGTGGCAAAGCATCGCCGCAAAATAGGGGGTATACGGCGGACCAAGAAGGGACGTTTTCTCGTCCCTGCAGCTCCTGTGCGCAGCGAGTGCCTTGTAGGGCCGGTAGTGAGCCGCTCCCTTTTTTCCGCTGGCGCAGGAAGAAGTGATGCCACGACCGCAGTGCCTGCTCTGCCTCGTCCTCGTCGCATGCTCCTGGCCCCTGCAGCAGCAGGTGAGTGCGCCCCCCCCCCCCCCCCCTCCACCCCCAACAGCACCTTCCTCCTTATCCAGCGCTGCGCTCATCGGTGCGGCCGAGGTAAATTCGCGACAGTGTGAGGCCGGTGGAAAGAAAAAAAGAAAAAGAAAAGAGGAGAGGAAAAGCTACGGATTTGCGAACTGTGTGGAAGACCGTAAAGGGCTTTGGGATGAAGTTCCGTCAGTGCCTGGCAAGCTTGTGAACCCGGCAGCGAATGTGTACATTTGCAACCTGAAGCAAGGTAAAGGCGCGGTTCTTGTATAAATTCGGAGAAGAATAGTAGCGAACATACGATATTGAGGACATTTTGTTGAGAAGTAGAGATAAGTAGGGTATATGATGAGCTTAACTTATTGTCGGTGCTCTGTCAGAGCTGATACCAAGAGCAGCAAAAGTTCTCGGAGCCGCTGAAGAGCCAGAATGTACGAAGAATTTGTGAACTTCTCCACGGGGAAATGTGACCTAGGACCAGCGCAATACAGGGGCAGTTGGAGCAACGTGGCCAGAGTTCGTTAGGAGGGCCCTCTATCCTTCAGGGAGCTGGATTCAGTTAACCACATTATTATTATTATTATTATTATTATTATTATTATTATTATTATTATTATTATTATTATTATTATTATTATTATTATTATTATTATTATTATTATTATACGCAGGTATTATGGATTGTCCCTTTTATCTAAACAGCAATTACCTGGACTGGAAACTTGACGCCGCAGCGCGGTGTATAAATGACAAACCCGAAATGTCCGGGTGTCTGCGAGTGCTGTTCGCCCCACCCTCCTCCACTAGGGTGTACATCGATAGTGTGTAGTATACTGCGCCTTATTGTTCCTAACAGAACGCTGTATTTGCATTTTTGTTTAGAAGTCGCAGCAGTTGGGCGAAGCCTTCCGCCCATTTTTGACCGCTAAGCCGTAGGTAACGCTTTAGGAGGATTTATTATCTCTTTTGGCTGGAAAACACGCTAACTGTAATGTGAGGAGCGTTAGCAAGTCCCTCGTAGCGTTACGTCCAAAGCTGGAACACGCTGCCGAAGGACGCGGCTCCTATTTTGCTTCAGGCGCTCTCTACGTGCCGCGCCCCATTCGTGAAGCCGACAGAGGCAGTTCTGGGGCCGATTCGTAGCAGTAATGAGAAATGATCACAATTCACGGCTATACAATGCATCCAGTGTCGCATTATACATGCCGAGATCTGAGGTCGGGCAAGACATGCCTCTGAATTGCTCGACCTTGAAGTTTTCGGCATATGCGGCTTGGCAACAATCTTATACGAAAAAAGTATTTCCGTTCACATCGTGGTCCTATATCTTCGCCTCTGCAACGTGTGGTAATGATTAATTTGCAGGTAGCTAGTGTTTCTATGTACCCGCGTTGCATTTAAGCAAACGGGTTCCTCCTTTTTGTTTTTTCTTTTCTTTTCCCGTCTAGCTCACGTTTCTTGCTCAGTCCTATTCCCGCGGAAGATCAATGATGCGAATACGGTTCATCCATGGATTATATACAAACTTTACAGCTGTGGCGTTGACAGAAAACGTGTGTGACCAGGAACAAAATTATGAGACCCTTCCACTCCACATTTGGCGTCACAGTTATGAATGACAAATCATTAAAATAAATTTAAAAAACAATCTAGAGGGGGTTCACCGCTGCTGAACAGATGTCGAGCGATAGCTTTTTTGATAAAGACACAAGGCTGGTTTCGATGTTCCTTTTATTTATTTATTTCACTCTGTAACGATTACGATGAGGTCACGGCAGTAAACTGCCGCGGTTTCTATTTTTATTAGTAAAATTGTCGATTGGTCTAGAAGAAAGTTGTCACACTTCTGGATGGACACCTGAACGATGCCGTAAAGAAACGGAGGAAGGAGGGAATAAAAAAAGAGGAGCTGCCAACGTGGAGGGTTCAGGAAAATGGCGGCGGCCCGCTAAATGCTGTGGCCACTGTCAGCACAGTGTGGCTGGCCCACATAGTCTGGCGCCCGATCGGGCTACTTCTATTTGAGTTGGCACCACACTATGAACGGCGTTCGTATGGAGGATGCCTAGCTCGAAAGCTGGTGATGTCAGTGTAGGCTAAAGATCCGCGGGTGGTCGAAGTTGCTCCTGAGTCCTCCACTATGGCAGCTCCTTCTCTGTATCTTCTTTCACTCATTTCTTCCTCCCTTCCATTATGGCGTCGTTCAGGTGTCCACCCAGAAGTATGACAGATACTTCGTCTTTCTTTTGCACCCCCCTAATAACAGCGTTCGTATGCAGAGGATCCTAAGACTACCCTCTCCACGGCAGCTGGCGCCCGGCGTATGTGGCATGTGCTGTTGCTGTGCTATCTATTCCTCCAGGTCAAATTTCAGAATAACGCAATCGTGAAGAAAGATAGCAGTAGACCTAAGACCCTAAAAAGTGACAGCAGATTTGTCAAGTGCGCCAAGTGACGCCAAGTGATACACATCTATCAAGACACCTTTACATGTTCGTAAGCAAATGCGATGAAGGCTCTTCGCTGGAAGAGAGGAAGGAGCTGAAGTGCTATGCAAGGGGACAAGGGACGCAATGTAGAGAATAGTAGCACATGGCAATGACGTCAGTGACGTCAGTTTTTGACCCCCTGGACGCTGGCCACGGCAAACAGGTCGACGCGGTGGCTTCGCCGTGGCGAAGCCATGAGGGAAGCCCTTGCTTCCCGACGCGGTTATACTCCAGTAGTTCAGAGCTTTTGGTTATTTTTGGCAAAACGACTGCCAGTCAGGGGCGCTCTTGACTTCTCTGCTTTGTAAAGCGTATACGAAGCGGAAGGCTCGCCAGACATGCTCAAGTTCTGAGCAACGCTATATGGAGATGTCGACCGAAGAGCAATCACATTAATAACAGAGCAGCGCCAGCTATTGCATTCCACATCATCGGCGAACCTCGATCGACAAAAGAACGTCGGATTGCTTCTTTTTCTTTTTTGGCCTAACAGGTTAAACATCAAGTCAAGATTACACCCAAAAGAAAAAAAAAGGGGGGGGGGGGGGGCGGGGGAGGGTGCAGGGCGCTGCCATTTTGTACCACCTGTGTATATGCACTGTGCTTGGCCACACCGCGAAACAGAATTCGTGGTTGCTTTTCCCGACATCTTCGGCTAAAAAACGTCATTTCCGACTTCAGCAACAATTGCGCGAGGGTAAATAAATTAAGCTTTATGCATAACACTTTTTCGTGCACAAATTATTTCGCCAAATGACATTGGTATATTGATGCATGTTAGTATTCGTATAAGTATTCAAACACGCAGGTACGTGGGAAAAAGCCAGCCCAGCTCATGAGAGCGTCTTGTTTTCGTCTTCGTCAATTTGGAAATTCCAGTCTGCCGTGCATATATTATGATCAGCATTAAAGATAAAAACGTCACTGTCTGCTCGGAACAGTTGCCAGAACTGTTTATTGTACAGCTTATTGATTTTCCTTAACCTCAAGTGCGTAGTTTTCTGATTTCACTGACCGCGGGCACGTCACTCAGACCTTGCCATCTTTTGTTTTTCCAAGCAAAAAAAAAAAGGGGGGGGGGGATCTTTTTTTCGTATGAACGATGGTTACAGCTAGTACCGACCCCCTATATTACACGAAGCTCCAGTAACGCTTATATTGTGTCCACATTTCTGCGCAGCTTAGTCGCGTACTACAGTAAGTGCAGGGAAGCGCAGCGCACGCGCATTTGGTTTATCGGTTCCCAAATTAACTCGCGCGGTCTTAAATGGTAGAGCGCGGGTAGCCTGCAAATCAACCCCGTCAGGTAGGTGACGCCTTAAGAAAACAGATTTCGGTTCCGCTGATTTTCCCCCCTTCTTCGTTTTCTGTCCGTCTCCGGAGGAGAAAAAGTGCCGTGGTGCAGCGCTGACCCGTAGCCGCGGCCTCGTGTCTGCTCGTGCCATGGCACCGAGTAAGCAGCAGCATTCGGAAATAAGTTGGACGAACACCGAAACTTACGGGAGTGTCAAAAGGACAAGATGTGTGGCGTACTTCCGCGCCCGACTTGCATTCTTTATTTTGGTTTTCGTCTCCGTCTCTTTCTCCTTTTCATTCCGCCTTACTTTTCTTTCAAGCCGGAAGGAACTGAATACGGAAGGGTAGAAAGAGGCACGCAGAGTCCGCGCACGATGCGCACGCAGTTTCAGAGGCGCGTGGGAGACCAGAAAGAAATAAAGATGAGGGGAAAAAAAAAATGGAGCGACTGCGCAACCCTTCCGAGCGTTTCTCGGCTGGGATCAAGTGCGGCATACGGCACCCCTCAAGGTGAACGCTCATAACGTGCACCTCAACCTCTCACTGCAACATAGACATGTGGCCTCGTGTTTTTTCCTTTTTTTTTCTTTCTCCTCTTTCATTTCCTAGAAACCGCAATGGAGAGAGGGGGGAGGGGGGTAGACTGGTTCTGCAAAGCGGGGCAGCAGAGCGTGCAGAAGACGAGGTGCAACTACTGAGTGCGGTTCATCTCGTTTCGTCCGCGAAAAAGAGAAGAGCACATGAGAAAAAGAAAAAAAAAAAGCCGTTCGAGCACTCGGGAAACGACTAACCTTGAAGTAAAACAAAACGGCAGGGATCACGCTTCTCCCGCATTGATCGCCCACACTGAAGGAAAGACTACTATAGGCGTTTTCTGAAGCAGTGCTCGCAACATGCCATAGTTGATCGCGGAAAAAATACGCCTGCCTCGCACTCGCCCACGCTCTACAGTGCAGCGGGTAAATTGGCTCTCAACAGTAAGATCAATTCACCGAACTTCATGCACGCACTTAATTGAAGACCCTGCCATGTTTATCGTTAGCATCAATTTTTCCGCTTTCTGTGTTTCTCCTACTCGGCTAAAATATAGTGGACACCGTGCGTTCATGCTATATTTGACACCTCAAACAGGTTTCCCAGAGCGTTTTCAATAGGGCGGTCTGCGGGTAACATTGCGGTGGCAAGTTCGACCCATCTGGGGCGCTGAGTTTGCATGTTCGGGAAACCATTCGTGATTTACCCCGGCGCATACCGTATACAGCTAACTAAGGCCCTGCCTTGAATTAGCAGAGCCGAGGCTTGCAACTCAACAGTTTTGGTAGAAAAATAGAAGGTAAACAAATTAGTGCGCGATAATGATGTCTCTCTGCTACACGCCCGTTTTGCATGTCCTAATCGTGTAACTGACTATTTTAGCCTCCCGAGAAGAGCAAGCCTAAAATAAAAGGCAGCCCACGAAGCACCAGTAATTGATCAAGTGCTCATATTCCATGCGTGTGTGCATTTCCAATCACTTTTCACTATACCTGCGGTCGTAACCTGCTTCCTTTTCCCCTTTTTTCGCCACCTTTAAATAATTGTTTCGCGGACTACGCAAGAGGCACGCGCATTTCGACGAAGCGGCGCAGACTGAGCGCCTGCGTGCCGACGCGTCTCGGGTTTTGAGACGTGTCAAAATGGACAAGCACGTGCTAGCGCGGCTTCTCTCGAACATTCGCCGAGCACGCGCTCATGCAGTCATCGTCACGTGCCTACGCCACGTTGACACGAGTCGACTCTGAGTCATCCCTTCTAGATGCGAGTGGAATGCATGCCTAGTCGAGCGAACACGAAGAGCGGGATGGCGCTGAAGCACGCACATTTTACTTTTTCGCACGGTCGGCGAGGCGTATACACAGGGCCTCATTGCGAGTAGGTCGATGCATCTCCGGTAGGCACATCAACGACAGGCGTGGAAGAAGCTAGTGCGAACAAAAACAGGAAAAGAGAAAAGAAAAAAAAAAAACAACGGACGGGTATCGGTGTCCATCAAGCCAATCAAGGTCGAATAGCTCGCTGCAGGAAGTGCCTACGTGATCTGTCCAGACGACCGGCTACCGGGAGGCACGTCGAGTCCCTGCGTTTTCAACGCGTGCAGCTCACGCATCCCGGGAGCACATTCGCGTCTCCATGGATCCCGCATCTGCTTCCGTACAGCTCGCACCACTGCGACTACGTATGGAAGCCCGATGAGCTATCAGCGTAAATGCTTGTCCCAAACGGGTGCTGCGGAATATCGATGCGAACGCGTGTTGTCTTGCAAAGTGAGGCAAGTTGGAATGCTCTGCAAAGTAGTATTATCGGGGGAATTGTTGCTGACTTCCTAAGTGTTCTCGCTCTGCAGTAGCCCTCCAAGTGTCGCTGCCGCTGACGAGCCTTGCATCGGTCTGTGGTTGATTCGCCCGTTCCTAACACCTGTAGTAGAGCTCCTAACGCGAGATATCTTTTCAAAGATGCTTCGCTGAATGCGTGCTGATTCGCTGAGCATGGTTTGAACCTGTAGCTAGCAGAATAGAATATGTACAAGATGTGTCGAAATAGCATAGACGTCTGCACATTGACCATTTTTTTTATTTGATTCCAACCGAACCCTCCGCGACGAATGCATGCACTCGGCATAGGCCCCTGGTTCGCAACAAGCTGCCTGAGAGTCGTCTATGCCGTGACGCCAAGTTGTAATAACTCGCGCACACGAGGGCAAATATTAAGGGAATAATAGTCTTTTTTTTTTTTCGTTAACTTGCCATAAGGCATACTAAAGAAGGTCATGCAAACAGTTTTCTGCCAGAAACTGGAGAAGACTTTTGCTTTTTTTAGAGTTGTCCATCAGCAATTTGGGGAAATTCTCCTCCCTCGTCTCCCGACAGTCCTACTTCCTGAAGAATCCGTGTCCTTGATGCCCTAGTCCCTGCACAAGTCCACAACAGGTGGCGAACATCCACCTCTGCAGCCGGTGTACAACATTTCGGGCAGGTGGTAGGCTGGCGCTATAGGAAATTTGCACAAAACCAGAAACGCGCGACGAATCTAACAAGGCATACGACGGTGTTGAGGCGTGAGCTGCGGTTGACCTCATGACCATTCGTGGGTGGCGCATGGAGACGAAAGTCGTCAACCACCCAGCGTAGCGAGTACTGCAGCCCCATTCGAAAAGCAACGATACCACATGGCCGTCAGGCGTAAGTGAGAGGCGCAGGAAGCGTGCCGTTTCCATCAAAATTATAAAGTAGCCTGCGAATTTACTAGGAGGCCTTACAACGAAACAAGACAGCACCACCTTCCACTGCATGCATACGCTTCCCGTTATAAAACGCTGTAGTTCAGGTTTAAACACTAAACACTTCACTGATGAAGAGCGGAGGTTACCTCACGTCGAACCCGGTTCTGCGAATGCCCCACTGGCGGCATTCTTTTCGAGCTAGGAAGGCAGAAGATACCTCCGATAACCTCCGGCCAGATGAGCGCAGATCGACGCGCGCCCCGCGCCTTGGATCGCCTTCGCGGGGGCGTTCCCACAACGGCCAACGTGAATACGCACTATACGCCTCTCGTGCGTATTTTAGCCGCAGTGCAGAAAGAGAGCCCGCGCGGGTCAGGCTATCTCCACAAGCCCATTCTCTTTTTGTCTTGTTTTCTTTCGCTACAGAGGGTATAGGTACGGAACATAAAACGTAAAGGTAGGTTTTCGGCGGCCCGCTGCCGATATCCCGAAGGACGGGGTCGGCGCGTTGTTCGGCTCGAAACACGGCAAGCGCTTTTCGTTCGCGCGCGCACTACGCCAACAGGGTCAGGGTGAGGGCCGTTCTCCGGAAGCTCGCGCAGTCGTGGGCCGTTTGACCCGGACCGCCGGCGCCTCTGCATGCCAGCGTGTACTGCCTGGGAGACTCTCGGAGCTGCTGGTTAGAGGCGGCCATGTTCCGACGCCGACCGCGGCAGCCCGAGCGACCCGCGCTAGCAATTTGTCTTCGCCGGTCCCCGAAAAACGAGCCGGGCCATTTGGGCCCCGGAGCGTCACGCATTTTGGCCGCGCCAAGAGCATACTTCGCTTCCGTCGCAAGCAGCTGCTGCCTAAATACCGCGGGAGTATACGGTCGATATTCGACTTCTCGTCTTTGGAAATGGCTGATGGCTTATTCTGCCCAGCTGACCGATTTCGCGCCGGTTGATTAGGCGCGCGGAGAGTGTAATCCTCGAGCACGATTGATCCGCTCGCAATGTGACCCACGTACACGTATGTAAACGCGCAACTTAACCGCGCTGCGGCATTTGAGCCAGGCGCACGAGGTGGCGCGTATACCTCTAGTGGCCCCTAGAGTCACTCGATAAGTTAGGAAGCCTGTCGGCGGCTGTGCTGTTCGTGGTTCCGACGCCGCGTAGCAGTGCGGGAAGGACAATACTCCAGCTTCAATGGCTGCCGAATGTATTTGTGCGTGCTCTGAACGTCAGCGTCGAGAGCGCAGCAAGTCGCCCTGGCTAGCACTAAACGAGTAGCCCGAGGAGGAAGCGCGACTATTCCAAGAAACGCGGCCCATACAGCACGATCCCAGCAAGCAATGTCTGGCGAAACGGGAGTATCGAATTTTGCGTTTGACAAAATGCAATTATTCGTGGTATCCGGTGGCACTTGTTGCGTCAATTTACGGTTTCGAACTGATGTCCGTATCGCCACCCTACCAATCAAATTACCGATTTATAGTATTTAACGGTTGCGGCCGCAAATTTAACGCAAAACGCCAGATAATCTATATAATATGTCTGGTGGGATCTTTTTGTATGGGCGAGTCTCATTAATGAGGCAGAGAATATCGGTCCTATCGCTGCTCTTACAGGGTATGTCCAATTAGAGAACCCCCCACACGCGCGCAAAACCGCAAGTGCCCGGCTTTACGCTCCTTGAAAATGTCAACGCGTAGTGACTTCGGCGTGTAACATGGGAAACACACGTAGCTGCAGCAAATGACGCCTCGCGATGGTGTTTGTCAAATATTTTAGGGGAATCCCCCAAGGTGGAGTAGATTTGTAATAAGGGAGTAATTACTCATTGGCTTGCACACCGCAAAGTGATATTCCATTCATTTTTTTTAATCTTAATTTTTTTGCGAGTTTTTATTACTCGATTCCCGGCAAACTTCTTCGGTCGATTGTGCTGACTTCAGGTGACGACAAACTGTCTGTCACTCGGCCGTTGTCAAGAAAAACGAATGCTTTATGGAAACAAAAGAGCTTTGTTAGCCTTCAGTCTGAGGCAAACACGTATCAACAGCGCACATCAACAAGAAAGAAAGCAGATACATTCCAGGACAAGTTGGTGAGAAGAAATAGTTCAACTTGAAAGCGTAACTGCGACAGGGCCGAAAGAATCTAGCTACGAAAGCACCTTTGTTGCAGTTTTTTGGCCGTAGAAACGAAGCAGTTTAAAGAATGTTTCTTCGGAAATGTTCAGCCGTCGAACTATGCTATAGCATCAAGGAAGGAAATGTAGGGAATTATACGCGACTTCAGGCCTTTTGGGAAACGCTTAGGAGAATGGAGATGAGCTCGGCTGTTGGGTCTATAGAAAGAGATGAACTACCTGAGAACGAAAGCTGAGTCGCGCCCATTCGGCACCGCCGTCTTCATGGGTGCGCAAGCGCATAGAGTGGATTAAATTGAGGCTCCGTTGCTCTAGAAGGTGAAGTGCGACACGGTCTTTTGCTAGGCTCGAAGTAGGAAGCTCATTTGTAATGCACCAGCTACCGAGGCATACTACTGGCATGCGAAAAGCGCCATGCCTTTAAAAGTCAAATTCAACGCTCTAATCGCACGTCCTCATTTCGTTTTATTTCCTTTCCTTGCGTCCACCAAAGTGCTGTATATCCACTACGGGAACCTCGTTTAAAAGCGTGGCACTGCCGTAGGCGTAAGCATGCGCGGAGCTGATGCACTTAACGTGGATGGCATGCGTGAGATTTGTAGGGGACTGAGATGAGGAGAAACATATGGGCTCTTTTTTTTTTTTTTTGACAAATTGAGGCTATTGAGAATTGACAATATTGAGAAGAGAGGCCTTTGTGCGCGAATGCAGCGACGACATTTTAGGCGTCCTACTTGCGTGCCGTTTATTGCTCAACAGATCTGGTACAGTGAAGTAAAAAAAAAAATATATATATATATATATATCCCATCTCCTGAATCTGAAACCTTGCTTTATCGTATGCTAAAACATAAAGAGTTAGAGAGCCCGTTTGACAAAATAGACTCGACGCGTTTTTCCCAGCGACAGTAAACGGCAGTCACCCCGTCATAGTCCGTACGGAAAAAAGGCTTAAAAAGAATTAAGAAAAACAGCGCTGGACGATGGGACGAAGCATCGAAAACAAGGCGCTTTCACAATTCGATTACTTGTAAGTTCACAGCGATGTTTTAGGGGTAAGGCATCCGCTCCTGGTGTCCAAGAGGTACCCTCGGCTGTCCCAAGGAATGAGACACTCGGCATAAGAACTGTGTTCATTAAAAAATGGAAAGGAAAACAATTTAAAGACTGCCTCTTTGATTGTGTGCTACTGAGAGCACCTTATTTTAAGCAAGAGAACTTTGACCTAGGATATATGATTCATTATGCTTAAAACAGAACAAGCGTTAAGGAAACACCGACCGAATGTACGGGACGAACACTTTACTGGTTTTCTTGCTTGCTTGTTTCATTTCCGGCGATTATGCTTTTGACGATCGTCTGTGAGCTTGAATTTATTGCACCTTCACAGTTACCTGGGAGAGCCCTTGCCGTGAAGTTAACGTAACCGGGTGGTGGTTATGACAGTAAGAACTAAACGACGCAACAACTCAATCAAAACAGCCTATTTGCGATTATGCCTGGTATAAAAGACAGATTTCTCTCGAAGGCTACGTCTCAGTGATAGCTAACCATTTAAATGATCGACATTTTGTGAGGAGTTGGTCAGCAAACGCGAAGTTGCACTTTTTTCGGCGGGCCCGCTGAGCCACCAGTCTCAGCCCCACCAGCAAACTGGCGAAAGCAAATCACAGTTAAACATCTGCTCTAACCTTTTTTTTTTTTTTTATCAGATTTGTCCTCACGCTTACCAGACCTCTACAAGCACGGAAAATACAGAGCTTCAAGAAAATTAAATATCCCCTGTACCACAACACCCTATAGGCATTGTCATCAGATGCATTTAATTCGTGTCGACAGTAATGTATGTTGTCCTTCTTTTGGGAAGACATAACAGTGAAAGAGTTCATGCGAAGGCCGGTCGACAATATCAGGGCGACTATATGAAGCAACCTTCAAATAGTACAACCTCTGTTATCGGGATGCTGTGTGGATGTTATGAACATTTCTTAGAACTAGAATTGGTTTTGCATTGTAAGCAGCAACACGATGTTTAAAGTGAGGGTGTGCTTATGACCACCGTGCAAGGCTATGCGAGAAAGCTACAGTTCAAGGTCCCAAAAAGTTAATAGGAATTTTCTGGCGCACGTGTGCAACATTAATTTGCAGGTTTTCTGGAGAGTTATTTAGTAAAATGCAGGGTAGCCGGCATTTTTCGTTTACTGTCGTCAATGAGCCGTCTCGCTAGCTTAGTGGCGCTTGTTCGTACGGTTATGAAACCAGCACTCGAGGGGATCGCTAACAGTTGTGCGTTAGAAAGAAAAAAAAAATACAATGTGCTATTCGACTGGTTAAAATTAATAACGCGAACGCTATGATGACGATGACAAATTTTAATGCCGTGAGGGCAGCTTTGGCCAAAGAGCGTCATTGCACAATAAGATGAGATCAAATACGTTTTTTTTTTTTTTTCTAAGTGTTTCACGCGCGAAAAGCGGAGCACCATCCCGCGGGGAAGGTTTGTAAACATTCCATTACCGATGGGTAACTGGCGACACAAGGTATCGAACCCAGTACCTTTTGAATGCGGGGCAAGACGCATAATGCGAAATAAAAAACTACTCAACCGCGTCAAAATATAAATATTAAGCGATAACCTATACTGCTCGTTCAGCTGAAACATTGTATCATGGTAATTTGTGGTTCCAGTGATTGATTGGTGTGTGATAGGCGGTAGCGAGTTAATGAAGTTATTGTAATTAATTCATGAATTAAAGAAATTAAAAACTGACAAAATGGAAAAAATGGGGTTCAAAGGTGTCAAAATGCTCATAATGAAAAGCCAATGCTTGCTGACGCTAATTAAGAAAATGTGTGTTATTTTGACAAATGAAAAATTGTAAAACGGGGTTCAAAGGTGTCAAATGCTTAGAATGAAAAGGCCAATGCTGGAAGATGATAAGAATATTTAGAGCGTGTAATTGACCAATTCAATAATAAGAAATTTAAAAAAATCAATTGGAAAAAAAGAGAATCAAAGCTGTCAAATCGCTTATTGCTTGATAATGATGATTAAGAAAGTAAGTTTGAAATGTTTAATTGATCAATTAATGGAAATAGTTGAAAAATCAAACATTGGAAAAGTAGGGTACAAAGTTGTTAAAATGGTCAGAATGAAAAGACAATGTTTGCTGATGCTAAGTATCGGTCTATAAAATTTTTGCAGCATAAAAAAAGGAAAAAAAAAAAAACATTGTCCCTGTTTGTGAAACATTAATGCGCCCTATTCATAAAGGTGGAGTTACCTGGCGTGGCATCGAGCGCAAACTGGGCGTTCTGCTGAACACACACTAGAACGCATCAAGTTTCAAGAAGCGGCGTCCGATCTTACCGGCGACGATATCACCCGGTCGTCTATAAGTAAAAAAAAAAAAAGTATTGAACTAATTAAACATTTTGTATTGAACTAATTAATCATTTTTGAAATTAAAATGTGAACAAGTATCGCCTGTGAACGCTTGCTTTCACGTCATACACTTAACGAAGTAGATTAAGTATGCCCCTAATTTTATGTAGCTAACTGTGTCGTAAACGTCAGACTGTTCTGTCGTTTTCTGTAGTACTTCCTTATGTCTGTAGCCCTGTAGTACTTTTCCCTTGCAACTACACAAAATTCTGATGTTATACAGAAAGTTCTGTAGTCACAACAAGCTTGCTGTCAAAGAGCGTACGAAAATTCTGCCATAACAATAGAAAATGTTTCTGTAGTTTGTGGGGTTTTACTAGGGGGATAAATACGTTTTCCCCGCTTAATCGCAGCTGACAGTCCAAACCACCGACCCCACCCGTCATCGCGTGCGCTACCGAGCGCACGCCGACCACTGTGGGCCGTGCTCTTGGGAACAAAGGAACAACACGTGCTGACAACAAACAGACATTTATTGCTGCAATAACAACAACGCCAGCTAGCCATAAAACACACTAATGAATACAGGTCGTCTGACTCACCAGCAGGGCTACGGGCGAAATTGCGCCCACTCTAGGACATGGGATAAACTCCGAGGCCGGACAAAACGGGCAAGTGGAAGAAGTCCCGCGAGGCTTCCCCCCGCCGGCGACTGCGAAGTGCCGCAAGGAGACGTCCGTTCGCGCCCGGTTTCCCAGCCGTCGCAGCCGAAGAGAGTTGGCTTTGTCCGCGTGCGCGGTGACAAGATCAGGGGTGGCGTGGCGCTTGTGCTGCCGTGACGCTGGCGCCATCTCTCGATAGTTAATGTTGACCCCCAATGTTGGCGCCATTCCGGTCATCCTCATAAATAAAGGTTTTTGAATGAATGAATTCCGCGATAGCTAGAGTAACTACCGCGGGGGAAAGCCGACTTTAAAGGGGACGATGGGAGATCGTTCCCCACAAGTTTTGTTTTCGACTGGGACGTGCACTTTAGTGTGTCCACATTTGTTGTGGGTGGGCAGCTAGAGTGACGTTATTTCTGCAACACGCAGGTGCGGGCCAAGGAGATCGACAAGGCGCAGGACCTGCAGCAGGAGGAGACGGCGCACATTCCGGCCGAGCACCGCGGGGGTGGCTACGAGCCTCCTGAGCCGCCGCAGCAGCGGCCGCACCATGAGGCCTCGGCGGGCCACGTGGCCGCGGTGCCGGTCATCCCGATTCACGACGGGCACCACCACGGCGACCACCACGGCGACCACCACGCCGTGGCAGCTGTGGCACCCCAGGACCCAGGCGACCCATGGCCCCTGGGCCGGCCCGACATGCCGCAGATCAAGAGCCTCAACGTAAAGTGCGAGAAGAACCACATGAAGGTGTTCCTTGAGTTCGACCGTCCCTTCCACGGGATGATCTTCAGTAAGGGCCACTATAGCGACCCGAAATGTGTGCACCTACCACCGAACACGGGGCACATCGCCGTAAACTTCGACATATTCCTGGGCAGCTGCGGCATGTCGAGCAGCCAGCAGGGTGGCTACGACAACCTCGGCAGCGGCGTATTCATCGAGGACACCATCATCGTCCAGTACGACCCTCAGGTTCAAGAGATTTGGGACCAGGCGCGCAGGCTACGCTGCACCTGGTACGACTTCTACGAGAAGGCGGTTACTTTTCGCCCCTTCAACGTGGACATGCTAGACGCAGTGACGGCCAACTTTCTTGGCGACAACATCCAGTGCTGGATGCAAATCCAGGTGGGCAAAGGCCCCTGGGCCAGCGAAGTGGCTGGAATTGTCAAAATCGGACAAACCATGACCATGGTGTTGGCCATCAAGGATGACGAGAACAAATTCGACATGCTCGTGCGCAACTGCATTGCACACGACGGCAAGCATCAGCCCATCGTGCTAGTCGACGAGTACGGTTGCGTGGCACGCCCAAAGATCATGAGCCGCTTCCAGAAGATAAAGAACTTCGGCGCCTCAGCGTCTGTCGTATCGTACGCTTACTTCCAAGCCTTCAAGTTCCCCGACTCCATGAACGTTCACTTCCAGTGTGTCATCCAGGTGTGCCGCTACGAGTGTCCTGAGCCGAAATGCGACGGCGACGCTGCGCTCGGCGGCCACTATCTCCCGGCGCCAAGGGATCCTTCGTCGGCGTATTCGGAGCAAAAGGCCCATTTCGTAAAACCGTCCGAGTCACAAAAGCAGACCGTCTCCGTCACCAAAAAGCAAGGAGCCGTGACCGTGTCCACGGACGCGCCCAAGGAGAACCCTCCGGCAGTCTTCTACAATCGGCAGGGAGAGCAGTTGCCCAGCGACAACGACGTTGTGCACTCGAATACGGGCTACGCGATTGCGCACACGGGCGGCATGCCGCGATCGCACGATGCCCGCCGTCGCCGGCGAGAGGTCGGCGCCGACGCCACCGACATCCAGACGCAGAAGGTCATACAGGTTGTGGCGCCCGGCGACGTCGCATTCAACCTGCCCACGGGAGACAACGACACTCTTGTTGACGTGTACAGCAGCCGCGCCGCGTCGGCTGACGGGAACATCTGCATCTCGCTGCCCGGTTTCGCCGCCGGCCTCATCGTGCTCCTGCTACTGCTCATCGTGTCCATGCTGGTCGCCTCATTCCTGTTCGTGCGCGTGCGCCACATCGCCAACAACAAGAACCACGACCAGATCATCTCCTACGACAGCCCCGAGTTCGTCAAGGTGGCCATCACCCCGCAGTGAAGACACAGACGCCGCTCGGCTGTGCGGTCCCTGCGTGTTCCCCGATGCGCGTGCAGTGCGAACACGTGCGTGGAAGACGCAGGCGCCGCGGGAGGGACGGGGCCGCCAGAGGTCGCGAGGCGCTGATCGCGGAACGACGATTGTCTGAGTAAGAAGAGCTTGGAAGCGATGCGATAGAGCTGACTGATCTGATCAGACAGTATCACTTGGCCTGTCGCATTTTAGACTAACAAGGTCGAAGCTAGCGGCGAAGGATAGTCCCTCTTCTTGCGATCCCCTAGCGTCACGGGACCGGCGAGCAGGAATAGCCAGCCTAATATGGCACGAGAGGAATGCGTGTGGGGCCACAGAAAGTTACCTTCTCTTTGCTGCCCGGCTTCAAATGCCATGCGGCCTTCGGGCATTTCTCTCGGAAGATCTTGCAGTGCAGGATGACAATCATCTGTTCTCGTAGTTATCATCGAAGTAAGCGTTGTGCGTTGTTGCAGTTGTATGCAGAAAGAGAGCAACTAGGCGTACTTTTACTAGGCAACCCCAACCGCAGGCTTCAACCCGACAGGAGTTGAGGCTTAGCCGCGCTAGCTGCGGCTGTGTGTATCGACAATTTCCTGTCCTCGAATGGTTGAGCGATTCGTGGTTTTCCGCGAACAAATTGTAGCTTCCGTCATTAGTGATTCTGGGGAAGCATAGAGTATCAAATAAGTACGTTTGAGGGCTGGGATAAAATGAAAGTAACGGCAAAGTGCTTTCTGTATCACTGTCGAAAATGCACGTCGTCAGTGCCGTTCTTTGTGCTCAGGTACACGGGCAAAGCGTTCTGGCTGTCCTGGAAGCAGGTCAACTGCGCCGCGGGTACAAGATGCCAGATTCGCTGCGGACATCGGCCATTTCTTTTTGCGTTCAGGGGAGCATTAGTCACCCATTGACGCACACGCACCAACGCCTCCTTTCTTACCTTTTTGTTATATAGACGTCCGCTATGACAATATGCGACGCGATAGATTCGCAGCCCTGCCTGTCCGCGTTACTTTTTTGTAACATATTTATTTCGTGTTGGCGAGACCACCGTGCTATTTTGTTGTTGCAAGCATACGCGTATATCTTGTTGTTGAAGTTGATGGACACTAATTGTCAGTAGTGTTGCACCATGGGACCTGGAGTCTTAGTTTTACGGTCTTCTTGCGTGAATGCATTGTTCCTGAATGTGTGCGTCCTTGTTCACAGCTTGCTTGCTTTTATTTTCTTCCTAAACGTTATCTTCGTCGTGTACACACCGACTTGTTGTTGCGCATGCAAAAAAAAAAAAAACAAACAAACAAAAAACAAACATGGGCTTATGCCCCCGCTTTCGGACAAAGGTGTCGTCCATGCACAACAAGATCTAGGAGCACGGGTGCATGCAGATGTTTTGACACGCCGCTCGTTGTTGTCGGGTTCTGCGTAACTGATCCAACCCAAGCCATCGCTGCCTCTAGCAGCAATTGCGCCTTCCAGGGACACCGCGCAAGCCATGTGGGCCTCGCCGCGCGCCGTCCATACGTTGCACAACACTGCCGCGGCTACGAGCACTGTCCTCGTGTAGTGTTCTTGCCTTCAGTCTATGCACAAGCGTTAGCGGCCTGCTGTACTTAGTAAGACAAACACTTCAGGTTATCGGTTTACTGTTGTCTCATGTGGCATTGTGCTTCTCTTCGTGATCTTTAATTACTTGTATGAAACGCACTGACCCGGTCACACTTGCCTAAATTCCTTCTGTTTGAGCATACAAGGTGCCTGCGGCATAGGTACAACCATTGATATTGATTATTGGGTATACCTCTAAAACCTAAGCAACGCCTCCCTTTCCCCGTCCTTCAGAATTTTGTGTTCCTATATACCGACTGGCATGCAGAAGTATCGGGCTTTAGACAAGTGTGATGGGGACAACAATGCGCAGTTCCTTCCTGCAAAGCGATGGGTGCTGGTATACAGTCTTCGGGAAACAACGGCGCAGAGATTGCTTGCTGTGTACCCAGTCACGTCGCACTTCTGTACAGCCCTGCCTTTTTCTTTGTGGATAATGTTGCACCATGCATTAAAACCTGCTGCATTGTGAAATTCATACTATGTTGTACTGCTGAAGGGAGTTACGTGCGATGGGAATGACGTTCATGTTTTCTCAAGTTTTCTTTTTTTTTTTTTTAAACCCATGCACTTAAAACGACTTTGCAAGACTTGTCGCATGCATAGGTTGTGACAACTCCCAGTCGTGCGCTACTTATATTTGCTACGAGTATAGAACACGTAGTAGCTTCTTTGCGCCATGAAGTCGTGACGAATGCCCTAATAAATGTAATAATAAATGACCATTATGCCTTTTCTTGGAAACTAAAGGAGCATCCTGCGAGGGAGGTCAGCGTCCAAGGCACAACTCCAAAATCAGTGGAGTTATGCCTTGAACAGCGCCTCGTGGCAGACTGCAACTTTGTGACCGTAGTCGATGGAGTGGCAGCGCGGTGACCGCTACGGTCCTTTCGGCGACATCCGCCTGAATGACGTGCATGCAAAGTGAGATCCTGTCTGTTCGCATGGTGCATTCCATGCGCATTCTATGGTGCATTCCATGAGCGTGTGAGACTGTAATGAGTCGCTGCAACATCGCTTGCTCCGCGTGCTTTTGTTGTGCTTTGCTTCACGTCTTCTATGAAGACCGAAACCATCTGCTGTTCATATTTCAGTGACCTCTTGATATCACACCTGCATCCGCGGTTCTTGCGCTCTATATAAGAGTATGAATCCCGGCAAGCGTTAGATGCCTTGCGCCACAGTGTCCCGCCAGTACTGGCATTTCGACTCAATGTTTTAGGCATGCACAGCATGCTCATAAAAGCATTGCATACTGTCCGAGCGTAATGTCCCTCTATATTCCCTCTTGGTGTGCTTATCGCAAACAAGTGGGCCCACGAGATGGGCCATGTTGTGGAGCGTCTTTGATGTCGAGTAGCCAAAATACAGCATGTGACGAGTCGCTTGTGCAGTCGTCTCTAATCGGCAACACATGCACGATAAACGCCAGTGATCCTGTGTCTTCACTTGACAGCTCGGTGCGGCAGCCTGGTTGGATTGGTTACGATTACATTACTAATGTGGAATGCGGCTTGCAAGAGAAAAGCGCTCCCATGTATACGGGTCAGCCCTTCTAAGCTCGAATGGTTTTTCGAATACGTTACCAGGCCAAAGCATGCATCTGACAATGTTCTCAAGCGCCCGCACGCCTGGCCAACATCGAATTTTTCGTAGAACCAATGCCGGGATGGCACAAATGATCACACAGCTAATGTGCGACACCAATGTCCACCCAGAAGATAAATGATGCAGGCTATAGGGCTTAGCCGCATTATGTTCATTTTATGACCCCCCCCCCCCCCCCCCCCCCCCCCCCCCCCCCCCCCCCCCCCCCCCCCCCCAAGAAAAAAAAAAACTCACAATAAAGGCTCTGACATGAGAAGCCTGCATGACAGTGTTCACCGTATAGAGTCAACGACGGCACCATTTGTAGATAGATGATTTAGAAATACGACGCGTGGATGCCTTCGTCGACTTCCTGACGCTTGATATAACGTCAGTGATGCTATATACGAGTTTATTGTCGGACAGCTAAAAACTGTTCTTTCTGAAAGCCTTTTGGTGGCGTTTAGTGCACTACTTGTAATATGATATGTCACTACATCCCACGCGAGCACAGTGCCACCCCAGAGTAAAGACGTGCAAGACAATAGCGTGTCACAAATTACAGCGGCACTTCATTTTTGCCTTAACATAAAGGGACCTGAAAAGCCATCCGTAATGCGCTCGTTCCTTAATCTCCACTTCTCTTATTTTGCGTTGCTGTTTCAGTCGTGAATGCAACCAAAAACAAATGAACTGTACTTGTGACGAGCGAAAAAGGCTGCAACTTACATTCTGGAATGTCGTGATGGCACAACTTTATTATTAGAAAAAAAATTGGCGGTGCTTATCTCTGTTAAACCAATTGTGGTGCAAAAGCACGACATTTTTTTTTTCGTCTTACTTGCTTTAACTGGGTGTAATTATTTTTTCTTCTTTTTTTTAACGACACTTAATTGATATAAACTTGAGGCTGTGGACCTGGTGCGCTGCAGCTTCAGCTGTAAGTGTGGTGCCATCTGGGAGCCGTCGCGCGCCAAATGGCGGAGGTTTAACCATGACCTCAGCGATGAGCTCCAGTGTAACGCCGCGCCGCGCTTGATATCGAATGCCATGGGTTTATCCACACTTGCGCCATCTAGAAGCCGACCCGTCAAATAGTGGATGTTTTCCCCTACCTAAACCTGGTTTATAACAAGCGAAAGCACCCGCCACGGTGGCTGAGTGGACAAGACACTCAACTACGAAAGCCGAGTACCCGGCTTTAAACCTTCTCCCGCGTTTTTCTTTTTTTTTTTTTCCTTTCAGTGTGAAAGCACTGCAAGTGGTCATGGTCAGTCATTGGCTCCATCACTCCCTCTGCAGCTGGCTGGCGAATCTGTAAAACCTGTAGAGAAGACTCGCGCGATGGAGCCGCTATCAGTCCTAGGTGGTGAGCTTATTGGTGCTCATATCGTACTAAAACTGCCATTTGCATTCTATCTCAGAAGTGGAATCCAGGCGGCTTGCTTCAAAGCCGCGTATGGAGGCTCATGCGGTATGGAAACGTACTGTACCGTACGGAACCGTATGGTACGGTTTAAAACCTCAAGGAGGCATCGCCCACAAGGGACGCCGTAGAGGAGGGCTCTGCATTCATTTCGACCACCTGGGATTCTTTAACGTGCACAGACATCACACATCACACTGGTACCCTGGCTTTCACCTCTTTCGAAAAGCGGCCGCCGCGCGGCAGGAACTAAACCTACGCCCTATAGGGCTCAGCAGTCGAGCGCCCTAACTACTGAGCTACCACCACGTGGCATAGGGCTCATGAGGCATCCGTGGAAGCCCCAGCATTTCGGATGGCTGAGGATCAAAGTTCCTCTCTCCCATGGGAGATTTGGAAAGATGACAGTCCATGAGGAGCTTCCCGGCGCGGTCCAAAAGCAGGCCCCTTTGACGCCTTATCCAATTTCCAGTCACGCTCCTACAGGCCGTGAAATTGGGAAACGCTGGGCACGACTTGTTGGGAGAGTTGCCGAACGATGCACTTCCCTTCTGCGCGGGAATACATGTCCGGCAGGCTGCCTTCAGCGAAAAAGTCTCTCTGCACAGCCATGGAGCTGTCACAAAGAGGGGAACACTAAAGAATGGGCGGGTGCAAGCACATATCACGAGGCTCTAGCTGGGAGAGTGACAGAGTGTCTCCAGCGGAGCTGCATCACTACGAAGAGACAGATGCCTTGCTGCACTATAAGATTGCATGCACTGTCAACTTCCCAGCGCTCCCTGTGTAGGGATAATATATTTGAGGCCAGAAAGAGCGGGCTTGGGGGAGGTCACAGCGATGGATGTCAGATTGGCAGCTTGAATCATGTTGCAACTTGTGCACAGGAGAAGATGCAGTTAAACATTTCTGGGTCTGCTCTGCCCTTAGTCTGCTTTGGCTTGGCAAGAAACGAGTATCTTCTCGCTCCCTCACAGCCATTCGTAAAACTGACATCGAGTCTTTCTCCCGTAAATATATAAAGGTACCACATTCATTCGCAAACGAGACAGTACCAGTTATTTGCATCTTCAGCGCTTGCAGGGACCATATCTTATGGACAGGATTTCACCTGATTCGATAACAAGGATTACAAACAACGCTCGCGAGCACCGCGTTTATGGCAAATATTCAGGTCGCGGTTTTGGAGCCCCAACAGTCCTCGTTTGCGAACACTGCAGCTTTCGCTGATCCCTTAAGTTATACACTAAGGGTAGTGATTCTACCGGTATCTTCAAAGCAATCAGGAAATCGCGCTGTTGGTGGCGAGATGAAATCGCCCAACTTTCAAAATGGTGCCCCAGAGTAATAAAATCGCGGACAGCAGCCTACGCTACATCTTTGTCTACGCAGCAGCCTCGCACGTTGGTGTAATCTTGTAGACATGAAAACAAATGCACTGCGTTGTCACGTGCCATGGTGGCGACAGGTTCTATAGCGCGCAACGCCTGCGGCCGCCTGGTCCTGTTCTAAAATCACGGTGCGTAATTTGCCGTATATTCCACGCAGCTGTCACTTGTTGCTGTTCTTGATCTGCTTACTGCTCTGTGCGCGTTAGGTCACGCTGTAGCAGTCAGTAGTGTGAGCTGCGCCGCAAGCATGCATGGCATTGGTGTCACTAGATGAAAGCAGCAATTCAGTTTCCCGGTGACGTGGTGAGCAGCGGGGTGACCTTGGCGCACTGACAGGCCGGTGCGTCTCTTTACACACGCTTGCTTGAGCACCTGAGCAGGCCGATCGAGCGGATCCGGAAAGCGCATCCCACTCGTTCCATAGCCCCCCCCCCCCCCCCCTCCATCCTTTAAAAAAAATACAAAAAAAAACTATCCCCTGCTTCGTCAAGCCGCAAACTTCCTCTTGCCCTGCGACAAATGCATACCTCTTCCCCCTCATTTTCTTCCAGATTCACCCGAATACGTTTCCTGAAATTCGCCACACCCACTGCACCCCGAGCACACAGACAATGATACCGATAGAAAACGATAAACAAATGCAAAAAGGTGGCCCTTGTTCGGAAATACCTCGAACCCCTTCTCCTCCACATCCAAATTCGCCACAGCGGACCGCAGGCGCGTCCGATGAATTACGTCTGCGCATCAAGGTGGCGTACATTTTCGCCCGCGGCCCCGTTGTTGCCGAAATGCGGCCCACGCGCGCCCAGATAGGAACCCAAAAAGGAGCCACCAGAGCGTGCCGGCCGCCGCCGCGTGCTCGCATGCGGGCTGCTGCGCAGGCGGACGATGTGCGGGTTAACGATGCGGAACGCTCATCCGCTTCGCCTCGTGCGTTCCAATGGGCGAGTTTCGGGGCTAAAGAAGAGAACGGCCCCGATGAGACAAACACGCAGACGGATGACGACCCCCTTCTCCTTCCAGCGATTGTCTTTCGCCTCTTCGCCAACTTTTCTCGAGAGCCTCTCCCGTTCTTCTTCACCTCTCGATGCGCGGCGGCTCAGCCCTTCCTAACAAATATGCGTTGCTCGCTGCTCGCCGCAGGCAGCAATAGCCAAAGAGGATGCCCGAGCGAGACGCCCTCGATCCAGCCTGCTCGATCCGGCGCGCGCTCGCTCCGAAGCCGCGTGCTTCGGTTGCGCATGCATCTTTCATGCGCGGCTCCCGCGGGGACGGCGTAAATAGCGCTGCTCGAGGACAGCGCGACTCCCGGGTCTGCGGCTGTTGAGGCTTGGCTAAGCAGCTGCCTCATGTTTCACATCAAGTCGCAGGCCTTGAGCTTCGCAGAGGATCTGTAACGGCACTGATTCGGAATCCTGAACTATCTTTACATATCCGCGACCCTTTATCGAGAATGACTGGATATTTGGTCTAGGCGAAGCTTCAGAGGAAAGGGCAGTAAAGGTGACGACAGGAGCCCTGTCCACGTCATTCGCGTTAATGCATCGAAATTAACAGCCCCGAGCTAACCCCGTGGTCTTCTCAAGGATGGTGGCTGTGCTTCTCGTAATCGTTAACTCGGGCGAAAACACGGGGCGCGGGCGCGCGCGCGTGAATCGTAGCCAAAAGCTCGCTACAGTATCAACCGTGTTCTTCAGCTCTGACTGGAGGAATGCAGCAGGCATGAAGATAAATCTTGTCGAATGGGAGTTTATTAGAGGTACTGGGCGATCTAGAAACCCGTCAGGAACAGTCCACGTACGAGTAGGTCCAGAGCACACACCGATAGCGATGTCACTGGCGACATAGCACAGAAGCTGCTTCTTCTTCATTTTCAAATGTACCGTCTTTGCCAAAAGTAACCAGGCTGCGTGTTTTGCTTCTTCCTTGTATTATAAAGCTAATAAGGATTCCCACTTTACCACAACTAGTTAAGAAGTGAAGGCAGGTGCTCAAATGTGCACTGCAGAGATTTAGAGCTTCAGACGAGATATGAATCTGCTACCATATGGCTGAGAAGCAGATCCTGTAGCCTGGATACTTTTGGCAAAGACGGTACTTATTCCTCTTTACAATCAAATAAAGTTCTTTTTTTTTAATTTTCAGTCGAACAACAAACGAGCATATCAGTGATACAGGAGAGGTTTTGAAGTCCTCAGTGAAATACTTGAAGCAAACCTGCGTCAGTGACTCCAGTAGCACACTGGCGCGTTGTCTGTTTGGCAGCAATATTTTGTCCAACGCAACAAATCTATGAATATCAAACGCTGATCAAAGCCTCCGCGGCATGCGTTGGAACCATGCATTGGTACGTCTGTGGAACCGTGCCGTCAGTCATGAGGACGCCGTTAGCGTTTGGGCCGCCTCCGGCAAAAGGCCCCGATATGTGGGGCGTTCAGAGGGCCGCACGCTAAAGAGGACCAAGTAAAAACTCGCCACTTCCGGCGGCGACCAGGAAAGAAACGCGCGCCAGGAGCGCAAAGAAGCGAACCAGAAAAACGCAGTGCCGGGGGTAGGGAAAGAAATCAGAGGAAGAGCACCGGAGCTCGTTGAGCCGGTCGTCGCAGCCATCATGGAGCGCGCTAAGGAGTTATAGCCAACCGGACCGCATTAAAGAAGGCGAGAGAGGGAGAAGGGAACCCGCCGTCCTGATATTTGCACCGCAGACAGACGCTGCCGCAGGAGGCAGAGAGCCAGCTCCAGATGACAAAGGGGGCGATGGGTTTAGTCGGGACGGATGAATTGAATACGCCTCGGTGCTCTGAAAATGGTAGGAAAAAAAAAAAAAGGAGAAAGAGAGAAGAAATGCGAGCGCTAATGATGCGAGAGAAAATAAAAATGTGCTGCCAAATGTGCGGAGAACGTTGCAGGGTAGACGAAGCACGCGCGTTGTATACAAAGACCTCACGTGGAGTCCACCAACACGCGCTGTCTGTGCGAAGCGAAGCCGGCGCCGCTCTTTTTCTGCTTTTGCTCGATTCTGCGGCGGGAGAGACGGCGCTTTTGACGAGGTTTAAAGAGCCCCCCTCCTCCCGTCCACCTCCCATCTTACACAGCTCCTAGTCCACTTTAAAAAGAAAAAGGAAATATAAGCGGACGTCAGTGCCGTCTGCGCTCGTGCAGCCTGGGCGGACCGCAGATCCCCGCTCTATCCACGCTTCTGAAAGATGAGTTTGAAGTAGGGAAGATGTTTTGAGCAGCAGTGGAGGAGCGCCGTTCTTCTCTGGCCGTCTCCTCCTCTCCCAGCAAGGACGTACCAGTTAAACGACGTCGACGTGCGCCCTTGGCATTGAGCAGCAGCACAACCGGTGGCCCACTCCGTCGCGGCCGCCTCCGGCTATGCGCCCACGGCGCGCGCAAATTGAAGGCCGCCGCAGCAACCGAGTGACCGGAATGCGCGTCAGGCAGCAAGGCTGCGCCAGCAGGGAGAGAGTGCGGCGCTGGACTTCGTCAATCGGCCTCAAGCGAGCGCGCACGGGGAAGGAAATGGCTGCGGCCGCTTCCGAGGAACGAACGTGGGCCGCGGCCACTCGGGGCGTGCAACGAATGCACGACGTCCTAAGTTGCGTAAAACGAGCGGGGGGGGGGGGGGGGGGGGGGGGGGGGGGGGGGAGTGACACCAGGGTTGAAAGTACCGTGAGGTGCCAACCACCTTTTTCGCGAAGTCAGTGAATCCAAGTCCCCTGAGGAAACAGCACTGAGGACGGAACCAGCATTCAATGCCAGGAGGTAAGTATTGCCCTGTGCGGCGGGCATTTAGGGGAATCGCTGAGCCGTTCGAGAGCGAATTCCTGCGGGGAAGCGCATGTTGTCTGTAGCACCAGAAAAGCAAACTGAAGTGTTTCACACTACACAAAATAGCACAAATCTAAAAACAAAGCTGGAAGGCGGAACTGGTAACAGCTAGACCCCTGCCGTTCGAGGAAGCTTGGACAAGCGTGGCAAGTATCTATTCCACGACGAGCTCTGACGAGGGAAGGACCGCTGCTTATGCTAATAAACATTTTATTGATTAAAATCTTGTGAATGGACTTAGTTCACTCAGTCTGCCGTTACCTAGCTAAAGAAAGAAAACATCGCGCAGGCAATGCCGTTCCTGACCACGGCTAGCCATTCCTTCCAACGAAGAAATTGCAAACACAGCACAAAACCACATTCACAATTACAGCAGCCGTGCCTGTATTCGTTACTCTCATTGTTAACGTGTCCATAAACTTATCCGGGCTCTAAAGCCGCTTCAAACGGATTAATACGTGCGAAGACACTGTTTTTGGCATGGTTTTGCTTGGTGGTTCAGCATTGAGAGACTGGCATAGAGCTTGTTGAAGTATTAAACGTCTTTAGTTTGTTTGCTTTTAGGGGAAATCAAAGGCGCAGTGTCTGTCTCACTCCTCTGTGCATGGATACTTACGAGCAGCCACCTATTTTGCAGACAGATATGTGCTAAATGGGAAACAAAGTAGTATGTATGACACCACACTGAACGCTGCCCATGGAACGATTGCGTAACACTTTTGATACAAAGTCGCGTCATGTTTTTGGTGTCACTTCCTGCGCACAATTTATGTCCCCACTTCCTGCTCACGCCTTTGAAGCAACTCGAAGCGCACGACAGCGCCGGGCCAGGCTGATGCGGTGGGCGCGTGCAATGCATAGCTCGTCACCCCATGGTACCGGCAACAGGCTGGGGCGATGGCACAGGCCTCGAAAACAGCCTGCAGAGGGGGGCCACGCTTTAGACGTAGTCCCATAACAACAGAAGAGTAAGGAAAATGGATTTCTTTCTTTCTGCTTGATATTGAAGCCTATAGCAACTCGTCGGCATTTTATTTCGCCGCAGACGGGAACCTCAGTGAGCGTTTCAGGGCTATTCTTAGGAGAGCTGAATAACCTCTTAGCAGGACATGATGCTACCCATAAGAATGCTTCGAAATGGACGACGTAAAAAAAAAAAAAAATCTGCTTTTCAAACTGATAATTTTTTTCCCTTACCAGAGTATCAAGGGCTTGCAGACACTGTCTATAATGTAACAAGCTTTAATAGAAATTAACAAGTAATATTAAGTGAATAAGTGGGTTATAATATGAATTATAAAGTGAATTGTTAAGTGAATTATTATTAGGGTATAAGTGAACCATAGAATTAATTTCTTGTAAAATTATAAAATAAAGGGTATCGTGAAATGAAGGATGCAGCGATTTGTCTTTTTCTCGTTGAACACCTGAACTGCGCTGTGGGAAAAGTAATCAAGGAGAAAGGCGAAGGAGGAAGGGGGCAAAAAAAAGGAGCCAAGGCCCAGTCAGGCCTGTCGCCTTTTGCCTTGGCTTCCCCTGTCTTGTAAAAGAAATCAATAAACTCCAACTCCAACTCCAAATGACCTAAATAAACATCAGAAGCGCCCACTCGCAAGTGAACATTTTCAGAAAAACCGCGGCACAGATTATTCTGCTTTTTATTTTATAATACGGAGCCTCCGTATCAGGAGTAGGCACAAGAAAACAAAATAGCATAATAGTCAATGGCCTCATACGAACCGCTTACAATAGTGTCAAAAATGTTAGACAAGACCGCGGGCTGCACAAATACGCCTTCTTTTGGCTGTTATTAACACAGCCTATACACTGTTTCGTAGGCTTTTTGCAGCACTATGAAAGGGGAGGGCGACGTGGACCAATCTGCTCGTACTATCCTGTGCCTCCGTACTCTCCTGTACCTCTGCGGTGCAGAATCCCATTGTGTGCGATAACGTGATTGGCCCAGATCGCCCCTCTTGCAGTGCTACAAAAAGCCTATGAAAAGGTGTATCACGGCCGCCACTGATTGGTCTTTCCAAAAAGGGGTCGCACTCGGTCGCCATCATATGGGACACTGGACTGCGCCGCATATATAGAACACTAGAGAGATATGAAACTGATGCTGCACGCTGTACTCTCATATATCCCAAAAGCCGGCTGCTCCTAGAGTCACAGCGACAGGTGTACAGCTGTACGCCGGTAAAGACAGCTTCAGGAAGAGGGCAAGTGGCAGAAAATTTTGCGCCAGGCTATTGGTCACCGAGCCAAGATGGCGACCATAGGGAGGACTCCACCAGTTAGGTTTAGAAACCGCTGTCCGAGCTGTCACCCGCCGTGCTCGTCCAGAAAAGCGATGTGTTCAGCGACTGACATTCTAAAGGATTCTCCCCTCACCCGCCATGCCAGCATGCGCCGATTGGTGGTCTGTTGGAGCGTGCCGACCGGGCACCTTGGAGACCACTCAGAGTCCACGGAGGGACAGAGTTATTGTACGCTTACTGCATGTCATCTCTTCTCTCCCAAAATACTCCCACACACCTCATTAAATAGCCTCGTTATACAAAGAACATCCATTTACGCCTTTAAGAGAGAAGTATAGTTCCCCCTCGCACCTGCAGCTGCATGAAGCAACTCAACACGTACACACTCCACAGAGCCCGAATCTGTGGCCGGCGTCACGTGAAGCGTGTCGGACCATTCGGGTCCCTTGGGAAGAGGTTTCGTCTCATCCGCCGCTATTTTTACATGAGAGCCTATAGCACACACACCGTAGATGATCTCCGGCCCTGCTATCGGGATAAATTGCCGCTCGCTTTTGCAGACGCGTGGACGCCCGGGGTCGTCTCATGGGCAGCACACGTTGCGCCGAAGACAGAGATCCGTAACGGCCAGGCATTTCAGCGATCCTAGGTCTGTGGGAAACGAACAGAAGTGCACGCAAAGCACCGTACACCACCTCGGCACTGGGCACTTACGGGCTCCTTAAGGGTGTGACGTGAAAGAGTTAATGGCTCCCGTCTGGGGCTTCTCTTCCAGATACTATTTGTCGTCCGTAGACTCTGCTTATCACTTAATCCCTCATCCCTTATTGTTTACCTATATTATCTCACACATGCTCATTGGCATACATTTCGTAAGCTTATGTGAAGGACCACATTACATAAAGTGCTGCTCTCACCAAGCCATGTGAACATCGGTGCCTAGGAGTAGCATGTCTTACAGGGAATACAAGGGTCCGGAATGATTCAATTCTAATCCTACATCGCTATCTTAAAAGAGCTACCCGATCTCGCAGCTCCCACTAAATCAGACATGTAACCTGGTCACGTGACGTCACACCACCGTACGACCTTTGAGTGCGCGGCCATGTCAGCTGCCCGATATCACTTACACCCCCAACGCCAGATTTTTTGGAGAACGTTAAAAAAAAAGCAAAAGATTCACAGTCGATGAATGCGGTGCGTTACTTTTTTGCAGCATGATTCATGATTATGCTATCCAGAACCATTCCCTATATGTAAAGACATGGCAGAGACATCAATACTCGTTTCTGAATCATTTATTATGCGTTATGCCATATGGCCATATGGCCATAATATGTCACCTTCCAGAATTAGTACCATTAGTGCCACATCCCAGAGGCCTGCTCGTGAATTTTCGAAGCAAGGGTGCAAGCGAAGTGGTACAAGCGTTCGATTCCCAGCTTCCGCATGAAAGAAGCTGCACGAGTTGGCAGCTCCTTCCGACTGGAGCGTTTCATCCGGCCTCACGACCTGACATATCCCGATGACCACTCACACGTCCTCCGACTTCCATTAGCGAAAAAGAAAAGAGCGCTCGTGTGCCGTTGCACCTCCGACAATTCGGTAGCCGGCCCTGTCAGCTACCAACTACCACCATCAAGAGGTGCGCACTTAGCTTTTCTCTGTTGCAAGGCTTTAAGCGAGGTGTGCAATGGTCCGGGTGTTCATTACCAGCAAACTACAACTTCCCAGGGGCATGCTTGTAATTTTTCGAGGCTGCGAGGGTTGAAACGTAATTTTTCAAGACGGCGAGATTTCAAACAGTCGACGCCTCAGACGCCGACGGACAATGTTTTTCAAGATGGGGATACTAATTAACGCTCTCGCGTCAAAACGAAGGCACAATATTTACTGGGCGAATGAGGTCGTCTACCTGAAACTGCAGTGAATACATGATCATAGACCTTTTGACTGGCATTCCAATTCGCAGTTTCTGCTTCCAAAGGGGCATTCTCTTTTAGCTGCTGACAGAGGAAGCAATGGAATAGTACCTCCCGGATTTTTCATCCCATTGACGTACTTACAGAAGGACACGAAGTTTTAATCAGCCTATAGCGAATTCTCAGTCGACAGGACCTTGGGGCCGCAGTGCGGAGTTGATAACGTAATAATAACCATCATTTTCGTAGAAATATAATAACTCTAATAACATCTGAATGCTCTGATAAAGCCCCCTTAACGGAGTGAAAAAATTGACTGCAGGTCTTTCTTAGACTAGTTCGATGCGAGACCGCAACATGGCATCGATTTCATGAAAATTGCCAGTAGAGGTGAACGGAATGCCCCAGACAGCCCCTGGCAGCCACAGGTAGGCGCTATGGGCCTTCGAAAAATTCCATGGAAGAGAGGCCGTGTTACCTTTGCGAAGCAGACCCTGCGCCCAGTGACGCGAACCAGTCTGCAAGCCCGCACATGTGCTTGGTAAGTCGAATCATACGGTGACTGTTTCCGCTGCTCGTGCAGTAAGGATTGTGGCCTTAATATGCTGCACTCTGATGCCCACACCCACCGCCTGCTGACGGAGGCTATGCTCGCGACCGTGTCTATCATAACCACCGCCAATCTGGAAGTAGAGGATGCAGCATTGTATAGCACTAGCCACTGCATAAAGCCCCCGACTAACGTTCCAGACGTCATCATCGTCTCAAAGGTAATATGTCGAAACAAACACAATGACCGAACCTCCCCGTACACGGAAAATACCCTCGGGACTTACGCTATCTCATCTAATATATTATAAACCCTGACCATCAGTCTCTTCCTCTAATCAAGGCGCAAGTGCCACTCAGACACGAGAAACCGTCGTAGACCGCGGTCCTTCACCGGAACTCGAGAAGCATTAGGCAAGTCTGGTTCAGCATTGTTGTGACCGTGCATGATCCGCGCTTGCGCGCCCTATTGTGCGCCTGTGGGCATGGTATTGACATGTGCTGTTTGAATAAGGGCTCTAAGTGAGCGTGTTCACATGAATCTTTTTGTGTGAGCATGCTTTGTTTTGTCGTGACCCGACAACTGCGAAGTTGGCCCTGTCAAGGGAACGTCAAGAAAAATACAAAGAAACGTCGCCCTGTGAGAAATAGCCGGAAGTGCTTTTGTTCAACTGTTCACCCTTCCCGTCGAGAAGCGCTATTGTCAAGTGAGGAATGCCTATTGTCCAAAGGAGACGATCGGAGTGACACGTCCGCTGACGTACAGGAGAAGAAAGGAGCATGAGGATTACGGCCATTAGAGTATTTTCCGTGAATGCAGGAAAGAGTTGCAATTGCCGGAAAGGGACAATGCTGGGAGCAGTATTCGTGGCGCGCACGTACCCTTGGGTTTCTGAGAAGGAAATCCACTTGCCGGAACCAACATAGCGGATCCTTGCAGAAGAATCTAAATTTACCTCCTAGCCGTTCCCAAGCTCTACCCGACCACAAGTGACCACGCCCGACGAAACAATACTGGACCAGTCAGTGCATCAGACCATCAGTGCAGTGATGTGTTCGATTGGTTGCCGATATCTGAGGGGTGTGCCCTGAAACTGATTGGTCAGCATCTTCAGAGAGGGGCTGGACATAGGGGGATTTAAGGACGTTGCAGAGCACGAAATGACGCTCTGAGCCCTGGGTAAACGGCTCATCCAGACGCTTCTCGCTATGAACTCTTAACGCTTGCCATTTTGCTGATATACCATTTTTTTCATGCAAATAAGTTTTCTCAAAGTGCCAGTAAACCTGCTTGTATATATTTTACCAACTTCGAAGATTCAATCCTTCATCAACCCGGAGTCTCTGCACGCTACCAAGTGAAGGCCGGGTCGACTTAGTCCCAGCGTCACGACAGCATCAACGCCTGGGCGGGCAGAGCTACCCACCGCCCCACAAACTACCAACGCGGGAGCAAGCCGTCCTCTGGAGACAGTTTCAAAGTAATACATATATCCATTTGAACTTTCTGCACAAGCATACCCCTCCTTATGCCCCACCATCTGGGCGTGATAACTCAGCCTGGTAGGTACCACCCTCTCAGCCCACTGGGAAGCCGTTCTATCCAGTTGGGACCTGGATGGCCATCGCAAGCTGGTAGAGTGGGCTATGCTTGCGGAAGGCATTGCTGGTACCCTGGAGGACTCTTGTAGTGGCTTCATCATCATTCAACGTCATCATGCAGAGTGGGCAACGTCATTTTTCCGCGAGCCAGATTCCTGGCCGTTCAGCAGATTCTTAGTCCTTGACGTTAGGAACATTTGTTCCAAGCTCCGAACATCTTGTGACAGGCACAAGTTTTTCAAACCAAACATTTCTCTGCCAGTGTGGCGGGTCGATATGCCGCGAGCCTTATATGAAGGAAACGGCGTCAAGCATGCTATGACCTGTTTCATGGCGTGAGCCGTTATACGGAGCTACCCCTGAGCCGTCGCATGAATGACATCCATCCAAGGTTATCGATCAAAGTAACCAGGTAAGGAACATAATGGAAGAGAGATGGGCGGCGACAGCAAGTAATAAATTTGGGAGTAAATGTAGTGGCGCTGTCCAGAAAGACAAATCAAAATTAACAAAAAATGACAACGATTACGTTACTTCCTAATGCGAGATTTGAATCAGCTGTTTCAGCTACTACCATGCGTTCTAACTCGGGTGGTGCACATATCGAGATCCCGCATACAAAAATTTCCTATAGTAAGCTATAGAAAATTCTTTGTATGGTCGGCTATAGATGTTTGGCCCAAATATCTATAGCCGCTTCTATAGCTGTCTTTCGGTTTTTCTATAGTCTGTTCTAAAGACTAACCTGTTCTATGGACTTATGGCTCCGTGTGTACTGCAGCCTTTAGCATTTTCTATGGTAGCGTAAAGACTTTCATGGCCAGCTATAGAAAATCCCTTGTATCGTCGGCTACAGATATTTGGCACAAAAAGCCTGCTATAGATGTTTATAACCTATGGACTAATTCTGGTGTCCTAATGTATGTATTGCAGTCTTTAGCATTTTATATGGTTAGCTATAGAATATTCGCGTATGTGCGTGTGTGTGCATGCGCAAGTGTGTATGTGCATGTGGGTCATGCTCTATATCTTCGGACGTTTATTTTCAATTCAATGCCTAAATAACTGAAAAATGGCCAGCAGTCCCCACTACTAACAACCACATGGGTCGGAGGTACTCACCGCAGGCGTACTTCCATGCGGTGACAGTGTTCCCACCAGTTATACCAAGATTGTGACGCAATCCATTTGTCGTACAACGTTGTAGTTGATGACATACGGTTTCTCGTTGCATAGAGCGTACAACTCTTAATCAAGCTAGAGTACAAGTCGCACGAGGGATTCGAACCGACGATATATGTACTCTCATATAAGGGTGTACGCCTACTGGTCTATAACTTTTGGTATACACAATATTCTATAGCCGCGGCTAAAACAGGTTATATGGCTTGCAGCCTGCAGCTTTAGAGCCATTGACATTTCTATAGACGGCTAAAGATAACTGTATGGCTACTAGTCTACAGCTTCGAGAGCATGTACTTTTCTATAGCCAGTTAAAGCAGCTTGTATGCCTTGCAGTCTGTATATTTAGAGGCATTGACATTTCTACAGACAGCTAAAGATAACTGTATGAATAATAGTATATAGCTTCAGAAGAATATACTTTTCTATAGCCAGCTAAAGCAGCTTATTGGCTATCAGTCTGTAGCTTTAGAGCCATTCAAATTTCTATAGAGAGCTAAAGATAACTGTATAACTAATAGTCTATAGCTTTAGGAACATACACTTTTCTATAGCTTGATAAAACTGATTCTATGACTTGCAGTCTGTAGCTTTAGAGCATTCAAATTTCTATGGACAGCTAAAGATAACTTTATGACTAATAGTCTATATATTCGTGGACGTATGGTTTTCCCTAGTTAGCTAAAGAGATTTTGTATGGTCCAGAAGCTATAGACAAAGTGCTAAAGACTTTTCTATAGCTGCCTATAAATATTTAAATGGCACTTTATAGCCGACTATAAAAGTCCATAGATAGACATAGCTTACCATAAACTTTTTCATTGAAATACATAGAACATTTTTGTATCGCCGCCGCCGTTCCGGCGCTCTGATTGCCGCCGCACAGGGGTGGCGTTGGAGGAGGAGCGAAGAGAGAGAATAAGCTATCGGGAGGTCGCGGGAGGCAGCGTGTGGGCCCATAGGAACGTTGCGCAGCGAAGAGATATCAGCGACTGACTGATGCCACTGACGCCGCTAGCGAGTCAAGTCAATGTGGCTCTGCGCTTCGGCTTGGGATGCACGCACCGTGATCCACTGATGCTGAGCCGGCGCTTCGGCAACCGGAGAACACCATCACCGCCACGCAGGAAGAGGGGGGGGGGGGGGGGTAGACGCAGCGGCGAACGGTGGCGGAAGGAGCGCGCTGAGCAATCGGAGAACACGCGCGGACGCCACCACGGAGGAAGAGGGGGTGGGAGAAGGGGGGGGGGGGGGGAGGGGGTACACGTAGCGGCAAGTGGTGGTGGCAGGAGCGCGCGCTGCCCCGGCTGCGGAGCTGGTTACGAGGGACAACGGCGACGACGATGTGAAACGCAGGAACGGGCGGCAAAGAGCTGCGCTCTGAAAAAAAGAAAAAAAGGAGCCGAGGTTTTCCTTCTCATCGCTTCCTCCTATCTCAATCTGCATTGCGTAGGGCTCTTGAGTGATGCTATCGCTTATGCGAATGCTGCCAGCCGTTTACTAGCTGTCCTCGTGCTCTCTATCTAGGGGTTAGCTTTGTGTCGCATCACCCACACGAGTGGCTGGAGCACAGAAGAAAGTGCTCGGCGAGAGGGACCTGAGCAAAAGATTCATTTGTGGGCAGCCGAAGAAACAAATTAGAAGTCGAAAAGGCAGCGCACATGAATGGCTCCCCAGCTGCCGCGCCGCTGTGCTACGGGTGATGCAGAAGACACTTGTCGCGCTAGCGGGACTCGATGTCGGAGTAGATGAGACGTAGCTGCACTTACCGCCGAGCGAGAAGCCGACCGGCAGCGTATCATGAAGGAAATGAAGCATGCGACTAAGGCCTGCCAATTGCGAGAGTTGCACTACGAGCAATTAACGCACAGAGAGCGGATCAACTTTCGGAAATGCCGTCATGGACAAAGTTAACGCTATAGGAGCAGCCGCCTCCAGTTCAAGCCTAGTGTTTCACTAGGCAGTTGCCTGTATAGTTTAGCCATTTATTTTTACAAGAAGTTGAGCGCACCATCTTGTCTGAACAGGACTACTGCCTCGTGTGCCACCTGAATTGCACAATCTTTAGTTTTACCACCAGATCTATATAGAAAGCCCCGTTCGGCTTTCCGCACCAGCTGAGGCCCCTGGGCGTGTGCGAATTCTTTTCTGCTGATAGTGCGCGTCCTCGGCCATGCCAAAGTCGCGCGCGTGCGCGGCGAGCTTACGTGAAAAGCTGTGTCGTGATACACGGACGATGAGCGCTCTACCGCGATGCGTTATGGCATACGTGCACGTGCACATTGGGTCCATTCAGGGCCAGCGAGGCCGAAACGGCGCAGACCGACCTACCCCCAAGTACTCCTCTTTACTAGCGCGCCGCTTTCCTTCGCGCTTGCCTGCATGAAGTCCTCTGTCTGCGCTTTTTTGGAGCGCGTAACTCCGAAAGTAAGGAATCTCTCACGAAAGACGCCGTGGCACGCTCCAGTTGGGTCGGTGAAAGCGGACGACACCGCACCCGCGTGTCGGTCTTTCATCCGCGCCCGCTGTGCATCGTAGGGGCGACACGCCACGAGTTGGGCGTCGACGAAAAGCGCGTCGTGTGCCAGCAGCAGATCGGCCGACGGAGACTACGGGCGCGGCCGCCGGTAGCAGTGTCGAAGCGATCAGCGGGCTGGGTGGAGTAGCCAATTAAATGCCGCGTAACGCCTGACGCATTTCATAGGGAATAAGAATGTTAATTACGTAGTCGCAGTACGTCGAATAGTTCAATGTATCCCGCATGCTGCAGGGTTTGAATACGTTCGCTAGAGTGTTTATAATCCCATGTAGATGAGAATAGATAGTTGAATAATAGAGCCTGCGTCGATAGGCTCTAAAAATACTCTTCGCCCTTTCAGCTTTAAAGTTCTACACGTGCGCACTTTCGCCCTCCCCTATCATCCTAACTGATAGGGTCCCCCTATCGTTTAGGAGGATATGGTGAATATAACGGGGAGCCCCCTATTCTAAATCTCTTTTGTATCCGTAGTTCATGGTATAAAAAAAAAACCATCAGCAGAAATATTTCTGCTACTTAGAAAAATATTCAATCGCTGTTCTATATATTTCAGTAATTTTGGTCTCAGAACATGGCATTCCCGGTCTTAACAATATCGCTGTATGTATGTATGTATGTATGTATGTATGTATGTATGTATGTATGTATGTATGTATGTATGTATGTATGTATGTATGTATGTATGTATGTATGTATGTATGTATGTATGTATGTATGTATGTATGTATGTATGTATGTATGTATGTATGTATGTATGTATGTATGTATGTATGTATGTATGTATGTATGTATGTATGTATGTATGTATGTATGTATGTATGTATGTATGTATGTATGTATGTATAAAAGCGTGCTCACCACACGCTGCCACTCCGGTTTCACCTGACCGAAAGAGCGATGACGTTACTGATAAGTGCGTGCAGAGTTTTGTTACCACAAACGCAAATGGAAGCCCTATTTTTGTTCCAGCTGTAAAGTCATGTATTGGTAATGATTTTTAAAATATGCTCACACACACTACACTTTGTCGTGACGCTGGGACTAAGTCGACCCGGCCTTCACTTGGTAGCGTGCAGAGACTCTGCGCTGATGAAGGATTGAATCTTCGAAGTTGGTAAAATATATACAAGCAGGTTTACTGGCACTTTGAGAAAACTTATTTACATAAAAAAGGGTATATCAGCAAAATGGCAAGCGTTAGAGTTCATAGCGAGAAGCGTCTGGATGAGCCGTTTACCCAGGGCTCAGAGCCTCATTTCGTGCTCTGCAACGTCCTTAAATCCCCCTATGTCCAGCCCCTCTCTGAAGATGCTGACCAATCAGTTCCAGGGCACACCCCTCAGATATCGGCAACCAATCGAACACATCACTGCACTGATGGTCTGATGCACTGACTGGTCCAGTATTGTTTCGTCGGGCGTGGTCACTTGTGGTCGGGTAGAGCTTGGGAACGGCGAGGAGGTAAATTTCGATTCTTCTGCAAAGATCCACTATGTTGGTTCCGGCAAGTGGATTTCCTTCTCAGAAACCGAAGTGTACGTGCGCGCCACGAATACTGCTCCCAGCATTGTCCCTTTCCGGCAATAGACCTCTCCCTCGAGTAAACAACGTGACGTCACGGAACGCACGTGCGGCGACTGCAGCGCTCTTCGATGCAGCGGCGATGGGCAAAATCCGTCGTTTTTCTCGGCCGCGGCCGTACTGAATGCAGCGGCGCGCGCTTGTGTCTCGATTATTTCTTACGCCGTGGTCTCGACAAAGGCCCATTCCTATTCTCGACTAGCCTCCAATGCGTTCCTGTGTATTCCAAACCGATGGAGCTGCCTGAGTACGCGACGTTATTGCCTGAAATCGCTCGCCGGCGGTATGTTGAAAAGTTAGTAGTTGACGGGGACCAATACCCCGACCCCTTCCTTTTGAAGGACTGGAAAAATGACCCCAAATTGTGGCCGAATGTTCGTTTTGGTGACATATGCGTATATCTTGCTCAGACGCCCGGCCCTAGCTACGCCACGGATAGCTTCAAGTCCTATCGCTCGTTGAAGGCTTACGTTCTTGCAGCTGAAGGGCATGTGCGGCAAGGTTTCATTGCTGACGCTGGCTTAAAGTGCCGCTTTTTAAAAGCTAAAGTGGCGCCGTCGCAGAGGACCACCGGCGAGCTATATGAAGCCTGGACGCTTTTGCACAAGGACGGAATCGTACAGGCAGCCCACTGCACATGCATGGCCGGGTAAGCTGTGTTCGGTGTGACGTCGAGCAATAGCGTTTTAACAGGTTACTTTGATAGGCAGGAATATGAATGCATGCGGCAGATTGGAAGTGCAGTACACGCAAATCGTCCCGCCAGAATATATCCTTCACGCGTGAAATCAGCCTGCGATACGCAGAGCATAGAATCTCGTATTTTTTTTATCGTGTTATAAGGTTTTCGACGTCGCTGGTTCGATCCCGGCCGCGGTTGCAGCGGCGGCAATTTATCGATGGGGCCAAAGTTGAAAGCGTGCTCTTGTGTCGTGCAGTGTTAGGTCTTAGGTGGCCAAAATTCTCCGGATCCGTGTTATATGCGACGTGCCTCACAACCAATGTGCCGCCTGAGCACTTCAGACCATGCCTTCTAGCCTTTACGCTTGCAAGTCTAGCCTTTACACTTGTAAGTCGTACTATGCTACCAGTTTGCTACAATTGAAATGTTTATTACCTTCTACCATCCCTGTGCAAGCTGAACGTTTTCTAGAGGTTCTGGCACTTTAGTTGCTGTAATAGCTCGAATGGTAATCTACAAATTTCAAAGTGTGCGCGCTCTTGTAATGCTTGGCATTTAACAGTAATAAACATTTATCTTTTAGTTTAGCCACGCATGTAGCTTATTTACTCTTCAAAGTGGAAATGCTCGTTTCATCTGGACTCATTCGGTCCACTAGTTCACAGCTTTGTGAGTGGAACAACAAGTTCCGTGAAAGTGTACGTAACAATTTTTTTATTCCCTCTAACTACTTGATCTTTATTATCTTAGTTTTGGCTTAAACGCTCTGACAACATACCTTACGAGTTGCTACTTACCATTGAGATGAGCTGCATATATATGAACCCAACAGAGGTTGAGTTGAGCACCCTTTTTGAGGAAACATGAAAAAATGTTAACGAAGAAGGTAAATAATGAGGTACGGCTTGCCTTCTTAAAGCCCCTACTTCTATGGTACAAAACAACCTGCAGTCAAACAGTTTTATGTAAATCCCCAGATAGTGTAATAAGTCCAGCGAATGATAAACTAGCTGAACTCTAGAACAAATCAGCATGGACAAGTTCCGCAGATCTGGTCTGTGGGCTTCCATTTATCTCGGCGCAGTGCGTGCACACACACTTTCAGATTTTCGTCCCGTGGAAAACGAAAAAAGCGTATACCAGAGCCTTTCTTGGCGTGGTTGGTGCATCCCACTGCACAGCAGCTCGTAGGCATTGCGATTCAGGGTCGAGGCAAAGGTCCTAATGCCCGCAATGAAGATTATTGTTGCTCGCGCAGCGAATCTCTATGCGAGCGCATGCATTCAGGCGACTGTTTTGCCCATCGGCTTCTGCGGCGCAAACCGGAAACGTCACCACCGTGACGTCACTCGCATCGCGTGACGTACCCGAGGAGAGGTCTATTGCGACTCTTTCCTGCATTCACGGGAAATCCTCTAATGGCCGTAATCCACATGCTCCTTTCTTCTCCTGTACGTCAGCGGACGTGTCACTCCGATCGTCTCCTTTAGACAATAGGCATTCCTCACTATTCCTCACTTGACAATAGCGCTTCTCGACGGGAAGGGTGAACAGTTGAACGAAAGCACTTCCGGCTATTTCTGACAGGGCGACGTTTCTTTGCATTTTTCTTGACGTTCCCTTGACAGGGCCAACTTGGCAGTTGTAGGGTCACGACAAAGCAAAGCATGCTCACACAAAAAGATTCATGGGAACAGGCTCACTTAGAGCCCTTGCACCAACAGCACATATCAATACCATGCCCACAGGCAAACAATAGGGCGCGCAAGCGCGGACCATGCACGGTCACAACAACTTCAACTTACGACTATGTTGCATGACATAGTTCAGGAGTGCATGTTGTCGGGCTAGTTGGTTCTGCATATTAAAGAAGAAATCAGCTCTAACAGTTGGACGAAGACAGCAGAAAACACACACGACGATTGACAAGCGCTTGTCAATCGTCGTGTGTGTTTTCTTCTATCTTCGTCCAGTGTTAGCGCTGATTTCTTTAATTTGCTTGACACGCACTACTGCAGAAAGCGCACTATGGCGACAGTCGCGTCAAAAGCAAAAAAGGACGGAAGAAAAGAACGAGAGAAATAGAGAAACATAGAAGGAAAATTGGCTAAACTAGGCAAACACCTAGAAACACCCGGCGTGAATCGGCAGTGGCAGCGGTGGCTGCTTCGCGCTGACGTTCTCTACGCTGTTGTTCCAATGCGCTCTTATAGCATGAACTTCGTCTGGGACGGTAGTTTCGAACGGTGGAAAAGCGGCCTTTATGCGTTGTCGACAGCACCCTTCTCGCTGCTGCAAGGCCTTCACGGTGCGCTGCACCACCATCTTGCTACGCCGCCGATCGGCTTCTCGTTCGCCAGCACAACGTCGTCTCGGCGACATCGAGCTTCGCGAGCGTAACTAGTATTCTCCGCATCCCTCGCAGCAAAACACTTGCGGGGTCATCCGCATGCGCTGGCTTTTTGGTTTGTTATTTTGTTTCCTCGGCTGCCCACAGAGGAAATCTTTCCTCAGGTCTCTCTTGCCGGGCACTTATTTAGCTTCCGAACTGCCGCATTTCGCTTGGAGGGAGCTGCAGAGATTGACACAAAGTTAGCAGGGAGATAGTGCGGCAGGCAAGCAAGAGAGGGGGGAGGGGGGGGGTAGAAGGGTAGACCCCCCCCCCCCAAGTATTCTTACGTGAGGGCTCAGCCCTCCCCCCCTCCCCCCGTCTCTACCAGAACCACCTGATTTCCTTTATTGTTTATATTTTTCTTGAAACCTAACCGGGACCTGTGCGTTTCCGTATTAATGGCCTCTCGCCACGATGTTGTGGTATGCGATACACGTTGATGACACCCACAAAACACCAAAACAGCCAAGTGTTAGAGATGCTAGGCATAATTTTGGTTTTCATACGTGAATCAGCACAGAACAATGCGCTCTTTCATGGAGTTCATAGCATAAATGAGTATTTCTCGGGAATCTTTTCAACTGATATTCTGACACGCTGCTCCAGGTCTTTGAGGATCACTGGCACAGTCTTGAAAACTCCGTTCTTAACGCATCCCCGGAGGAAGGTATCCAGTGGTAACACATCGGGCGACCTAGGAGACCAGAGTGTATTTCCCCATGTCGAATCCATTAGTTGGGAACGGTCAGTGCAGGAATTGCAGAGCCAAAGGAAAAAAAAAAATACGGCTGGACTGCGTCATGCTGAAGCCCTATTTTATTTTTTTTCAACACCACCAGTGGTTACTCTGAGGCGAATTCTGAGACGGCGCCTTTTAGCACGCATTCGATACTTTTTCACAGTAAGGCCTCCGTAGTAAAGTAAGGACCGACACGCGGCCGTAATAAATGTCAGACGAAACGTTGGCTTACCATCTTACTTGGAGCTTGCGCTGGCGCAGCCAATGTGAGCTCTTCTCGTGCCAGAAATGGGCATTTTGCAAACTAACATTCGAGTTCCTGCAAAATTTGGCCTCGTCTGTCCAAATCATTTGTGCGAAAATTCCGTGTCTTGATCACATTGAAGTAGGTACCAGTTGCAAAAAAATCGAGCCGTTTCTAAAAGCCATTCTGTGTCACTTTCAGGTAAAGACACACATGATATTGGTGGCAGCTGTGCCTTGAAAGTGACCTCCTAATCCGGGTTGGCTCCGTATGCACTGACAGTTTCCCTGACACTTGCTTCCGGCCTGACAGAAAAAACGCGGACATCTATGTCAAACTCATCGGTTGTACTCGTTGATCGTTTCCTTTTCTTAAATCGAGCCCGTCAGGTAGCCATACCATAATCCAATCAGGGCTCTCTCTCTCAAAATTGACGTTCCGTAACGGATGATGACTACTACTCTTTTTCTTAAGCCAAGCGACGAAGCAGGCGATAACGCCGGCCACGGTCTAATGGTGAATTTCAATCGCAAAACCAGAGCGGTCCGCACGCTCCGCGTCAGAGCGCCTGAATCCGGCGCAGAGCATGCGTTCCGATTCTGCGTTTGAAACACTCGTGCTCCGGGCAGAGCAAGTAGGTGGCGCTCGCGAACTGGCGAGGAAAAATCTGACATTTCTTGCGCTTGCCTAAAGCTGCGCTGTTTTCAAACCCTTAACAAATTAGCGTTGCTCCCAATACTTCTTAAAACGTTGATATCCACAGCCTATAAGCGCTTATTTCATTCATGTTCGCACAGCCAAACACGTGCGCACATTGTAAGAGTTATTTGGCACGATTTCGAATAAAACAATGTCGTGGTGCACAATACAGCAAAGACCCCGGCGGGATGGTGCAGTGGTTACGGCGCTCGACTACTGTTCTGAAGAATGCTGGATCGAATCCCGGCCTCAGCGGCCGCTTTTAGGTGGGGGCGAAAAGCAAGGCGCCCGTGTGCTGTGCGATGTCAGTGCACGTCAAAGAACCCAAGGTGGCCGAAATTTCCAGAGTCCTCCACTACGGCGTATCTCATAACCTGAGTCGCTTTGGGAACTTAAACCCCACACACCAAACTAAACAGGGGCAAAGCAGATCAGTAAATGAATGACGTCAAGTTTACGAAATACACGCGCATAGAGTTTTCGTTTATAGTCTTGCCGTCTCTCTCCGAGCTGTGGCTGCTCTCCGATTCGCTGTCTCCAAGAGAGAGAGAGCCACTCCGCAACGGAAATTTGCATTTATAGACCGTTTTATCATGGGCGCTGCCATTTTGTGTATGTGGCGCCATCTAGCGGTCGAGTTGTGAACAACCGCCATGCTGGTATGTGGGGTCCCATCCGCTGAACAGGCGACAAGTAGCGGAAATCGACATTTTCGAGCTTTCGTGTGCAAATTTTTGCTTTTTGAAAGTACCTAGCTGAAAGGAAAAAAAGTTTTCAGTAGCAGCGAAGCCATTCGGTCAGAAATGACAAAAACATTATGCTCCTGATCAGGTCGGCTGAAGGCTACAGGCCTGTTAGTGTGTAACTTTTATGTGGCACAGAGAGGCGGCGGCGCACCACTGGCAGTGATGGCAGCTTTCGATCTTGGTTTTGTGGGGTTTAACGTCCCAAAGTAACTCAGGCTATGAGAGACGCAGCTTTCGATCTACTTTTTATTCTTAAATTATTTCTAGAGACTGCTTACCGTGACAATTTGAGGAAAGAAAGAAAGCGAATGTAGCCGTTTCATGTCATGTTTAGGAGCAATGCTAATCGCGCTAGATTAGTTGGGTTAACCGATCCTTCATATACTCTTTACTGCTTGAACGGCTACTGCGGAAGTTCCCACACCTCCACTGGGGTTCTATTCTTAAGTATCCATTATCCATTTTGGATCCATTTACTCTACCCTGACTACTTTTGTTGGGTGACAATCAGGCAAGGTGTTCAAGCGTCCACTACTAGACAATCGGATTTCAGCATTGCCTACATGACTCGACCACCTGTTTGCCGGTATGTGCGGGGAGTGGCGATGACTTGTCAACAGCGGAAGCTGCTATCCTGCAATTTCTCCGACTGGGCGTTAGTTGCGTTTGTCTGACGCTACCGTCATGCTGACATTAAAATACAAAATAAAATGGGCAACTGATACCTATGGAATAGGGACCTTAAATTATGTCCCATAATGACCTCATCGAAAGTTGCTTTTGTCAACAATTATATAGTCCGTTTTTCGTCGCAAGGTTTGCTTAGTGCAAGCAATCACTCCTATTCCTATGATCATATTCCCATTTATTATCGGCAGCAAAATCTTACGAGATGCGTGCTTAAAAAAATATTTTAGCGCTGTTTCACTAAATAAGTTGACAGCCAATTTATTAGCATATCGTTGTCTTCAAGTGGGACAGGTTCTTTCATACTTGCATTAACCTCAGGTGACTGAATCGAAATAGTTCTTCTTTACCTGGCGGCATCTCGTAAATATTTGCCGCAAGGAATATCATCCGCTTGTTGCCCAAAGTCTGCCGCTGTTGCACGGGTATTCAGTTTTTCCGGTCCCTACTCTACGAACGCAGTGTTTGGAACTCGCATGAAAGGCTGCCAAAGCGAAACATTTTCGGTTGGCGCTTGGAATTCAGAAGCTGCTCGTGAGTTGCAAGTGGAATAGTGTGGAGCAACACACGCGCATACCACTGCTGTTAATCTTTTATCTTCTGTTAATCATCTCCTTTTAGTTATTTTTTTGTTAACGCAAACAACTGAGTAAAAAAAAAAAAACGATTGCGTTAACTGCGGCAGCTCTTAGCAGCTAAACTGCGGCCGGCGGAAATGAAACGATCAGGGAAATGAAGGAAAGAAAGGGGCGAAAAAAGAAAGAACAGGGAAAAGAAGCACATCGATCACATCAGCTAATCGGCTTAGATACTTTGCGGCTATTCAAGAGTGTGCAAAGGACTGCAACGTGTGCCCTTTCTCTGTAGAATGCCCTGCCGGCCCCGCTACTATCCCCGCGTCCCCACATACCAGACAGGAGGAGCCGCGCAGCGCGTTCCGGTTCGAGGCTATTTTCCTCCTCGCCGCGAAAACGGTCTATAGTCAGGCTGATGATGATGATTAATCATTAATCCCCCAAACTCACCTCAATCCACCCCAACCAATCATGTTCCTATTTAATTACCTTTTAACCAGAATTCACTATAATCAATGCAATTTCGTCTTAATCCACCACAATCTACAAAAATGTCATTAATCTGTCATAATCCAACATAACCCACCCCTACTTCATTGGGAGCCAACTTAATCCATCCTACTGCAACCTAATTTAATGTAATCATTTCTGAATTCCCCAGAGTCCCCCAAATAACCCATAAACTAATGCAATCCACCATTAATAAATCACCATCAGCCTGACTACACCAACTGCGGGGCAAAACCTCTGACATATGCTGCCAAATATAGCTGCATTCACATTGTCCTATCAAATTTCCTAATCTCATCTGCACCCCCTAACTTTCTGCTGCCCCCCTCCCCCCCCCCCCCCCCCTCCTGCTAAGCTTGCCTTCCCTTGGTAACCAATCTGTTACCCTTAGCCACCATCGGTTATCTTGCCTTCACATTGTATGTTCTGCCCATTTATTCTTTTTCATTTAGACTAGAATGTTATTGACACATTTGTTCCTATGCCCACTCTGCATGCTTCGTCTCTCTTAACCTTAACGCTACCATTTTCAGTACCATAGCTCTTGGTATTGTACTCAATTTAAGTAGAACCCTTTTATTTAGCCTCTCCATTGCTTCCGTATATGTGAGTTCCTTAATTCACCCTTACTACAACTTATGCACCTTTAGGCTTTCAAATTTCTCTTTTCCTTTTTAATTTGGTGCATTTTGCTGATTGGGCTTTTGGGCTTCTGGGTGATAACATCACAGGCATTGACCAATCTGAGGTTTTGGTATTATTTGCACTCGACAACCACACCGTCTGGTTTCGCTGCTGATGAGCCATGTAAGGCTTTTGCCTTACAAATTTTGGGGCTTCTAACAGAGTGCTACTTAGATGTGAAAGAATTGTCACGTAGTGGTGACAAGGCCGTACACTTTTGGAGACTTCTGCCGCGGTACCATTGGGTAGTGCTTTTGCTTCGGCGTAACGGGTAAGGTAGTCGGTGGCCACGATGATCTACTTCTTACCCATAGACGAAGATGGAAAGGGGCAAAGGAGATCCATCCCAATTTGTTGAAAAGGTATGATTGGGGGCGGAATCGGGTTTAATAGTCCTGCTAGTCTGATCGGCGGCATCTTGCGTCGTTGGCACTCACGACACGTCTTCACGTAGTGGGCAACTTCGGCAGGCAGTCGCGGCCAGTAGTACTTCTCCTGGATTCGATGCAACGTGCGCGCAAATCCGAGGTGGCCTGCTGTGGGCTCATCGTGCAACGCCTGCAGAATTTCCTGCCGGAGGGTTTTAGGCACTACGAGAAGCTGCGCGGTCTTGTTGGGTGCGAAGTTCTTCTTCACGATGAGGCCATTGCTTAACGCGAACGATGATAAATGTCGACTGAACACACCAGGAGGGGAAGCGGTCTTTCCTTCCAAGTAATCGGCTAGCGCTTTTAGCTCAGGGTCTGATCGCTGTTCTGCGAAACTGCTGGCGCTTACCGGTCCCAAAAAGGCGTCGTCGTCATCGTCCTTCGGGGGAGCGTCGACGGGAGCGCGGGATAAGCAGTCTGCGTCGTAATGCTTCCGGCCCGACTTGTAGACTACAGTCACGTTAAATTCTTGAAGTCGTAGGCTCCATCTGGCAAGGCGGCCGGAGAGATCTTTCAAATTAGCCAGCCAGCAGAGCGCGTGATGGTCGCTTACCACCTTGAATGGTCGGCCGTATAGGTATGGACGAAACTTATAAGTGGCCCAGATGATTGCGAGGCACTCCTTCTCGGTCGTCGAGTAATTGACTTCGGCTTTTGTGAGGGACCTGCTAGCATAGGCGATTACTTTCTCCAGTCCGGCACTCTTCTGGACGAGAACGGCTCCTAGGCCCACACTGCTCGCGTCATTGTGAATTTCGGTCTCGGCGTTTTCATCAAAGTGGCCAAGTACAGGAGGGCATTGCAGGCGGAGCTTGAGTTCGTCAAAGGCGTCTCCTTGCGGCACTTCCCATTTGAAAGGTACGTCAGCCTTTGTGAGCTGCGTCAACGGTTCGGCGATGCGCGAAAAGTTTCTGACAAATCGTCGATAATAAGCGCACAACCCAAGGAATCGGCGCACTGCTTTCTTGTCGACAGGCGGTGGATATCGTGATATTGCAGCTGTTTTCTCCGGGTCTGGGCGAACACCATCCTTACTAACGATGTGACCTAGGAACCGCAGTTCTTCGTAGACGAAGTGACACTTCTCTGCTTTTAGCGTTAGTCCCGATGACTTGATGGCTTCCAGCACTGTCTTTAGTCGTTTTAGGTGGTCTTCAAAGTTTGACGAGAAGACAACAACGTCGTCCAAATATACGAAACAAATTTGCCACTTCAAGCCTGCCAGGACTGTGTTCATTACTCGTTGAAACGTGGCTGGTGCGGAGCAGAGGCCAAATGGCATCCCCTTGAACTCATAAAGGCCGTCCGGTGTGATGAATACGGTCTCCTCGCGATCTCTTTCGTCGACCTCAATTTGCCAATATCCGCTCTTCAGGTACATCAATGAGAAGTACTTTGCATTGCATAGCCGGTCGAGAGTGTCGTCGATGCGGGGAAGCGGGTAGACATCCTTCTTCGTTATGCTATGCAAGCGGCGGTAATCAACGCAGAAACAAAGTGTGCCATCTTTCTTCTTGACCAAAACGACTGGTGCCGCCCAGGGGCTGTTCGATGGCTGGATTACGTCATCACGCAGCATTTCCTCAACTTGATCGCGAATGGCCTGCCATTCTCGCGGCGATACACGATAAGGGCTTTGGCGCAGAGGTCGGTCATGTTCGTCCGTTATAATGCGGTGCTTGGCCAGTGGTGTTTGTCGTACCTTCGATGATGACGAGAAGCACTCCCTGTAGCTTCGGAGAAGACTGCGAATCTGGTTTTTCCTGCTGTGAGTCAATGCTGAGTTGATGTCAAATGTGGGCTGACGGAATTGGTCCGGTGCGTCTTCCAGTGGTTGGTCGTGGAGGGCGAATACGTCTTAGAGGTCCGCTAATTTGTCGAGAAAAGCGATTGTCGTGCCCTTCTTGAGATGCCGGTATTCTTCAGTGAAATTTGTTACCAGTACCTGAGCTTGTCCTCTCCGGAATTTCGCGATGCCTCTTGTGATGCCGACACCTCGTTCCAAGAGCAATTGGATATTTTCTTCGACAATGCCTTCAGCGGTTTCGATGTCTGTGCTACCTACGCTGACGGCGACGCTTGATCGGGGCGGCATGGTCAATTCTCCGTCGAGGACGTTTAGAGCGACGTGTTGCGTCGAAGTCGTCGTAGCAGGTATGACTTTGTCTGCAGAAAGCTTGATGAGCTTGGATCGGAGGTCGATGATAGCCCCATTTTCATTTGAAAGTCCATGCCTAAAATCACGTCGCGGGAGCACTGCTGCAAGACCACAAAGCTAGTGGGGTAAGTACGCCCATTTACGGTTATTCTTGCAGTACATCGTCCCGATGGAGTAATCAGGTTGCCACCTGCGGTGCGAATTAGCAGGCCATCCCAAGCGGTCGTAACCTTCCTGAGCTGAGAGGCTAACGGTCCACTAATGACTGAATAGTCAGCTCCGGTGTCTGCTAGGGCAGTGACTCTGCGACCGTCGATATCAACTTCAAGGTCGCTTGTTCGCGTCCTCGCATTGCATGTGGGCCTTGGTGTCCGATCTCGGCTGCGTCGTTTCTTCAGGTCATGGCCGGGGCATACCATTGTTACTTCGCTGAGCGGCGGTGTCTGCTTGCACTCTGGTCGTGTTGTCGTCGATGTCGTCGTGTGGAGCGGCAATGAAATAGCTGCGTCGTCGTTAGTGGTCGTCGGCGGCGGAGGATCTTCGTATTTTCGCCGTTGAGCAACCTCAGCTCCAAAGGTTGCTGCCTTTAGTTTCCCCTACGGTGGCTAGGAGACCATCCTTGCACGTAACTGCGACCCGGCGACGCAAATCGGGCATTGTACGGCGATGGGGAGCGTGACAGACGCCTTGGCGACGAGTGCTCTCCGCTGCGCAGGAAGTCATTGATTTCCTGTGGTCGCTCGCCAGGACGGGGCGGTGGAGCGTCGACAGCGAAACCACGGAGGCCGATTCGCCTGTACGGGCAGTGACGGAGGACGTGTCCTGCCTCACCACAATGGAAACAGAGCGGTCGGTTGTTAGATGTCCTCCAGGCGTCGCATTTCGTTTGTAGACTTGGCGGGCGGGGGCCAAGGGGCGGATTTCGGAAGCAGGATGGTAGCGACGAGGGCTGGGAGGTCGCGTCGGCTTGGGAGGTCGCGTCGGGGTGCAGGACGACATAATGCAGCTGCATAGTCCATCGCTGCTGATTCATGCTCTGGAGCCGTCGGAGTCGTCGCCTTAGGAACGCCCAGCGCCTGCTGAACTTCTTCACGGACGACATCCGCGAGCATCGCCACCTGGGGTTGCTGTGATGATGGCAGCATTCGGCGGAGCTCCTCTCGCACGATCTCCCGGATGAGGTCCCGAAGGTTCTCTCCGCTTACAGATGCGCTGAGGTAGTGGCATGAGTAGTCTGGTTGAAGTGGTCGCTCGTAGTGGCGCCTCCGGGTGTCCAACGTCTTCTCGATGGTCGATGTTTCACTTTAAAATTCTTCCACAGTTCTCGGCGGGTTCCGGACAAGCCCCGCAAAAAGAGACTCTTTAACGCCTCGCATTAGGAATTTCACTCACCTTCGGTCATGTTAGGGTCGGGGCGGCGAAACAGGCGTTTCATCTCCTCTACGTAGACCAGGACGGGCTCGTTTGGTAGTGGAATCCTTGATTGGAGGGCCTGAGCTCTTTCTTTTCGGACAAAACTTGTAAAGGCCATCAAGAACTGTGCTTTGAATATCTACCAATCCTTGAAAGAAGTCTCGGGATTTTCAAACCAAACTCGGGCATGTCCTTCAAGAACAAAGTAGACCTGCCTGAGTTTCACAGCGTCGTTCCAACCGTTGAATTATGCCACAGGGTCGAAAAGGTCCATCCAGTCTCCCGCATCTTCATCCGGTCGTCCATGGAAGCAGGGGGGCTCACGGGGTTGGACGAAAACAACCGGTGCTGTTGGATGGGCCATTGTTAGCGTCGATGCCTTCCGAGATCGAATGCGGTCAGGCAGCAGACCGTGTTCGGGTTGTAGGCCTTGGAGTCGGCGGCTGGCTCGGTGACCTGTAGGCTGGTTTTCCATGGCGACAGGAACAAGGCTGGAGTCTTCGCTTGAAGGATCAAAGGCAGCACCTCCACCAGATGTCACGTAGTGATGACAAGGCCGTACACGCCAAAAGAAGACACAGGCGTGATGGTACTGAAATAACTCTTTATTGGGGCTGACTTGCGCCCACAAAAGAACTAAGCAACTCGGCGGCGGCGATAGCAACAAACGTGCTCGTCGGTCGTCGGACGAAGAATGCCCGTCACACTCGTCAACGCTCAATTTAAAGGCTGCTCAGAACAATCTAGATAACGTCGCAAACAGCTACCAGCACAGGCTGGAACATTGTAGAAAGACACACGAGTGGCCGCAATCTTCAGGATAGATCTCGGTGCATCTTGCGCTACAACGAAAACTGATAAAGGTGTGGCTCGCGACATCGAGCATTAACAAACCAAGAATACGGAACTGCTACGCGATCCAGAATCAGAGTGATAAGGCCGTATGCCGGCGGCTGTTAAAAACAAATATTGTTTTGAAGGTTTCGCGGCAGTATCGGGCAGGCAAGTTGTTCCTCGAAAGCTTCTACAGTATGGTCATACATGGCAATTTGTATAGATAAATGTTATAGATACCATGCTAGAGAATGCTCGAACGAAGCTATATTTTTTTCAGTCCGCATGGCACACATGACACTACTCACTTCGTGCATGAAATGTGAGACCAGTACACATTAATTAGAATTTGTCATCCTTTGTAGAGTTGAGACTTGAAACAAGACTATGAAAGGTGCTGTAGTGAGCGGCATACATGAATTTACCTTGACAACAAAAGTCCTTTATTATGCACCAACACTCAGTTTATGAATAATTTTTCATTTCACTGCCATTAAAAGGTGAATGTAATGGCTGGGACCAAAGCTGCTACCAATGCTCGACAGCTGAACACTTCAGTTCCTCTGCCATCATGCCTGTGAATAAGCATTTCTCTGTGTCAAACAACCTTGTCAAGAATACACATTAAGCTAAGCATCATTCAACACATACCTTTGCTATGAATGCATGTCCCTAAAGATTTCATGTATTTTACTACAGTACTCTTTTATGTTTTTCATTTTTCATAGGTCAAGTTCCCACAGCGTGAGCTTTATCCTTATGTTACACTGTATCAGCCCAACCAATGTCTGCAGTGAGTAATAAATTTTGTTCAATCAAAAGGTTACTTGCAGTCTACATTAACACACTTTGAACTAAAATATACAAAAATGACAGCAAATAATGAGCACAAACAATTAGTACTCGGTAATCATATGTTTGTGCTACAGACATAATTCACTGTGTGCAATATGTATCCACTGACATTTAGTCTGCGTCAACAATAACTGTTATATATGTTTATTGGCATAATTAGTTGACCATGAGAGCTTGACCAACATGGCATAGCTTCAATACTTTGACCACTACAGAGAAAGACAACGTCACATTCCTCTAATTTAGCACAAAAGGACAGAAGAACATTAAATTAATTGAATGACAGGTAAGTCTTTCAAAGAAAAATTGCAAAGTGAGTCAAAAGTGTGCCGTGCATATGACAAAGGTGCAGGAGCGAAATTATTAATCGTAGGCTTAGTAATGTTGTTACCTTAGGGACTTCCACACCAAAGTTATCACAAAGGATAACTTCAGGGATAAACCATTATTCTTTATCTTGCGGGGATCCTAAGAAATCTTTGCACAATCAATAATTTTCATTTGTAATTAAGTAGCTGTACCTGTTGAGCTTTAGTGGGAACATAGTGTGGTGCACCAAGATTTTTCTTTTTTTTTTTTTTCCGTACGTTACAAGTAAAGAGGCATAGAAAAGGCTGCACAGGGCAGCTTGAAATACCCACACGGCGGCACTGGAAAACAGGCATGCATTACTTGCTGGGAGAAACTAACCAGCAATGCAAACTACTTGAACATAATAGAAGCAGGTTTCCCCACTCCATACAGAAGCAACGAGAAAAAAAAGGAAATGTACACTGAAATACATCCAAGATATTATTCATTTGAGGCGACGAACAATTACACAAAGATATGCAGAGGAAGTAATCAAATAAATATAAGAAAAAATTTGATAACCAACTTTAAGACCGTCTCCCCCCCCCCCCCCCCCTTTGCACTATAGAAAACAGAAAACCCGCCCATCGCGGTGGCTTTGTAGTTAGGGCACTCGGCAGCTGAACCCCGAAAGCGATTCGAATCGAGGCCGTGGCGGCCGCTTTCCGATGGAGACTAAAAACAAAGCGCCCGCGTACACCGTGCAATGCAAGCGCACGGTAAAGTATTCCAGGTGATCGAAATTTCTGGAGCCCTCCAGTACGGCATCCCTCATGACCTGAGTCGCTTTTTGATGTTAACTAAGAATCAACCCAACCAGAAAATAATTTGCAGGTAATTATTTTCTTCCAGTGATTGAGTGATGATCGGGATACGTGAACATTTTGTATGAAGTTTGTAAGAAGACGAAATAACTAGAAAGAACTCCCCATTTACGAATTATTTTCGAGCGCGAGCTCTAGCAGCGGACGCGTTCGTACAAAGTCGACCGCTATGTCATGATAATGGGCAGATATAGAGGCCATCGTCTGGTGGGCGTTACGATTTACTACTTCCTTCACGATCTGGGACAGGCTACAGTAACGACGCGTTTCTTCCGCAGCGTCTTGAGAATTAACCGGTCAGGCACTGCACATGCGCGACAGCCACACATTCTTCACACAGACTGGCCGCGGTAAGCGCGACAGTACACAACACTATTCGCTGGCTTCAACTGGCAGAAAACCCGTCTCTTAACTCGTGAAATCTGTGCATTCCACGAAAATGACAACTCAAGACACTTTCAAGATTAAATATATTGCGACTTGTGGGGTTGACCGTACTGATTCGACACATCAGCTACCAGATGACGCCGAAGTGGAGGGCTCCGAATTACACGCATTGACCGCGTAGAGAAACCTTTTCCATTGCGGCTCCAACGACAAATCTACAATGCAAAGTGCATGCATTGCTCGAACGAATGTTTACCTTTCATTGCTGGTAGCATGCGACGTGCAGGGCACTGAATTTCTAGCAAACTCTTTGGCGCAAGTGACACCCGTACACAGAAAAAACGCTATCACAGTTCACATTGCGTATTACGCCGCTGCGCTGTCTTGCAAACACCATTTAACGTTGGCCAGCGCGCAGCACATGTGACAAGCACTCCTCGCTGAATGGTGGCGCTACATTTCCAGAGAATTGACGGCGCAGCCGATGCGTACTGTGGCTCAAAACGAGAGCAGTGGACTTTTTTTATTATTTATTTATTTATTTTTTCCCTAGGGACGTCTGAGCATGCGCTCACAATGCATGGTAGGAAATGCGCTTGCGCGTGGTGCGGCACGGCTCTGTCGCTCGTCACTCTTGCAGTTGAATAACACATCCCGGACTGGTTGGTTCATCGCAAGACCATTTCACAGCCCTCGGAGAAACCGATTCGACTGGGTTATTAATTCACACTGGCGACTCACGGAGGTCGCGCGAGTCGATTCGTCACGGAGAGGGCGATTCGTCATGGAGTGGGAGACAAGGGATCTATCTTTAAAAAAGTCGCTCACTCACCAATTCCTTGCGCCGCGACTTTTATACTTCTGCCTTCTTCATTGGGCGGCAAAGTTCAAGAAAGATGCTCGTGTGCGTACGACTTGCTGCACACGTAGTTGTTGGGCACGCATGTCAAGGATCACTTTGTTAATGAAGCTTGGTCGTTCGCGTTTGTACTCGTATTCATCTTCACGTGCTCGACGCTCGAGCATCAGGCGATTTCATGATCTGGCACTTATAAAATAAATTAAATTCGTTCACAGGAAAGGAAAGGCGCAGTATCTAGTCACACTTGTTCTGTAGACACCTGAACCACGGCGCCGTAAGGGAAGGGAGGAAAGTCGGAGTGAAAGCGGAAGGAAAGAAAGGCGAGCCGTAGTGGAGGGCTACGGAGTAATTTCGACCACCTGGGGATCTTTAACGTGCACTGACATCGCACAGCACACGGACTCCTCTTCGTTTCATCTCCATCGAACGTAGCCGCCGGCGGTTGGGATCGAACCCGGGTACTCAGGCACACAGGCATCGTAGCCACTGCACCATTGCGGCGGGGCAACTCTGCTACTTCGTGAGACCGCAAGCAAGGGCGTGCGCACCACCGGCGCTTCCGTCTTCGTCGAACTAGAAGCGCTTTTGGCTGCCGAAACAGCTCCGCACATAGGCATAACCATGCAGATAGCCTTCATCACTGAAATAATTATACATATGCTTACCTGAAAGGAGTGCGAATGATCTACCCCAAGTCCGACAGCAGACGAAAGGGACCGAAAAGGCGCGAAAGCCGCCTCTTCGTTCAAATCTACCTTTGTCAGATGGGGAAGGCAACTTGACACCCGGAAGTGCCGTGCCCCAGAGTCTCACATAACGCATCAGCCCATCATCATCCGTTCAACACCTCCAGCAGGCCCCCTCCCCAAGGGACAAGTTGGATCTGAGGGAGCGTTTTTTGTTCGAGGTGAGGGCCCTACCCGGACAAGGGGTCCGCCGCGCGATGCCCTCAGAGGAGTGGGCTGCATCAAACGTGAAAACGGCCTGCAGCACCATCGTGGCATTAAGCCAACAAGACGGACCTTCTTGATCATACAAATGACACCAAGGACGACCGTTCTCTGTAGTGGAATCATATTGACACAGAAAGCGTTCCACCAGTACCCGAAAAAATCGCAGGCGGCCGGCACCAAAACTCCGAGAATATCCGCTCGCCGAGAATGCGACGTTCCCGTTGCAAGTGAAACCAGACCTCCTTCCACACCTTTGCAGTTGCTTCATGCAGGCCCGGAACCCTGCTGCTGTATGCGACCGCGCAGCGTGCCAGCCATACTTGGTACATGCACTCCTCGAACAGGAAGACGAACTGGTTAACGGCTGCGTCTGGCAACGGACTCAGGTATCGCACAGTCTGGTACGGCCGGTATACCCGGAAGCTGAAAGGGGTCAGCTACACGACAGAGAAGCGCTTCAGGAAGAAAGCACTGAGAAAACATGTGCACAGTGTCCTCTCTACCACCCCAAAATGGACATGTTGGCAGCAAGCTGACCCGTGTAAACGCTGGATCCTTAATGGGGAGGACTCCCCTGGCGAATCGATACATAAACGGCGCTCTGCTTGCTTTCAAAAATTTCGCCGTGATGTACCGCCAGCTAGGCCTAACATTGACAAGATCATACTGGCGGAAGTGAAGAGGAAGACTTAGAGACTTGGAGGAGCCTCACCAATTTCTTGAGGGGAACCGAAACCACATCAATGTCAGCATCCGCCTTACGAAGGCGCTCAAGGCAGATGGCTGCCTGGGCGTAAAAGGGCGATGAAGATCCCGACCATCACACGCTATGAGAATACGTGCTCTGGGCAAAGAGGAGGAGCCCAGTACTCAGAAAAAAACAAAGTCAGGTTTCGAGTCAGAGACGTGTCCGAGCTCAGTGCCACTTGGGTCCACCTGACGTACAAGGCCGAGGCTACGATGCCCAGGTCGGGGATGTTGAGGCCTCCCCTCTCCCTAGGCAGCTTCACCACAGGTCTTTTGACCTTGCTTGGGACTCCACTCCACAAGAAACGAAAAGGATCCGCTCCAGGCAGAGCTTCGTCAGTGCCGACAGAGGTGTTACGCCGGCGACACAGGGCAGCACCGTGTAAAGGGGGGACCACGTGATAGTGGCCCAAGCCGTGAGCGGCCACAAAAGCCTCTCGTACTCTCTTGCCCTATAATCTCATTATGAGAGAGGGTTGTCGCGAAGCGAGTCGCACGCCAGCCTGAACACGCGGTGTTGATCGGCGCTTGTCGCGGGTCGACGAAACTCAGCCGCGCGACCTTCGTGATGTCGCCAGTGTGAATGCGCGGCTGTGCTAAGAGAGCAATCTAGCGCTACATATGGCCGCGCCCTTCACCGCTTTGTAAGACGAGATACGCACAGCGCTGACTTACAACTGGAGGTTTAGCAGCAACAGGAATGCAGGAAAAGCAACAGGGCCCGATAAACAATCATCGACGCCAGAAATCACACAGAATAAGCGAGATCATCCAGCTCGTGATTAGAAACGCACTGGCGCCCACATGGCGCCCAGTCGCATCGCTGGATTAAGGTTATAGTGCTCTATTAAGGTGCACGTAGCAGACGAACGCCGCCGCTAGCATGCTTTCCTCCCCCCGTCGCGCTAGCGTCGCCAATGCTTTGCATGTAATGCACGTTCGCGCTCTCGAACTTCGGCGGAAACTTCGAAACCTCGATGGTGGTTCATCGGGCCGACGGTGTTGGTTATTTGCAAGCCTAAAATGGTATAAACTGCTTGTCCAACGGATGTTATAAAGTACTGTTTCGTTTTGTGCCAAATAAAGGGCAATGCCAGAATGGGCGTTTATTCCTTGGGCGCGCGGTGCATGCGGCAAATTATAACAGCGCTTTTACCCCGTTCCTCTTTTAATCTATCGCGCTATATATGCTAACGATGACCGACCCAAGAATATTGCTCGCCTCTATATGTGCAGCTGTACAAACGTGACTGCACAAATGTAGTTAGGTTAAAAGCATACACCGGACAAGTAAATGTGTCATAAAGCAATCAGCATCGTCACCAACGATCGACTCAGTGCGACATATATCGGCTGTCTGCAGCAAGAACCGCTAGGGCTGTTCGAGAGATGGGCAAGATGGGTGTCTAGAAAAGATATAGCAGCGGATACGCTACGAGGACAGCGCTGAGCACTGCAACTAAAGCCCGAAAGTCGCGGCATTGTCCACTGAAAAAAAAAAAAAAGTTAGATGGACACTTAAGCTCTGCCGTTGAGGATTATGACGGTTATGACGCGATTGCATTTCACATTCATGGACAATATTTATGTTTTGATGTATTAATTTTATATATTCTTCTTTTTTATTTTTAAAATTTAATTTTTTTATACAACGATACTTAGCATCAGCAAACATTGTCTGTTAATTCCGAGCAGTTTGACATATTTCAACGTATTTTTTTTTTCTTTTTTCAATTATTTCAGTTAAGTAATTGATCAATTACACGCTGCAAATTTTCTTAATTAGCATCATCAAACATCTGCTTTTCATTCTGAGAATTTTGACACCTTTGAAACACCTATTGTAGTTTTCATTTTCTTTAAATCACCAATCAGTTACAGTGATTTCATTTACTCGTCATCGCTTATCACACACAAAACAATCGTCAATCACTAGAACAACAAATTACCATGATACGATGTTTTTACGCAGCCTCCGGCCGACTACTACTACTACTACTGCTAGTACTACGCCGACGGCTTTTCGACAGAACGAGCTATATAAGCTGTCGCTTAATGCATGGCAGATACCTGACTTCCGTGACCGGCAGTCCTACTTCCGGTAGCTTTACTCGCACTTGCCTCGGAAAGCGGGAATGAGGCATCCAGCCACTTAATGAATATCAGTGCTGTCTTGATGTTTTGCAGTCACTTTAAGGTACGGATTGGCACATAGTGTGCAGTCGAACATAGTCTATGTGGCAGTCTCAACGTGTAGCCGTGTTAGTGCAATGGATAAAGCGGAGCAGCGGCGTGTAGGTCATGCTCGTGTCGCGGCACATAAGCGAGGGGCAATGTTGGTGGTTGTTGGATCGCCACAACATACCGTGCATTCGCAAAACAAGCCACTACTCAAGGCAAAAGTAAAGAAAAAAATGGTGGGGAGGTTATAAACGACAAATCAGGCGCATGTTCATGCATATATGCGTGCGTATACGGATGCGTGAGTTGGCACGTCACCTGGATTGCAGGTATATATGGAAGTATACATGGACTATACCACCGGGTATATATGGTATATATGGTATATATGGTATATATGGTATATATGGTATATATGGACTGTACCACCGGGCTGTCCAGCAGCCAACTGGACAACTCTGATATGGAAAGATGACATATGGGAGTCGAACGCGGAACCCTTGGATCCCGAGTCAGATATGCAACCCCTAGGTGGCACGATGGAGCATAGATACCAAGCCCCGCTTGGCATTATGGAAGCGTGTATGTGATTCTGTTGAGAAGCCTGCATGATGCTGAAAGTCTTGCTCTTTCATACCTCTCTGCTTGTTGGTCACCCTTTTCATTTGACCTTCCACCTGTCTGGCAGTGACTCTAGGGCTTTGATTGCGTCATGTCTGTGTTATCCTGGAATAGCATCTCTAGAACCCTGATTGTTCCAACCTGCGGTATAGTGCTGCTAATGTAGTATATATGATCTTCTCTTTTTGAAATTTGGCACCCCCTTTATCCTTCCGCCTGATAATTATAAGCTGTTATTTGGACGGGGAGCATGATAATCCATTTTGGTGTGCGTAGTGGTTGACCACGTCAGCTGCTTCCTTCAGCTTGTTTGTCCGATCCGCTGTTCGTCCAGATAGTGACATCATCAGCTTAGAGGGCTAGCTAGACATGTGGGATATTATTTAGCAGGTCTGGTAGGTCACGCATGGTGATAATAAATAGGAATGCATGAGACAGCACGCCACCTTGTGGTTGCCACTGTCCAAGTATGCAGCTCCTGCAACTCGGCCGTGTCGTGTGGACTCGTGACGTCACACAACCAACCGAATTAACAATCAGTGCCTGACGTCCATGTCACCTGCCAACTATCACGCGTCAGAGGAATGCTCGCGGTCTTTCGTTCACAACGCCGAATCACCGTTTCCTGGCGAGCAGGATCGTCTACACTGTCGCGTTTAAATCTATAGGAATGACACTTTGCGAAAGCCCACGGGTACATTTAGTGTCACTTTTAACGAATAACATTCGCCTTTAGTGTCGTTCGTGCAGTATCACACGATGAAGTCTACATGAAAGAGAAACGTGCAAGGTCTAATGGGGAGCCAACGTTTCGACAGGGGGACCAGACTTCGATGAGCCCAGACGAAAGCAGGTCCCCTTGTCGAAACTTTCGATCGGCTTTCGAACTGAGGCTCCCCATCAGCCCTTGTTCGTTTCTCTTTCATACTGTTCAGCCACATTCTTCCCCTCGTTCTCCCCACGATGAAGTCTAGTGACACTCGTTGGAAAACACACTTGCCCCGTATAGCGGCGAGGGACGTAATGTACTCTCCAAGCATTTGTAGTAGGGCTAGGTATCTTTACTGCCAATAACCAAACGACACGAAACGAAATTGTCAGCCTCCTGTTTTTTTTTATATATCTAACGCGACCGCACTTCCCGTCAATCGTCTTAATTACAACGAATCTTCGCAGAGGCTCGCGCTTTACCGCACGAGCGGCAAACACATCTTGCTTAATTGTTCCATCATCTCTCCGCCATTCACCTTTGTCTCCAGCACTGCCCCGCGGCACAACAGTAAAGCAACGTGAAGTGACAAAAAAGAAAAAAAAACGCAGAATACCATGAACGGAGGCACGCGCCGCACGTATTCTCCCTTATCTCTACCTGCAGTAGTGAAGCTGAGCCAAGTATTTCACTTTCTTTGCTCCGCAGCCCTCCCATATATATGTGCTCTAAGCATGCTCATGACAGTACAGAAGCAAGCAGAGTGAAAAGTAAGCGTTCACAAGAAGGAGTAAACAAGACGACGCTCCGAACACAGCTGAATTTTACTCGATGGAAACTGCCACGACAGAGCCAGACGCACAAGCGCGTAAACAGCAACAAAGCCAACAGAAGAAAAAAAAAAAAAAAGAGAAAAAGAAAAGAAGGACAAAAAAAAGGGGGGACGTGACAGCGGTAATGGCTCCTGCCTGCTGGATCCCTTTGCAGAGCCTCGTTCACGTATACATGCAAGCACTTTGCTACTCACTTTTATCAGCAGTCCTTATTTGTGCCTCTACTATACCACACAACCTCATTAGCATACATTTGAAAGGTATGCCCCATTGTGTGAATATGTTATCGCACTGTATCAACAACGCTCATTCGCTTAAGCGTGATTATTTTTCGCCTCAGTTCAGGATGCTCAGGCATTCTCACTTCCCATGGCAGCGAAGCCGGGCTATAGATACTTAGAATTCGCCGCCAAAAATTACTTCCACGATCGGTATTCACTGCGCGTGCTACTAGCGCTATATGTTTATTTTAGTTATTCTTTAACCGTACACCTCAGGTGCAGATGACCTCCGCGGGAAGGTGACCCGAGGAAAACTGGAGCAACAACTTTCACCTCCTGCTGCTCACAAATCTGGTGACAAACTCCGTGTAACTAATTATGGGCCATTCTCAGTGTAGGTACTTCTAGTAAGGTTCTAGAACATATGAATTAGCAAGCACTTGCGTTTCTTTTTTAGAAAGCATCAATTCATTTTTTGTGAGCCAAAATGAATTTCGGCGTGGATTGCCGTCAGTGCACAACTATAGTTGATGCAACCGATGGATTTTTGGCGTGTCTGGATAAGGATGTTCAAACTTCAAATAGGCGCGGCATTTTTAGACTTTGCTAAACCATTTGATCACGTTTCGCACTGTGAGATGGTTAAAATTCCAACATTTGCTGCAAAAGTAGCATCTTGTCTAAGGGCTCGATCTATTTCTACTTTTCTGAACGGCACCAGTATTATAGGTCTAAGTTTCTGGTTCTAAATCAGCGCTCTCCTTCAGCTCTCCCGGGAGTCCCTCAAGGCGATATATAAGTGCTTGGTCCGTTGTTATTGTTTTATTTATTTAAACCACCTGATTTTTAATACTCCGCTTGGCAAATTTTCTTTTCTCTTTTTATTTTTATTTTCCGATGACTGTGTTGCCTGTTTAAAAAGCCGAGGACCATTTGAACTGAGCGACTACTTGTCGGAGGTTTACAGTTAATGACAGATCTGGTAGATGTTTTTTTAAATAGCTCTAAGCGTTAAAATGTTAGTAACACACAAACTCTGTTTTTTTTTTTTTTTTTTTCAATGCACATATAAAATTAGCGGTACAGCGATTAGCCCCATAAACGAATGCAAATATCTGCTAATAGTTTTCAACAATAAGCTAAGTTGGAGCTTGCATTTCTGGAGACGTTCAACAGGCTTTGACTGAAACAGACTCCATTATAAAACGAACTTACAGTCAACTGTGGTAAGCCCACGGTTGGAATGGCCGGCACGCACATGTAGAAATTAACCGTATTGGAGCCGTAGAAAGAAAGCACTTAGATTTATGGCGCGTTTCCATCTCCAATCTATCTCAGGTGATTGGAACTGCAGACGCCTAAATCTCGCCTCAAGTTGCATCACTTAAATATATTGACCAGTATCACCAATAACCAGACAAAAATTAATATTGACAATTCATGCAGCATAAAGCATCACATCCAACACACAGCGAACTCAACGCGACAATCCTGGTGCCTCGGTGCCGAACAAAAGCTTATCGGTTTTCTTTCTTTCTTTCTTTTTTGCTAAAACGATATAGGAATAAAACCGGCTTCCGCGTTACTGGTTTGCTTGACAAATGAAGAGTCTTTCTTGTCTGCAGCAACTTTATTTTTTTCTCATTTTGAGCTCACTTTTTGTCAAGTTACTTCATGTGCTGGCGCTGCTCGCGTCTTCTTTTCTTTGTGTGTGTTATATCGCGCGACATTTATACTTGCACCAAGTCTGCGTCGGTTACAAAATGGCGTCTGGCAGTGTTGAATAAAATAAAATTCTTCTTCTTTTTTTTTTTTTTCTTTTCCCCCCGCCGCCGTCGTTCTGACTCCGCAGGAGCCTCAGCTGCAGAAATACGAGATAGGATCACCGCCGACTAGACCGATGCGGTCGGCCACTGTGATTCATCTCTTGGAAGTACGAATCTGATCCGCGCTGCATCGCAGAAGCATTCCTACATGCCTTCGCGGATCTCGAAATCACGAGCAGTAGCGGGGATTACGCTCTGGTCACGGATCCTGCTGGTCGCGTCACATGCCATGCCGGCTCCCGTTTCGCCTTTCTTGTGTTTCTCCTTGTCTTTTGATTGTTTTTCCTTGCTGCCCTGTTTTATTCTGCATGCTAAGCGCCTGCCCGTCGTAAGAGGATTTGAAACCGAGTTCAACACTGCAGCCGCTTGCCTTGGGTGGCATCAGCGCGGTCAATAATACACGGCGCGCCGAGTTTGTGTGCTGCATGGCGACTCTTCGTGCCCCGCCATGGTGGCTCAGTGGTTATAGGGCGCTAGACTGCTAGAGCAGGAGACCCGGGTTCGGTCGATCCCGGCCGCGACGGTCATGTTTCGACGGAGGCGAAATGCAAACCGTGCATGTATAGCGTGTCACATCAGTGCACGTTAAAAAACCCAAGTTGGCGAAATTTCCGCGGCGTTCCGCTATGACGTCTCTCCATATGCCCGTGTCGCTTTGGAACTTTAAATCATATAAACTAAACCGTGCAGTCAAGACTGGTTTGGTTATATCTCAAAAGGCTGTAGGCGTGATATATACTACGGGCCAGATTTTTACGTGTGGGTTACACTATCAAGCACGGCATTACGTATTTGAAGAGCCACGGTCGTTCTTTTTAGGACATGAGGACATGTGTTATAGAGCAGTAAACGGGGAACAGTAGTGCCTTTACAGTTTCGATGCGCATATACTTCTTTCGTGGAAAGTTTGAGCGCCGTTCATCGCACAGAAATGCCTCTCGTTATTTACTTAGCGGAAAGAAAGCGGCCTTTCAGGCATGACGCAGGCACGTATTCGAGTGACGTCAATTGTGCGACGCATCATACAGGCGGTCATGGCGGCAGTATTATGAGCAACAATTCGAGCAGTTCCATGGAGCAGTCTGCCTGAGTATAACTGATGCCTTTGTGAAAGCTGGCACAAAGCGGACTATAGTGATTGAGATTTTATTAGGGCGATGGTGCTGCTCCAGGATTGAGAAAATATTTAAAACTTAGTTATCGAAATTTGGTTAATTATGCACTCTCGACGAAGCTCTTATGACCCGTGCATAAAACCAGACAAATATATTGCTTTGGATGCTTGACTTTGGATTAGTTGATCGGCGGTTTCTGCCATTTGAAGCGTACTCGAAAAATATCATGCGCATGCCTCTGGCAGGTGGTATAGTTAGACGGTGGCCTAGCCGGGTACTGATTGGTCGGCGGGTTGCGTGACGTCACTAGACTATATACGGCATGGTCGACATGGAAGAAGCCGCCAACTCGGGCTGTTTCGTCGAGATCGGAACCGAAGCCGCCCCGGGATCCTGGGCGTTGATGGATCCAGAAACGAGGATTACTTTCGCATTTCTTTACATGGGTGATAACGCAATCATCCAGCATGCTGCAGAAAAGTGACGCTATCGCATATATGCCGCATGGATCTCATTCGCAATGTTTTTTTTTTCTTTTTTTTTCTTTTTTTTTTTTTTTTTTTTTTTTTTTTTTTTAACACTGCAATCGCGCAAATTCCCCACAGCTTGATAGTGGTGGCAGCCAAGGCCAACTCTCGGTCCTATATATACCGCGTTGAATTAATGTCGGACGACAACATGTCACGCGACATTCCAAACAGTTGGATGCACTAAAACGGTCCCCGAAGTATGTACATGCCTTTGCTACGGTTGCATCGATTTTTGTTTCTACAGGATGAATGCGTAGGGCGCCGCCGCAGCCGTTTACACTAAGTAAAAAGTGAATTTAAAAAATATTTTGATCCGGTCGTAAGAGCCAGGGAGGCGGGCGCAGACGGGCTGAAAAACACAAGCTTATTGACTGTCACATGCTCCGAGCAGGAGATAATAAGGAGACTCGCTCGTTTCTTCGAGAACAAACCAGTTGCTTAGCCCGATCACAGACGAGACAGCGAGCCCATATGGATATGGCGAAATAAAAATAAGCGTCGCTATGGTCAATCGGGAATGGCTTCGAAGGTTCACCGAGCTTGCGGAGGCGCGATCGCTTAGGATGAAATACCGTTACAAAGGCTTCACGCTCGTTGGCAAACGGGCGTCCACACCTGTACACGGACGTCAGACATGTATTACTGTCGTTACAGGATGCATGCATCGGGTATCGGTCCGTTGCTGGTCTCGTGTGCAATCAGCCGGGCTTCTTGTGCGCTCTGTATGTAGGCTGCGACGTTTACGTTAACTTTGTCATGCCGTGATATTCGTTAGCAATGAGCTTCTCAAAGACTAACTTCAACGGCTTCGTACGCGTTCTTTTCCCACATACCGCGAAAACCATGTTGGAAAAGGTAGCGCCCCATGCGCTCGGCGCTAATACTGCTGATACGCTGAAATTGGCATAATATAAACACAGTCGTGACCCCTCTTTCGCCGCACGCCCCGGCACGGATCATGAGCAGGTACAGCAAAGCGGCCAATACAAATTTTCGCGCTAATATAGCACGAGCGTAGCAGTCTTTTTATTCCTTTATTTATTACACCCTTCTTTCAGTGAAGTTTCAACTCTGAACGAAATGTTGGTACGTGTGTGTAGCACCGTGTTTTAAGTATAGAGATCAGCTTTAGGATTGACATATGCTATTTATGCAAACTGCTGTGGCGGCCGCTAGACGAAATGAAGTGTCGGAAACATCTCACAGCGTCAGTTTGAGGTGATTTAGAAGCCTTTATATAGAAACCTTCATTGCCACTATAGACTGCGGAGAGATGGATGCCAGTTACACAGGACCAAAAGGACACGCGAGCGTCAGTGTAGGCTAATTTTCCCTCCTACCTAGTCGTGAATGCTGCGTTTGTCGACTGCATCATCGATGAAGATAAACATTGTGATTTCAGTGCGATCCTCTGTAAAAGTACGCTGAACGCCACGTTAATAATATTGGCATTAAAAGATAAGGAATTCCGTTGGCGAATAGTGTGGGAAAACAAACGATTTGTCTAAAATATGCGACCTCGAAGTTTTGTGTTAATAAACCACCAACTTACATTTAGTAAATTTTTCAGCCTGGCAGTTATTGCTTTGTTACTGTCATAAAGGACTATGCTCATGCAATTTTATAACCAAGCGCAGGCCATGTTTGTCATGTTTTCCTTGAGTATGTAATTATAAGCAACGAATCTGCGAGGCGTCTAGCGTCCTCTCATCAGTCAAATGGGAGAGCGCAGTTGTGGGTGGGGGCCGTCTCATCTAAATAATATAATTCTTGGTCTTTTTTCATCACAAGAACATTTCTTTAGTATGGTTTTCCTATGCAAAATTCCTCAATTGGGGGGGGGGGGGGGGGGGCTAATTTACTTATCCACCGTTGTGAGAGGCTTTCACCCTGCAGCAATGCCCTGCATCCCTGAATCCGTCTGATGACGACGACGACGATGATGATGATGTCTAGCATGAAGATCAACTGCAAACGGTCAAGTAAGGCTTGCTTTGGCCCTGGTCATGGTCACAAAGCTTCGGACCGTAACCGGAGCGAGTTCTCCCAATTAATGCTTTTCTCAACTGGGACATCAATGGGAGTAGTGAATTCTAGTCACTATGTTTCTATTCAGTTTGCCTGATAAGGATCAAGCTAGACTAATTTCATGCGTACTGACCATATTACACTTGCAGAAGGCTAAATTCACCTATAGAGCGATTTTTGTCTTTGGTCTTCACGTACGTGTTTTTTTGGCCTAAGATTTAAAACACTAAATGGCACTTTAGGTCTGTTCGATTCGGCTTCACTCGCTGCACCAGTTCCGTAAAGTTATGCACGGGAGCATGCAGTGCCATTTCTGACAGCTCAATATTGCAGCTTGGAACTTGCCTCCAAAACGAATGGTTGAGCGTTGGCGTCACCAACAAACTGAAGCCGGCTGTGCGTCGCCTACGTTACTAATACCTTAAAGACTTTTCCAACAGCACATCGCGATGAAAAGCTGCCATGAGCCAGCCTCGATGCATATGCACCTCGCGACAGCTTCCATGAAACGATGCGCGTGTATGCTTTGACTGAACACGAGTGATTAGTTAATGGTATGCACGCACGTGTTGGCTTTTTAAACATGCATGTGAAGTACGCCTGTTTACCTGGCGAGTTCGAGTACCGTTCTGGTTGACGAGCGAAAAAACGTTAGTCTCTTTGCCGTTTATCACAACGCTCAATTATAGCCACCGCCTACTTCTATAGCGGCGGCAGCTGCACAGTTTCGGCACTGTTCACTGAGGATGGGTACCGTTTTCCTGAACTAGGCCTGCAGGACTTCTACCCTTTTTGAAACGAATGGCCGCAGCATTGTGAGAACCAGTTCATGTATAATGCCGGCGAATCGATAGAGTACGGACCTTTTGAGAGTTTGAGAGCTCTGCTTGAATTTCCTCTTCAAGACTCCATAGCAGCGGGCACTTGAACAATTGTTCGCATTTCTGCCTGCTAAACATCGGTAAAGTAACAATCCTGAATTAATGTACCGCGCGGCGCGCGTTTCCTTAAGCCTAGCACGTGCAAGTAGTGAAGCAGCAAGCATATTTGATGCTTGCGACATTATAGTGTGTTTTATTGCGTCGTGAGCACAGTTCGTTGGGCGTTATTATTGGTAACATACTTTAAGTAATCGCACATGGGTAGCGAACGACTACAGCATCTCGGCATCAACGGTGGATACCAAACACCACCCAACAGAAGATGCGGCGTGTGGTTTACGTACTTTGCCATAAAGCTGCTTTCATCCCAAATGCAGCCTAACGTTTCCATTGGATCGCTTGACAGGCTCTGCTTTTTTTGAGCTACAGTACACGAAAATATTTGGTGGCTTTCACAAGGTGGAGGCGCATGACTCGGATATATGGCAATCGTCTCTCAGTACACCTCGTACTTCCGTTAATGCGAAGTGCAGCATTGCAGCCTCCAGGACAAAACTGCAATAATGTCATAGCTTCAATAGAACTTGTTGCTGGGCTAGTTGGTGACACATTCTTTTAATAAAAAGGTAGCGCAATAAGGACGAGGACAGAGAAAAAGACACAAAGCGTTCGTGTTTCCGGTCTCTTAACTCTTTACTCTGTCCTCGTTCTTATTGCGCTACCTTTTTATTCTAGGAATGTCATAGCTCAGCCATGAACTAGCGCTTCTAATTACTGCCATATCTCAGTTCTGCTAGTTCCGCGCAGGTTGAGGGTGCTTCGATGCCAGGTTAAAGCTCAGCTATACATGTGCTGCCATCTGCCGACGTCTAGCTCTGTTCGCTCGGCTCACGAAGCAGCAGCCGCCAGAGGTCGAGAGCGCTTCGCAGCCGACGACGGCGGAAAGAACCGGGCCGTCGCCGCTTTCAGCGACGGGCGTCGGCGAGCGAATTTCGACAATTGATAACTTCACGAAAGCGGTTGCAGTGACACTCTTCGGCAGCAGTTGCATGTCTAAAAGGTACGACCTGTTCTTAAGTAAAGAGCACCGATCACAGTATAGCATTGCTTACTAGCCTGGCGGCATGACGACACAGCCGCCCCCTTATGACGAGTTTAGGCTTACAGCAGCGCATGAATTCTTGATAGCCCGCCGGAATTGTTTATTGCTCACTGCGGTGTCTCGCTACCGCATCCGATTGTTGCCTAGACAGCCATACCATTACTAACATAAACATCGGACATCTAACGCTTGTGATATCTTGTATTTGTGGATTTGACAGGTAGCAAGTGTCCTTTGAATCGCCGTATCCATGGCTGCGGAAATAAAGCCGATCGTTGGGCCAGACGGGCAGGTCAGCAACGCGAAGAAGCCTCAGCTGATCAACAAGCTCGAAGGCCATCAGGAGCCAGTGAACCTTGCCGTCATCATACCGGGCGAGGAAGGAGTCATAAGCATCAGCGATGACAGGTGACTATTTGAGCTACCGCTTGGCACTAATCCAACACAGAAATATGCATTCTCCCCGTGTTGTAAACAGAGAAGTGGCACTTGCGTTGCGTCTGAAAGTTTCCAGTTTGTAACTTAAACGCCAGTGCAAGTCGCAGAACCCCATCCATTTGTCTACTCAGTGATCTTTTGGCGTGGGCGTGTCTGTGTTCGGTGGCATCATTACGTGATTTGAGAGATCTTTAATAACGTCGGCTGTTGCTGAAAGCTCGGAATAATACATAAACGGCTGTCATCTAGAAACATAATGCGAACAGAATGTGTGGAGGTTTTGCTGCTGCTGTTTGTCGAGGCAGCGTCTTTACTTAGTGGTGCACTTTTTTGAAAACGTGACCTCTGAGGTTCATGGCTATGGTCAAGCTTTGGAAGAGGTTGGAGACCGAGCAGCTGTTCTGACCACAGGTGCGTGGTCTCCAACTTTTTACTGTAGTTGTTACCAGGTGCAGTAGTCAGAAACTTTGTGAGCTTCCTAATCTGCTGCTATATTGCTGACCGAGAATTCAAAACTAAGAACTCTATTAATAAAATCTTTCCCTTAAACAGTTTGCCACGAGAGCTAATGTTAGTATTTTTATTTTTGTTGGATTCCTTGTGTCATACACACCTTCTAATACACAATGGTTCTAAGATCCCTGTGGTGCATATTTTATTAACCCCTCTTTTAATATTAATTTTCAACCATTGTGATAGTTTGTAAAAAAATTCAGTGCACATATAAAAAATTACCTTTGGCTAAAACTTCCATCCATGTGTCTGTGTTCTTTACCGCTAAAAATGATTCCAGCGATTGGTGTTTTCCATTGGAATACTAACAATTTTTTTTTGTGCCTGAATAAGCTTTATAGGCAGAAAAATATTTGTTTTGGATTGTAATTGACCAGCCAATCAATGCCTGGCCATGTCACCTGCCTGCTACCTGCCAGAGGCATGCTTGCTATTTTCAGGATCATCTGCATGTACACGTTGCTGACTTTTCTGGTAATGGAATTAGTAAGGCACACACACATACAAAAAAACAATTTTTTGAGTATTGTTTTCATCATTTATAATTCTTTTATGCATCATATGCTTCTTGCATTTATTTTCCTAACTTGTGAGCACTCAAAGTCTTAATTATGAGAACTGTATCCTTCACTTTCTTGTTTGCTTATGACGGCTTGCACATGACGTCACAGTTGCAACGAAGGTGAATTACTTGGTATCTGCAGTGCAGGCAGTGATGAGCGGATTGTAGAAACGCATCACCTTGAAATGCTCCCACCTTGCCAACATGACAGCACTGTAATGTCAGTGCAAGTGGGTTATTGGAGCATAGTGAGCATGTCGTAGCGGAGCTTTCAATGTATTGCTAAACCCAAGAATGAAAAGTGGCTTCGTCCTGATCCATGTTTCTCATTGACAGCTTTGGGTAGTTGCCCCTGTTGCTATACCTGTTAACATAACATAGTACCACTGTGGCATTGGTGAACTGTGGTGAGCTGTACTGCCCAGAAACTTGACTGTGCTGTTCGTCGGTGTCTCTGTGGACAATTTCATGTCAGTGTTGACCACCTCTGGACGTAAGTATTTAGCCCAAAGTTCGTGAATATTGATGTGACACGTACTTAGTTCAGGCTAATTTGAGCTGGCGAGTTCATGTCTTCACTTCCAAATTTCATACATTCTCCATTTGCTTCTAAGAGGGCAAAGATCAAAGCCTTCAGGCATGCTGTTTCATAAAAAAGGTGAATGCATCAGGGCCTCACTTTGTATTTGCAATGTCTACATGACCTATCAGTTCAGGCAAGCTTCCTTATTTCTTGGATTTGTTGGGGAGAAATGCTTAAAAAAAATAGGTCTGGCCCCACCTCAAGTATGCCAAATGTGTTAGCCATCACACTGTTCGACAAAGCTGCCCATGTACCATTAAAATCAAATAGTCATCTGTACTAGTGGTGGTACAAACATAGTTGTCGGTTTTATATGGTAATTATAGTGCTACAAGCTACTATAGTTGGGCTTCACTTGGTCATGTTGGCTGTGCTAATGGGAGGGCTACTTGTTAATCAGCTGTTGTACTCTGAGATAAGAGGGATGAGTTCAAATCCATTGTAGTGTCTCTTTTATTATCTGGAAAGGTGAGCGTGAAAATGTTGCAGACTTGATACTATATTCATTAAAAAATATGTTGCTGTTTTCTTATTCAATATCTATCACATTCACATTATATGCCTTATCTCGACCCACTCGGTGAATGTTGTCCACCATCTTTCAGTAGTACCTACAATTTTAATTGAAAGCATTGATATCATATTGAAATAGCCTGTGATATTTAGTGAGGAGCTTTCCTACTATTTGTCATACCTCGCCCTTTATTTGTGGTTTGAAGTTGGCGGTAAGAAGTTGCACTATTATAGCTTTGTCTTAAAACATTGTTGGAATATTGGAGGTAACTGGAAAATAGGTATGAGTGCACATGTGCTGTTAAGGTGAGCATAGTGTACCACAATTTCATCACTCTACAAGTACTGTGTTCTTGCATCCATGAGGCACTAGCCTGTTATATGGAGTCGTTGCTTGACCTTGACGAAGCTAACCTAGAAATGTCTGCTTTCTAGACAAAAATGTTATTGCTTGTTCCACAGGACTGTCAGGGTATGGCTGCGAAGAGATACTGGGCAGTACTGGCCAAGCATATGCCTCAACTTACCCTGTAAGCATTGAAGGAATTTATTTTGATTTTTCATCCGGTTGCATTTTACTTCTCATGGCTTAGGTGGCTTCTCCATTCTTTAAAAACGTGTTTAAAGTTGAACTTCACTGATGCTTTCTTTGTTCCTAGCTGCTGCATCAGCAATGGACTACAACTCTGAAACTCGAAGAATATTTGTTGGAATGGACAATGGCTCCATATTGGTATGTGGGCAGTTTTAAAGTCGCTCACTCATGTTAGTGTGCAGCATGCAGCAAGGCCTCAGTTTTGTTTTTATTTGTCCTTTTAGGAGTACCAGATATCTGATGATTTCAACAAGATGACTCTTCAGAAAACCTACTTGGGTGAGTTTAAGTTGCTTTGTCATGATTACAGTAAAAAGTGATGTTGCTTGTACCTCTGAGGAAAGTGTCTTTCTCTTGTGCTGCCGAGGGTAACAGAGTGTCACACAAGGAATTCAGCCAAATATTCCTGCTTTATTGCGCAGGTACGCTGCAGCTCTAGCTATTTGCACATCTAGGTACAATCGAGGACAATTAACATTTAATCTCTACTACAAGGTGGTCAAGCTGCAACTTGCACACATTGTGTTGCCACAGTTGCCATTTGGTGACATTTCTTGTGCAGTACACAACTGGTACCACCTCTGCCACCTCGCAGTCATGTCAGTGGCGTGAGCGAGTTCAAAGTTGAGCCGCGGTGCTACTATCTGTGGTGCTGGCCCCTGGTCCCTGACTGCGAGTACGAGGCTTATCTATTTGCAGTGCTTCAAAGGCACAAAATCTCATCGCACATGCTTTCCAGCTTAATTTCTAATCGTGGAAGGAAGCAGAGTGAGGGCAGAGGCTTATGTCAGTCATATTTTGCTCGCAGCCAGAGGAGCGTGGAATTTATGCTTAAGCCAGGGGATCATGGGCCAGCGCCGAAAACCGTAGTACCATTGCTCGGCTGTGAATGCGTTCTGGTTACTGGCACAGCTGCTTAGTTACTTTTGGCAAAGACTGTATCTTTGAAGATTGTATTAGTTCCATCAACCCTTGAAAGGTGGCTGAAATGGGTTCAAATTATGTGCAGTTTAAATTCAGTGCAACTTTTAATATGCTCAATATTTAAAGCCTTAGTCAGATTGAACCGCAAGTTGAAATTTAGTTGGTTAGAATTAATGAGAGTTCAATTTATTCCGCTCACTGGATAACACCTGCAGGCATTTTAAAATGCCACACTCTGAGTTGCCCTATCTTAAAAACATTGAACTCTCTCTCAGTTTGCCGGGTAATCTTGCTATTCATTGAGTGTGCGCAATACCTGCAAGATGCCTCAATATATCTAGCATTCTGGCAGTGTTTGGCATTTTCCTAAAAGTAAGTATAGCATGTGCAGAAGTCTGTTGGACCCTAGTGGTACTAACTGGCTTCTGGAGGGATGGGAATCTTGTAGCTGCGTTGCTAGTGCCAGAAGTACTATGCAGTTCAACTCTTGGGTGGGTTGGCTGGCATGCAGCGCACCAGGGCCGGGTGATGGGCATAGTGTTCTCCCTGATGACCGAGTGGGTGCTGAGTGTGGCAAGGGACAAGCACTTCCTGTGGCACTGCTCTGAGACGGGCCGGCGACTGGGCGCCTTCCAGAGTGGGGCCTGGTGCATGGCTCTCCAGTATCCTTTGCCCCTATGCTTCCTTCAGCATGTTCAAGCATTTACTTGTCTATTCAGATCTGTCTTCTTCTGGCTCTGATTTCCAGGGCTGCATACTTTTGGGAAAGCACAAAGAAAAAAATAAATGTGTGCTGTAATTTTGCTGGCTGGTAAAGGGAGGATGGTCATTTGTGCACCGCCCGACTGTTTTTGTGTTAGCTCAGACTTTGCCATTGACACTTGTGAAATCAGTCACTCTAGCCATGTCTGGAGTCTTAGTATAACTGCTTCATGCATATTTTGAAACGTCCTATAATGGTCAGGTTCGCTCTTGTAATTGATGAATTTTGAAAGACTCAGTTTTTTGGTTGTTTTATCACAGTCACATTTGGCGCAGGACTCTAGAAAGAAAAATCCGTGGTACATACTGATGTGTTGGCAATTATTATTTATCACAGTCGCATTTGGCGCAGGACTCTAGGAAGAAAAATTCGTGGTACATACTAATGTGTTGGCAGTTATTGAGGCTCTTGGGGCCATACCTGCTTTCTGAGCGTATTTATTGTTGGAGTTGAAAACAAGGTCTTATTGTAGTATGGCATGTGTGATAGTGAAAAATTTGTGGGGAAGTGTACAACTGCAATAGCACTGTTTAGAGAAATGTCTTTAGTTGTATACATACTGCATTATTACAGCAGATAGGGCATCCTGCTCTTGATTCAGTGTCTAGTATTCTTGCATTTAAATGAGTGTAGGGTATGCAGATGCCTGTGTGCTGAGCTTTTAATGTACACTTAGAATGCCCATGAGGCATTCCTTCTCTCTGGCCTCACTTTCAACTCCCCAAGTCTAGCTGTAAAGTGCTTATTTAGTAGTAATTAGTGTATTTTGCATTCATTTGCAGTTAAAGCTTAGCACAACAATATATTCCAGGAGTCAGCTATTATGCAATTGGGCACTTCATTTTTGATGCATTTGCAATACGGCGTGTCTCTCATAGCCTGAATCGCTTTGGGACGTTAAACCTCACAAAGCACCAAGCATTTGCAATGATTTTAGTCTCGCATTGCTGTTGTATGAAACATTGCAGCATTTAGTGTTGCGAGTTACCCATAGGTTATGTCTATTTTATTTTAAATTTTGTCTGAGTGTTCTTCCTTAATTGTTATCTGCTAGATTTGATGCCCAGTCTAAGCATGCATTTGTTGGGGACTACTCTGGCCAGATAACCATGCTGAAGGTGGAGCAAACTGGCTACAAGCCAGTTACTACTCTCAAGGGGCACTCTGGTAAGGCCTTGCTGCTGTGTAATACTATTCTTTATTTCCTTAGAGACAGTGAAGGAGGCTGTGAGTGAAAACTGTTCGGAATACAGCAGCCCCTTTAAAAGGAGACTGCAGGAAAATGCACCCAGACACATTTGATTGCTTCAGAATTTAGCGGTCCAGAAGTAAACATGAGGTGGTCAGTAAAATGAAACAGCTGCTAAGAAATGGTAAGCAGCAGTGCAATAAGTACAGACAGTAAAGCGCTCTACAGTAAATGTGGGAATAGTACATATCCAGATAACGATTAGAGGCAAAGGAAAAAAAAAATCATTGCAGAGTTCTAGGAATGTAGGGAGTGGAGCTGCTATATCTCTTGTTCGGATATTTCAGGAATGCCAGTGCTGGTTTCGTTATAGCGTTTTAACTATGTGGGAAGGGTAAAACATACTTTTCTGTTGTGTAGTTTGTTCGAGGGCTACTACATTCCACTCCTCTTTTTTTATAGGTAGAGTAATGGACAGCATACTTTTCCTGTAATGATAATTTATGCAGAGACTACCAGTGAATGCAAGTGTTAGCTTACAATTAAACAGTATTAATACCGGTATTATGCTTGCTTTATGAAACATTTTACATGGCTATTATACGATAGATTAAAGAGTACATCTAATAAACTTTTATTGAAGCATAAAAATCTTTGCCAGTTTGTGTATGTGCTTGTGATTCAGACCAGAAAACAGTAATTGCGGTGTGAATGAGAGGTAATATAAAGCAAGATTTTTACTTGGAATCGGAGATCCAATTTGTAATGGGATATTAAGCCAACTATGTGGGACAACTTGGTTAAAAGAACCGGCATCACTATCCCATAGTATGTTCTGGAAAAATGTCCCAGAATTCTAATCTTTGTAATTTCTGTTGGCACTCCATCATATGTACTGAATTCGCATGAGAATTTGACTTCTTTCATTTCGGTATCAGTATGAGAGCTTTTTTTCTGTTAACATTTTCTTTGAAATGGTTTGATATTGACCCCTTTTTAGGCTTGATAAGAAGAGAGTCCACTTTATCTTGCAGTATATGGCAGCCTGAAGCAGTTAGAAATGCTGGCATTGTCTTCATACAAAATATATTTAGGCTCAGTGCTGAGGGCATTGATATAAATTTTTAAAAGAAGCAGTCCAAAAACTGCCTTGATGAATGTTTAATTATGGATTTAAAAAGAACAATATGATTAAACTTGGTGCAGACCGAGATATGCCGAGTTTTAGAAAATGTCTACATATTGGTTATAGTTAGTTTTTTGTTAGTAATTGGGACTGTGCAGAAATTGTCTTGCAGTGGCAATAAAAAAAAAAAAAAGGAATAAGACAACTTTTGCATCGGTAGTTGTAGCAAAATTGTTCACACTGACACATTTTAAAAGCTACCTCACTGCAGTCATCACAGGGTAACAATTTTTGATAATCAGACTCATGCTGGTATTGTTGAATTGTAATGAAGCTGCCTCAAATAAAATCATATCAAAATTTATTTATCTTTGTTTAGTACATTGGTTTTCCTGTCCAACCTAAGCGCAGTATGCTTGTTGGTTGGACAGTGAAACACCGAATGTGTACAAAAAATTATCCCCTAAACAATGACACTAGTACATGCATACTATGCAAAAATTGTGATGTACAGGGTCGTCCACTTCTAGCTATAACACGGTCACTGCTTTCAAAGCAACATTGCGCCCGACGTAGGCATATATCGATGCTAAGCGATGCGAGCACAGAAGGACCCGGGCGTGTTGCTTCACATGGCTTGCCACTAAGCTAAATTGCGTGGCCGAGTCGAACGCAGTGACGCTTTGAAAGCAGTGACCGTGTTATAGCTAGAAGTGGACGAGGCTGTACATATTGAGCAAATAGGCAGCATACATGAATGAGGGTTTTTTATGTGGCTGTGGATTTTTTTTGGTATTGATATAGCATAAGTTGCTAAGGGATTTTGACTCAAGGTTTTTGTTTCATGGTGGGTTTCAACACATGAAGATATTTGGCTGGACCTAGGAATTATTCTAGCTTTTTGTAATTTGGTTATGTGTTTGATGTTGAAAACTATGCAGCGCTAAGTGAAGGAAAAGTTCCACAACATTAAAAAAGGACGAACACATCGACGCACCAGCTGGCCCAGCACCAGTTAACCCAGCATTTGCTTTTACTGGTCTGCGCAATGCATAGCTAGAGCGCTAGAACAAGCTTTCTATTGTAACAGTCTTCAATTGAATTTCAACCTGTATGTTTTCTTTTGTGCCCGCATTTGTGTTACATGAGTGATAAAATGGCATTTTTCTTTGGGCTCGGTGGTCTCCTCTGAAAGTAGCTGAACATTTCAGCTGGAGCTTTGTTTTGCGTATTAGCTGGTGGCACAGCATTGTGGCAGCTTATTTACTGATCTTGTCACATCCATGACACGAAGCAGCTGTTGCCGAGCGGTTTGCCGCACGTGCCGTTTTTAGGAAGCGTGTCTTTTTTGGTGGGCATCTGTAACGCATCTGTAACTTAAGGGAAGTAGCTTGTGCTCAGGTTTCAATTATGAGCTCGGACTGTGCTGAACCATTTCCGAGTACTTGCATGGATGGGAGCTGCTTGTCATTGTGCATGCCTCGTTACAGGGAGCATACGGTGCCTAACCTGGGACGCAGAGCGCAAGTTGCTTTTCTCTGGTGGCTTCGACCAGACCATCATTGTGTGGGACATCGGTGGCAAGCAAGGCACAGCCTACGAACTGCAAGGACACCAGTGAGTGTCATTCTGCTTTTGCGGAAGTGGACAGGTTTAGTTTCATCGTCAAGGAAAGTTTGTTGCCTCTCGGATAGGCGTTAGACTTTGCAGAGCTCTCCTTAGCGATGCTTTGAAGAGCCCGGGATAACAAAACGATTTGCAAATTTTAACAGGGCAATATTAAGGGCCCCGTTTTGCATAAAATCCGGTACTGTAGGCGCTGTGAGCGAAAGTGACCGCATTGGTAGGCACTAAAAGGTGTTTTAGGCACCAAAAATAGGAGGTTTAATGTACATTTTAGATGCTAAAAGGGAGAAAAGTGGCTTTCTAAATTCTGACAAAAGTGTACTAACTAGTATTTCAAATCTGCACATCTGTGCACTGTGCACATTATCTGCTGGAAAAAATTGAAGAATGGTGCTTTACGATCATAAAAAAATTGCACAAACCTTAAAGGCACCTTTATTTTCATGTTGCCCCGCGACATTTCATCTAGTGTTTACAGATTTGTAGTTTAAGGGGAGATGCTACTCGAAGACACTTTTTCTTTAATATTTGACTTAGAGCTATGAAACTCTGGTTAATAATTCAGTTTTTTATGCTGATTTCAAATCTCCAATTAGGTTTATTGTAAGTTGCATAGTTTTTGTTCTGTTTAGTGACAGTGTGTAAAATATACACTCTTTTGCCCCCCTTCTTTGTCATACTAAACTTCCATAAACATACATCGTTGATGGCTCATTTTGATCCATATAAACTGTAGAGTGCCAAAAACTAATAATAAAGTACATATTAAGTATGCTAATGACATGAAAAATTTGAACCTGGCAAGTCTACATTGTCAAGACACCACCATGTGGTAATTATTTTTTTTTTTGTAAATATTTGATCAGTATTTATTTTTGAAAGAGATAATGGCACTCCTCATGCCTCAGAGAAAATGTGTGCAAAATTTCATTCAGATATGAGCATCAGAAGTACCAAAAACATGAAGGGCAAATACTGAAAATTGCCCAAAATTGCATTTTGAGAAAAATGCATTTGAAGTTAAAATTGCATGTTTATTTAAAAAAGAGAGCTTCAATTCCGATCAAACTTTGGAACAAAAGAAGAAAATTGTCCATAGAGCAGCCACTGGCACTAGAAACTTCCTGCAGCATATGTCGCTCCCTTGTGACCCTTGCGAGTGGACTCCGACATGCGCTTTTTTTCTTCAGTGTGCGGCGATTTGCGTTCGCTTCCGCAGTCAGCTTCAAGGACATTTGTTTCTGCATTGTTATTTCTCTGGATGTGCCAAGCTATGATGCATTGGCTTGTGGAGTCCAATAATTGAGGAAAATCGCACTAGCTGCTCATATCCAATTCCTATAAAACAGGCCGCCACAGCAGCTTTGACGTTGACGGCGAAGCTTTCATCCGAGCTCCCGCTGTCAATCTCTGCTCGCATCCCTGCACGCCATAACTCGCCGCAATCAGTATGTTGTGGAAAGTACACATTGCGGGCTGGCAGAGTTCTCACAGAGTAGTTCAAGAAACGAAGCGAGTCTGCGCTTTGCGGCCGGTTCCCGAATAATGGAAGTCCTGAACGCTGGCTTGGGCAAATCGCGCCACCCACAAGAACGTTCACCGCTGCCAAGTCAGTAACTACAGATGACGCCTCATCGCAGGCTATTTCCTCACCTTAGAAATGCCCAATCTTTTTTTCCGAGGCACTCACACAATCTAACGCCGCTTCAAATTCCTCGGAGGCATCTGAAACGCTGGAGGGATCGGCGTCGGTTCCACTAGGCCTAACTGCCACAGGTCGAGTTGTCACTGGACGAGCCTTCTCTTTCGATTTTCGCCAACGTCCTCTATATTTGTGAACAGAACAGTATTTCACTCCTCGGTGACTGCGCTGGTTCAATTGTGCTTCATCCATGACGAAGATAAAGTTGCCGAACGATCGTCACTCGGAAACGCACCTCGACGTAGCATGGAGCCAGCAAGTGGGCTTCGCCGCATGCGCGCGCGCGGCGGCCAATGGCGAGGCTTGATTCGTACCACGTGATTTAAAAACCAGTCGCAGCGCTTGAAAAACGCGACGTAGGCATGCTTTTTTTTTATTATTGCTTGCGTTTTAGACGCCGGGCAACTGTGGTGATTGGGAGAATGCGGCTTGGCTGATCTCCTCACGTGATCCGCAACGGCTATCAACTGCGCTATGCCGACCGCGGGACGCTCGAAGATAGCATACTTTCGGTCATTTAACTGCCACCGTGCGCTCTTTAAACGTAATTTCAGCCCATTTCCTGTTTAAACTCAGCTTTGATTTTTATTTTCATGAAAGTAGAGATACTAAACTTGACAAAACAAGTAAAAACAAAAAATCAGTCATTTTCGAAAAAACCCGCGTTTTTCGACCCGCATCTCCCCTTAAAACCTGTGGAGGGTACTTCTTTGTGGTCTGTTCAAAACGATTGCACAGGAAGACTGACATTGTTTGTTGTAGAGCAGAATGATTAGATGATTAACTGAATTTACCTAGTCAACTGTTTCATTTTTGTTTTAAACAGAATGGCATAAGCGAAACTGAATGATGTCAACATTGACGGTCATCCCAGTTTAACTTTCTGAATCGGCAACATAGTAAAACATAGAAAGCCAAAAATGTGCATTTGAAAGCGGGCTTTCGCACATTGCGCACTTTCTAAATGGTGTTGCTGCTCGTGGCATCAAAATCGTTCCATTGTTCTACGCCGAAAAATATGCAAACAGCGTCTATACTTAATGCGCAAAAAATGCAAGCGACGCCATTTGAGGAATGTGCAGTGTGTGAAAGCCAAAGCTTCCAAATGCATATTTTCGACATTCAGTATTCCAAAGTACATCGCTGATTCAGAAAATATATGAAGTAGTGTTAATGGCATGCATTATCACTATACAGTAACACTCCCTTTAATCAAAGTAAAAAGTTTGTTACTAATTTTAATTGTGTAATCATTATGCTCTATCACGCACATAAGGTCTGCCTTGCAGTACAGTCCATCCGCACAGACTCCATTGACGCATCTTAGTAGGCTTTAAAATAAACATCTGTGAACACTTAAGGTCACCCGGTTTATACCATATAACGAACAGCTCACACACCTTAGCAGCATCCTTAAAAGTAGCGGTGTTAGACGTATTGTGAACCCTAGTGGCGAATTTGGTGAAAAGGAAAAAAAAAAAGAAATAGCAGTGCTAAACTTACCAACTTGGTGCATTTATCAGCCAAAGCTGATTGGCGTTAGCGGCCTAGAATATCTTTTTTGGCATTTCACAGGCATTGTCCTGGTTGGGCATCTCAGTGGCCCATTTTGGAGTCTCTATCTCCCGTATTAAGCCTTCTTTTGCTGTCTTCAGTTCAGTCGTGCTCGTGGCGCACTTCACGGACTTGAGGCTGCTCTCGCTGCAATGCCAAACTTTCACTAGCCTGTACAGAATCCATGGTGAACTACAGTCGAACCTCGTTATAACGAACACGGATACAGCGAATTATCGGATATAACGAAGTAAAAGCAAAGTTTGGTTGGCTGTGCTATATTTCTATAGGAGTTCTATCTGTATAACGAAATGAAAAACTGAAAATTTTACACTAAATCGGTTATAACGAAGCATATTTCGTATTCACACGACTCAAAATCCGCAAAGAAGCAAAAAAACGCCCGCATCGCCTCCACCTAAAATGTGTTTAATCACCCGCGCTTTCGCACGCCACGCCATCTAGGGACCGTGAGTGAATCTAGCATCAACAGCTGCCTGGCATGTGACCTGTACATGATCGAACCACCGCCCGCGTGCCCCTGCCCCTACTTTTTTCCGACCCGCGCGTGTGCTCACTTTCCTCGAGGTTGTGCCGTCGTCTTGCAGCATGGCGGCGCCGAAACGCAAAGCGGTTTCTCTTGAAACAAAGATAAAAATACTCAGGGCGGTCGACAGCGGGCGCAAGAAGAAAGAGATTGCCGCATACTTCGGCGTTGCGCCTAGCACTCTGTCAACCATACTGAGCGCAAGGCAGAAGATAGAAAACGTGCACTCTGCAGGTGCCGTGAAGAACGACAGGAAGCGCGTCAGGTATTGTCACTACCAGGACGTTGAAGATGCCTTGTTCGCGTGGTTCAAGGACGTTAGAGCGCGCAACCTGCCTGTGTCTGGTGCCGTGCTTCAAATGAAGGCAAGAAGTCTCGCTTGCGTCTTAGACCACGATAACTTCTATGCAAGCAGTGGCTGGCTGCAGCGATTTAAAGACCGCCACCAGATTGTTTGCCACACCTTGTCGGGCGAAGAAGCAGCCGTCGATGTAGAGAACTGCGAGAAGTGGGCAGAAAGCTTCTGCATGCAACTGGATGGCTACGAGATGCGCGATGTCTACAACGTGGACGAGACTGCGCTTTTTTTTAAGCTGCTTCCGGAAAGGTCACTCGTTGCGAAGAACGAACTGTGCCGAGGAGGCAAGAAAAGCAAAGACCACGTCACCATTGTTGTTTGTGTCAACATAGATGGGTCAGGTAAATCTGCTCGCCCCAGGTGCCTGCGCAACGCCCGGAATGTCCAAGCGGACTATCGCTCGAACAAAAAGGCGTGGATGACGTCGTCACTCTTTGAAGCATGGCTGAAGGCCTTCGACAAAGACATGGCAAAGCAGCGCAGGAAAGTGCTCCTTATATTGGACAACTGCTCTGCCCATAAGGTGTCTGTACCACTTGAAGCGGTCCGCCTAGTTTTTTTGCCGCCAAACTCGACCTCAGTGCTGCAGCTATTAGACAGGGGCATCATTCGCTCACAAAAATTCTGCTACCGAAAGCGATTGGTTACGCAGCTTGTATTTGACATAGACAGGGGCATAGCAACGGCCATAAACCTCAAAACTACGCTGGACATGCTGTACGGTGCATGGAACGAAGTGGCACAGTCGACAATAAGAAATTGCTTTGTTGATGCTGGCCCAGCCCCATCCACCAGCGAGACTGAGCCCAACGACGCCCACCATTCTGAAGGTGAAGCGGACAATTTTGACGAGACGACATGGCGTCAACTGGCAGTTCCGAATGTTACGTTCGAGCATGGAGGAAGAAAAAAACTCCATGCGTTCGAGGACTTTATTGCTGCCGATGACAACTTGGCTGTGGCGCCCAAATTGACCGACCAAGAAATTGTCGATCAGCTGCTTCCTACAGATGATGCTACGAGCAGCGATGAGAGTGAAGAAGGCGAAGAGCGAGCTCTCAGCAGCACCGAGGCCGCCGATATGGCGAGAAAATTGAGAAGGTACCTTGAGAACCTACCTGTGGCCAAATCAGCTGACATTGGGAAAGCGCTGCACAGTGTCGATTTCGTTGAGAAATTTATTGAAGTGCCGCCAAGTGAAGATTACGTCGTTTTTTAAATAAATCAGTTCTGCGTGGCCTAAATCTTGATTTGTGTGCTCATTTTTGCTTGGCAGTGCAAAATGAAAGGTAAGGTTTCGCGTGCTTATACCACGCTTTAAAGAAAAAAAAATGCTTTTTTTTCAGCTCTGTGCTTTCCATTTTAGAGTAGCCTTTACTTGGGTTTATGAACAGAATTTTTTTTTTGTAGGAATTTGTGTGTACTTTTACAACGAATATCGGATATAACGAACGAATTTCCGCGCAAAATGAGACTTCGTTATAACGAGGTTTGACTGTACTTGCTAAGTGCTGGTGTACCAACTGTTCGTAAACAAGCAGGCTGCCGCCGTCTACAAATTGCTTCTGTGGTGGTGTGACCTCATGTCAAACACGCAACTATGAGGCGTTTCAATTGTGCTTCCACCTCGTTTGTTACAAGAAAGCTGCCAGCACTTCGGCGCATGCGCTTATCACTGTGCAAATGTGCGCTAGGCTTGTTTTCTGTCCTCCTCCTTTGCTCAAGCTGTGTCTTCGCTCCTACACACCATGCTCCGGCAAGGCGAGATGACGAAGGGCGTTGCTTGTCTCCCATTGTGCCCCATAACTGTTAGTGCAAAAAGTGAAACTATTACAGCAGTTGAAAACTAATAAAGTACTTAGTACTAAAAAAAGTACTCATCTATGTTCAGCATCAGAAAATATGCTCGTCATGCTACAAAACTAAAAGTGAACAATCAATGAATTGACAGGAGGCCGCTTATTATTTAGAAATGACACAGTTATCGTAAGTTTAAGAAGTTTAAGACTGTCATGTTTGTTAACTGAAAATTTTCTTTCATGCGGAAATGAAACATCAATTTTGCACATTTACAATGCTTCAAAAATAATAAATATGCCGCCACTTATGAAAACAGTGCTTTATAGTTGGTGTATGAATCTACACTAGCTTCTAAAGGTGCTTGCCTTTTAGAAGTCCTCCTTCTATAAGTGACTATAAAAACTATAAAAGCAGTAACACACATGCACTATCTGCAGATTCGTGGGCTTGAGGTTATGCCTCTTGCTGAGAACAAACTTATAATTTGCAAAAAAAAAAAAAGAAAGCTTGACATCATTGGATATAATAGTAGCATGCATCTTCAAAACGTTTGATGGCTGTACACTCTTTAGTACCCTTGAATGTTCACTGGCACGCATTCTTGAAACCTTCTTGAAGTCCAAAACATGCTGGTGAGCGTTCAAGACTGCAATTTCATGCAGATCTTTTCAGCAACTTCCTGTAGACTAAAACTAGGACTAAAGCCAACAATTCCTTGCTGTAGAGTCTGGATTAGTGTGATATATGTAGAGAGGCTCTCACTGGCATATTCTAGTTTCCTCATAGTGCATGCAGGAAAAGTGAAGTTGACGCACAAGAACGCAAGGTCTTTTAAGATGGAGGCTGCCCTGAGGCAGTGCAGCTGGAGCTGAGCCCTCTAACCCATTTTGTATACTTTCCAAAATGTGGCACCATTTGACTGATTACCACGCCATCAGCCAAATGTTTTGAAAGCACCAATACGAAGATGGCTGCTTTGCAAAGTTCAGCTTACGTGGTTGGCATTGTTTACACAGCGGGCGCCTGTGCAGCATTCATCCCAGCCATTTGAAGAGGTCATCTAATGTTGCTTCGTGTGGGTACTGAAAACTGAAGCCAAACGAAGTTTGAAAGTGAAACAGCACTGAATTTTAAAGGCCCTTTATGATTTAAGCAAAAATAAGGCACTCTTAGGCACCAAAGTCTGAAGTATGCATATTGTTACGGGGTAGGATGACACTTGGGAGGCACATGCAGACACTGGCACACCGCCGACTCCATCATCCTTCTCCTCTGTCTAATCTCCTACCCACACGCTTGCCTCGCTCTTGCTCTTCTTCTGCGCTGTAACATCTTTCCATGGGGGAGGAGGGGACAGGACAGGAAATGCACTGAAGGTGTCCGAGCGCACACATGCAAAAACACATAAGACTACACAGGGATTGGATGATAACACTCAAGGCCACTCCAAACGGGAATGTCCAAATAAAATCTTAGTCCAAGTCTAAGTCAGGGGGTGGGGAGGCCGTTCGATGCTCACTATGTCCTCAAGTTATACCGTCCCACAGCAACGGCCGCTCACCCAAGTGAGCGGTGGCCGCGCGAGAGTACTCAGATCCCAGTTTCACGCAGTGCTCGCACCACGGCGCGTAGAAGTTGATGAGCAGATAGCACGCGTTGTTGACCACCTGGTCGAAGTTCGATGGATTGGGCTTGAAGACGTTTGGCTGGACAGTGATACCCATGGCCTCGCTTTCTACTTTGGCCAGCATAGTTGTGTTTGGCTCAAATTTTGGCTCCTTGAGCTTGTCCCCATCCTCTTTTTCACCCTCCTTGCTCGACGAGGAATCATCAGCCTTTTTGTCTACCTTTACGGACTCGTCTCCCTACTCACCTTTGCCACTGCTGCCCTCCTCACTCTTGATCTCGCTTTTGGTGCCTTCCGTGTTTGTGAGCTCCTGTAGCCCAGGCTTGAGCTGGGACTTGTGTATGTTCAAAGTTGGTCCTTTCTGTCCGTCATATGCATCGAGTTCCTGGTTTAATTCTCTTCATGAAACATCCCTGCAACCTTGAGGGTGGAAACCAAAACTGCGAACCCAGCCTTCAACATGAGCACCTCGATGTGTTCGAAGTTTCGCTTAGTAGATACCACTTTGTCCAGCCGGTTGTTGGTCACGGTGAGCTGCTGCGGATCCTTCACATTAACAGCGGAGGAACCGTCCTCCTGTGCGAGGTGGTTGCCCATACCATGCAGCAGCGGTTGCTTCAGGAGCCATTCTCGCAACTCCTTCTCAAAGTCTACCAGTCACTCCAAGTGGGCCAGACCACCATCCACCTTGACTGCAGGTAACAAATGCTCCAGCAGCTCCCACTCTTTCTATTCACACTCGGGCAACAACCTCTCTTCCAGGCTCTGAATTTCCTTCGCATGCCTGGCTTTGAGTGTCTCCAGCTCCGTGCTCAGCTCCTTGGCTTGGGCTTCGGTTTTGCATTCATATGCCTGCTTGGTCTCTACCACCTCCCAGTTCTTGATGTGTAGGTCGTCCAGCTTGCAACGAAGCTCCTCTACACTGGCCTCTTGCGCGTAGGCAAGCCGCTGCTTGGCCTCATCAGCCTCCGCCTTGCGCGATAGCTCGCTCACCTCCCGGCTGCGAGTCTGAATGGCCTTGGATAGGCGGGCACGCAGCTCCTCGGCCAGGTGGGCCTTCTCCTCGCAGCAGTGCTTCAGAGCATCCAGGCTACGCCGGTGCTTCGCCCGCTCCGCCTCTAGCTCCATCTGGTGCATCTTGCTCAGTTCCTTCACTTTCTCCTCGGAGGCATAGCGTTGGTTGGCCAGCTTGCTGAGCCTCCTGTTTGAGCTGGTGCCGAAGTTGCTGGCACACAATTCCTAGGGTCTCGGCCTGCCCCAGGACCTGAGCCAGGCGAGCCTCCGCATCGTGCCACCCGTGCTCCAGGGTCTGCTGGTGGCAGTGCTCCAGCTGCTCATCTTGCGAACGGACTCGTCCACGCAGAGTCCTATGCCTGCTGCAGCTCCACCTCCAGCTGGTGCACCCGCCACTGCAGCTTTGCCGACTGCTCTTCACCAAGCTTCTGCTGGGCCTTGAAGCTTTTCTCCTGTTGCTGCGCCTTGCTCAGTTGCTGATTGAGCTCCTGCCTCAATTCCTTCACCTTGGCAGCGTGGTGCGCTGGCACTCAGCCTCCAGGTCATGCTTCCGCTCGGCCAGCTGCCTCCGAAAATGGGCCTCTTGCTCAGGGACAGCGGCAGCAATGTCCAAAGCCACCTTACCTGCTATGTTCAAGTCGGCCGGCATTGGGCATTTAATCTCGCGCCGGAGAGCTGCCACCGTTCCAGTGCGGGCAGCCAGTTGGGCCTCCGATGTGTCCAGCTGCTGGGAGATAAGATTCAGGAAGCACTGAGCACTAGCTTCCAGCTGCTGGGAAGGACCGAGCCCCTCCAAGCGCCTAGGCCTAGCGGTGCGAGCCTCCAGGTCTTCGACGCCATTGGCTGGTGGTGTACACCGGTCGTCCGCCACGTCGGGAGCTTAGCTGTGGGAGCTTGTGTGTCTGTGGCATCATCCCACCGCTGCCACCAAATGTTACGGGGTAGGATGACACTCAGGAGACACACGTAGTTACTGGCACACTACAGGCTCCATTGTCCTTCTCTTCTGTCTCTTCTCCTATCCATGCGCTTCTTCTTCCGCACCGTACAATATATAGACAATTAACTTTAAAAATCAGCATTTATAGGCATTCTGATTATGTATAGTCTTCTTCTGTTTCAGTGCAAGCAAGGTCCTTGCTATCATCATCCTCACTTGAAGGACAAAACAAACTGTTGTCTTCAGTATAACTCAACTTTGTCGCATTGCGCCTCTTGCACTCTGCTGTGTTCATTTGTGTAGTGACTAGTTTCTCCATTCTGGCCTAATAAAAGCAGTCAGCCCTTCATTACCTGCACTGTCACCTCACGCCAATTCAAAACAATGCTTTGGATGAGCCCTTCTCATCTTAAACCGTAATTGGAGTGCCAGAAAGCACATGACAATCTGGACTTGCCATGAGCCAAAAATGACAGCCGCCTTATGATGAGCCTGCCTTGTCTAAGTCCGCTAGGGGTTAAAGCGGTATGTTTACGAGTGTGTGAGATAACATTGAGGCACAGTTTAAAGGATTAGTCATAAGGAGAGTAGCAAGGTGCTTGTACGTGAATGCGGATCCGCAAGGGGAGCCATTTGGTACTGTAACGTCATTCCTTTAAGGGCCTGCCAAATTTTTTATGCTGCCAGTAGTAGCTGCGTAGGCTAATGTAATGGCATGGATGTCTTGTGGACTGTTCCAGTATATAACTTCGAAAGGTAGTTTTATTACAACTGTGAATGGGGTAAGGGGGAACTAGGTTGCATTTTATAGTGGCTACTGCTGTTGGTTAGCTGCATTTGCTTTTTTTATTTCCTTTTCATTTTCCTTCATCTCCATTTCACACACTGACAGTACTGCTTCTTGTTTACTTCCAGCAACAAAGTGACAGCCTTGTGTTATCATAGTCCAGGAAAGACGCTTATTTCAGCGGGTGAGGATTCAATGCTGGTTTTCTGGAACATGACAACCAAGAGGATAGAGGTAAGTGCTCCGGGGCTTGAGATGTAGTTGTTCGCATATGGAAATAAATTATAATTGCCTGAATGTAGCAACAACCACGATTGTAACTCAAGGGCTAGGTTTCTCAGTGCAAAACGAAAAAAAAAAAGGGGGGGGGGATGCATTAATTAATATGCGCTGAAAGTTGGATACACGTTAATGAACGAAAGTACCGAAAAAGTGCCATTCTTTTGCCTTGTCTTCGTTGCCATTCTTGCTGCAATTATCATAGGCATATTTTTTTAGGTAACTAGTTTCCTCCTAGAGCAGTTCATTCTCACCTCTTATTAGTGAATTTGAAAGGGTACAGTCTGAAATCTCACAATCTTAACTGGAGGAAAAAGTGACTTTTATCCTTCAGAGGACCACCCTTGCAGCTAGTGGCGTTGACTGATTCTCGTGACATCGTAGATAATCCCCGCAAACCTGCTAGCATGACAACACAGTGTGGCAGGAGAGAAAAAGGGTTCACTATCGCTGAATTGATTAGATTAGAAAATCAGTGGACACCATTGGCTCAAGGGCCTTCTTTGAGGGGCTTTTGCCGCTTCTTCTTGAGTTGTATCTCTTCTGTGGAATTTATGACAAAGCCGTGCACATCATGCACATAAAGAACGTTTGTACTGGGTTGCCGTCCTTGCTTACTTGAGCAGGCCTACTGTGTTCAGGTTTGCTTATGGTTAAAAAATGTTTAGGTAATCTGTGTGTTGAGATAAGGGCGCATACATACGATGCTCTGGTTTCATCACTAAAGTGAATGTTCATGGAACATGCATTGCTCCTAGAAACACCACTGTGGCACAGTTTGGATGAGGTACGATGACAGAATTGGTGTGCAGGAATAAAGGGTATAAAATATGCAGTACAATTGTTTGTCATGTTTTATATGGGCGCTTGCACTGATGGAAATTTTGAAGCGTGCACAGTGTACTTCAGTAGAACTTCGGTGATATGAATCTCATGGGGTCACAAAAAAATTCTTATCATCAAAACAAATGAAAATAAGTATGCAGAAGTATAGGAAAGGCATTTGCGCATCTCTGTTTACGTTCGAGAATGTTTATTGCGGTCGTGCGGTCACAGCTTGGCACTCGTGGTGTGCTGTGTGACGGTGACGCACGGGCCGCGTGCCTCCGCGGACTTCTCGCGATGCGTCCAGCAGGACAAGAGATGGTGGCGAGCCAGCAGTGTGGTGCCGCAGACTGCTCGAGATGCATACAGCGCGACTAGCGGTCGCGAAGTCTGCAATGTGCGGCCCGTGCGCTTCTATCGCCGCGTGCGTCGCTGCAAACCTTTCACGGCGTGGAAAACACGATTGCGATGCTGGTGATGTGTGGTCCGCCCACCTCCGCATACTTCTTGCAGCGCGTACAGTATGACTGGAGATGGCAACATGCGGGCCGCGCGGCATCACAAACTGCTCACTGATCGCGATCGCGGAGCCAGTGATGTTCGGTTTGTGTGCACCCGCCACGTACGCCGCCACCAGCTGCGGTGGTTGCGACGTGTGCGGTTTGTGAGCCACGCGCTGCTGAAAAGCTTTTCGCGGCGTGAGCCCGACGGAAAATCGCGCCGTTGGCAAGGTGCGAACCACGGGTCACCAAAAACTGCCCGTGATGCGCACATACAGCGCGGCTGGCGATTGCGGAGTCAACGATGTGCGGGTAGTGCGTAGTGCTCAAGGTTGCGGTCGCAGTTCGCGGTTTCGTATCATCCATAGTGGCGCGGGAGAGTGTTCGGATCATCCGAAATTTTGCACATTGTACACAGTGCAATCTGGCCGGGGAATTTCGCGAATTCGTATCAACCGGATTTGTATCACAGAGATTTTACTGTACTTCACTGCCACTAAAACCTGGTGCGAGCTTGCCAACCATGTCCATTGTGCATTAAAAAAAAAAAAAAAAAAAAAAAATGTACAGGTGTAGTGCAGTGAAGTGGGGGCTCTCAACTAGACATCTGGCATAGTGCTAGTTGCAAGAGATTATACTCGAGCCCATGTTTTGGTCTGCTGTTTGTGAATGTGTGCGTGCTTTTTGCCCAGACGCCTGAGTGGGGGGAGAGCGACACGTGCCAACGGTGTTCCCGTCCGTTCTTCTGGAACATCAAAGCTATGGTGGATCAGAAAACGATCGGGATCCGACAGGTAAGCGTCACACCTGGTTACCCGTGCAGTTGTTGAGTACATAATCTTGCATTACATGTGCTCCATTGTTGTGATATTGAAGGGACAGTGAGGACAAATTTATTGTTTTTGTTCTCATTAAAGTTGTGCTATTCTTGACTTATTTGTTCGGCAGAAGGTGGATCATGAGTGGTGTGTTAAACAGCAACCGAAACGAAAGCTGCTACTGAACGGGCATTTTAGCTGCAGGCATACTTGATTGCATTGCGCTGGAATTGCTGTAGAATGTGTAGATCCTGTTCATGATCCCAACAGTGAAGTCATTGCTAAGTGAGAACTGCGGACTGCATTTTAGTTATTCCAGTCCCTCAGCTTGTGTGGTGTGCTTTTGACAGCTGCAACTGAATCGGCCACCTGTGGTGGCACCAAGCATCAGTTTGCTGTAATTGTCATGTTGTTTGTGTCTTTGGTACAGTATCATAAAAGTGAAATAGCTTTTGCAGTATGAAACTTGCCTCAGTATCGAGGTTTATAATCATCTTTTTTCTCATATGTCTGTAAGTGTGAGAGGCCTGCTTTAAGTGTCCCTGGTCATCACTATAGTATAGTTGCATAAAAGGCCTGTGGTGGCTATACATGTCTTATTTTGAAGGCTTTTCTAACCCTAACCCACTTCATTCTGTCTGAGTGTCTCATGGATGATGGCTCATTGTATAGTGGCAGTTTAAAATGTAAATACAGTCAAATCTCGATATAACAGATCACGCGGGACCGCAAAAAAATTGTTTGTTATTTTGAAATACTGTTGTAATGAAAAATCTTCGGTTATAAGCCAGCGGTCAAATCTAGGTATGAAAATGACATACTGTGGCAGTAAGCATGAGTGCAGACAAGCGAAATCTCGGATGAAAACTTTGCACTAACTTTAAAGCTGATTTATTTGAGGAAATCAGTTTTCTTCTGGCGCGTGCGCGGCGAAAGTACGGACTTTGTCCACGGACAAAAAACATCAGAGTTCGATATGACCTCATTGTCAGTGTTCCCCGATTTTTGGAAATCTTATCTCTGTCTTTCAAAATGATCACGGTGGTCGATAGGGCAATGCTAGCTGTCTGCAGAGGCCGATTCGCTTTTTCGCTGCGCTGATTTCTTGCAGCGAAAGCTGTTTTCCTATCTTCTTGGCACCTTCGCTGCTGCAGTCATCATTAGGTCCATACAAACTTCACAGTAAGATAATCTGCGACAAGAAAAAAAAAAAAAAAAAAAAAAAAAAAAAAAAAAAAACTTGCACGCGCAAATGGCACGAACGATCTACCGGTGAACGATGCACAACACTGCAAGAAAAAAGGCAGGTGGCCAGGCCTGATGGCTACTGCATATTAAACCACAGCTTTGTGCTGGCGCCAGGAGCTGCCACTAGAAGTGCTGATGATGATAGCTACAGCCCACACATCCTACGCACAAAAACTGGCTTGTTTCACGCGAGAGTTGCGGCACTTAAGGAGGGACACTGGTCTTAAAGCCATTTTCTTTAATTTTTGAACTAAAGTGATGAAACTTGGCACACGTGTGCAGTTCCTGGTGCTGATTCCAAAAATATAATTAGTTTTTCTCTGAACCAATTAGGCGTTGAGATAATTAAGAACAATGGTGCACTTGCTGTGAAAACAATAAGAAAAAAACCACTTCACAAAAACTTCTTATTACTAGAATATATACTAGAATATATACTATATACTAGAATGAATAAGGAACACAATGTTGCAAGCAGATTTTTGATTTAATGATTATTTTTCATTTTATTTCACATTGAAGTTTAGTAGTCGTAACATGGAAACACAGTGGTCACAAAAAGTGCCATTTAAAAAAATTTTAAAGCAATAATTAAGAAATCTGCTTGCAACATTGTGTGCTCCACATATTTGGCTTAATGCTGAAACAAAAATCATTGCTGTATCTGCAATGGGTGTTGAGATATCGCATTCACCAACTTGACAGGAGACCAAAATTCACATCTTGAGAAAATGAGAAAAACAAACGGAAGTCATTTTTAATCACTAAAAGTAAAAAATATGTACATGTCAACTACCAGACATTGTTAATATGCCCCAGGGGCATAGTCATTTTGAGCACTACCACCTTTGTGGCGCTTTTTCAGAGCACGCTGCAAATTTTCTGCCGATGCACGCTTGCTTGTAGATGCAACGGACCGAAGCTTGTCCTTTTCTACCATACGCCGCACACTTCTCTGGCCAGGATTCAAACACAGCTCGTTCAAAATTCCTACCGAAGTCCTTTGGTACCCTATATTAAACTTCAAGACTGCTTCTGCTACTGCGGCCTCAACACTGAAGAGGGATGCGTGCCTTTCTTTTGGTGCCAGTGCCCATATGAGAGAGTGCAGGCTCTCATTATTATTTTGGGTTTTTCCCCTTGCACATCGCTCAAGGAGCTTCTTGTCAGAGAGGCGCTCATAAATTGGTCGCAATGCCTTGCATACATGACTAGGAAGGCTGTAGCGGTGCCTTGGGGCTGGCTCTCCTTTGGCACTGGCAGCATTTTGCCGGCACCAGGAACTTGAACCTGTTGGGCAAAGGCTGTGATCCGACTCCTGATCATTTGATGTCACATGATAATAGGTAGCCATCACCGCTTTTGCCATTTCTTCTATGTTGCCACTGTGGGACTTGAGTGCCCAGCCATAGTAAGAACTTAGCTTGTTGACTAGATCACCAGTTAGTCTGCCTTTACCACCAAGTGGTTCCGAGCCTGACCCTTTTTGTTTTGACAGCAGATTGCGGAGAGCTGTCCCCATCCGCTTTTGAACATGGTTAATGCAATCTTCTTTGGTGACCTCAACGTAGCCATACACTTGGTCATCTTTCAGGGCGAGGAAGGACCGGCTGTCGCCGTCTGACAGCACCGTTGTATATCTGAGGTTGTGCTTCTAGAGCGATCTTCTAAACAGGATTAGGGCTGCTTCTACTTCCATCTCACCAGCCTTTTTATCAGTATTTTTCTGGCAGACGTGGCTTGCTCTCCATTCTTGGTACGTGGGGTCGTCCACTTTCGGTCCCCGCTCACAACCTGCGCAAAAATTGCTCAGGACAACGTAGTCTAGGACAAGCCCCGTAAAAAAGCTCGATGACAGTGCCGACTCCGATGTGGGAAGAATGCCCACGAGTCATCCAAGTCCCATCGTAGGACACGGCTACGTTGCCAGGATTGTCAACGTTAGTTCATCGTACAGCTTCCGGACTGACTCCGCGCATTCAACGGTCACTTTCTCAGCTGCACGCGTCGCGGCAGGCGTCAGCTTTTCTTTTACGTAGCTCTGCCACGTTTTCGTGTGCAGTCCACGATGGGAAATATTCATCGCGGCAAAGATGTCGTTGAATGCAGTCCGCTGGTTGCCGGTACTTTGCATCGCGCGCGCAGCCAGAATGTTCACAGCGAAAGGATTTACACTTTGCTTTCCGTCCACACGCGGCGAACTCCACGCCGATGCCTTGTCGCCGCAGTTGACACATGTCAAGAAAAGCTTGACAGCGAGGCCGTATTCGCGATCACCTCGGCCGATTTTAACACTCCCTCCACACGTTTTACACTTTGCACCGTCAAGAAGGCTGTTGATCGACTCGATGCAAATCACGGCGAAGCTCGTCTCATCAAGCGGGCAGATCGCGGCATCGCTGGCGGCAAAGTCTGTCTTACGTTTCGTTGCTGGCGTTGAATCCAACTCCCGCAGTTTGGCGTCGGCTTTTCTCTTTTCACTTGCCAGATCGGAAGGCGTCAGAAGCGTTGTATCGTGACGAACGCGGCTGACGACGTCTGAAGTGTGCTCGCTTGACGGGCCCGCTAGGCCTAGCTGATCCGTAGGTTCGTCGACACGGTCACTGGACGCAGGAATCTGCTCGTTTTCGGCGTCTCGCAACACCAAAGCACCTTTCTTAGCATTGCCGATCGACTACTTTTTCCTTTTTTTGCCGTATTTATGACGCATCGCAAACTTTCTCGTTGGCGTAGACATCGCTGCGAGATCTCCGAGGCGTTCGAGGCTGACAGCACTAGGCAAGATGGCGTCTACGGGCACGGCTCCGACTGCCCTGACGCGCGCAGCAGACGACGCGAGACGCGAACGGCCAATCACAGGGTCCCTTTTTGTCACATGCACCGAAGCAACGAATAGGAACGTGTGCTGTGGCTTTTTTTCTTTTCTTTGTTTGTACCGAACCAATGAGCGAAATGACGCGCAGGAGCGCGAAATTTGAAGGCGAAAAGCCACTCTTTCGAAAGAGACCAAGATCGCCGTGAGTGCGGCCGTGGAACGGAAGCTATACTTTTTTGAAAATGCGCTATTTTAGTGAAAACATCAGCTTGAAATGAGCCAGCCGACTTGTTATAAATTGATATTACGCCTCAAATATTGACACGAGAGGTGAGAAACTTGGTGGAATCAGAGAATAATAGTTGTAGATTCTAATACTTCAGTTTTCTAAAAATTGATTTTTGGGCGATTTTTCCGCCTTCAAGACCCAAAAATTCGCGAAAAAATCACTTTTTAGAAAATGTGATTTTCGAAATCCATAGCTAGGAAATCCATAGAAATCCAAGTTTTTCATCTCTAGGATTGGTATTTTAGTCACAATGCCAATTTATATTATCGATGTCGCTCGAATTTAGGCCGAAAACGGCCCCTGAAACAGCCATTTTCCACGAGGCGTAGCTCCCTCTCTATGTGCGGCACCGTAGCCATCTTGGTCTCATTCGAAAGAGCCGCCTTTCATCTTCAAATTGCCGCCTCTATTTACATTCGTCCATTGGTCGCATAAAAAATAGCAAAAAAGAAAACGTGGCATTTGCAATTTCATTGGCTTTCGGGGTGCACATGACGATAGGGCTTCACCGCATTGGTGGAGCTGGCTGGCGACGTTTGCTCGGCGTGCCCGAGCCGCGGGGAGACGGCGGAGACATGACGCCGGCCGCACTTGGTTCCGAACCGCGAGGTGCATTCACGGCAAGAATTTGTGAAAAAGAGAAAAAAATTGTTGATTAATTATCTTAAGTGATGGCCTGCACTGCCTGTGTACACTCAGGCCAGCGAAAGTTGTGCACTGAACGATTGGGTGTAAGAGCCTGAAGTAGGCCTAGCGTGTTCCCCAGCACGGGAGACTACTACTGCCCGTGGTCGCACCAGCCGCGACACAGTGATATTGCAGGCCGCAGATGGGCAGAAAGGGAAGCTCAAAAAAAAAAAAAAGCTTGAACACGCGGCAACGAAGCAGTAGTCTGATTGTTTTCGTGATGATGACGGTAGCGCGGCGGACAGTCCGCTTGGCGAGGCGGAGCTCACGATCGTCAGATCTAAACAGTTTGCCTAGATGGCAAAGTGTAAAAAATACGGTGCCAATATCCCCTTCAGGCGCGAATTAAATTTTCTGAAAGGAAAAATTTTTCCTTGTGTTATTCATGATCAGTACACCAGACAGAAGTCAAGTGCAAGAAATACGCCAAAATTTTCATATTTGAGCCCATTTTATTTGCGTCCACGTTTGTGGACATGGCGCCTCAAAGCTCCTACATGAGTGCAAACACTACAACATTTTCTTGTATTCTCTACTAAGTATGAGGAATGAATAAATGTTTTACTCTGAAAATACCTAAGGTACAGAAGAGTAGCCACTTGTTCAAGGCTTATGAAATAGATAAAAACAGTCATTCTGTGACGACAGGCAAAGAAAAATTCCGCATTTACGGCAGCGAATGCGGCTCTTCGAAGTGCAGCCCTGGCGTCTGCATCGTTGTGCGTTTGGTATGCTCATAACCTGGGGCCAGTGGTTGGTGCCATCATAGCGCGTTGTGCTTGTTGGCAATGGCTCTGCATTGTGAGGCTTCTTTTTGATCTCTTGTGGGCCTTCATTGCTCGGTTGGCCTCGCTTCTTTGGGGGTGCTTTGTTGCAGGCGACTAAGCTATTAGCCACATCACTCTGAAATGCGAGCAAATCTAATGTGCTTTTTTTCGGCAGTTGCATATTGTTTGCATCTCTGATGTACTCCAACCAACTGTTGCAAAGAGCAAATGAAACAAAATGCGATATTACTCGCACCGGCCACTTCCTTGTTCTTGTGCGCAGTGGGTAGAGGGACATCAAAAAATCCATCTTGTCGACGCCTCCCATGTACTTGTTGTACTCGAGGATGACTTGAGGGCATTCAATGTCGATGTGTGATTTAGAAGACTAGCTCCACCTTCGTACAGTGCCTGCTTCGCCTAAGCCCACGGCGGTTGAAGCCATGTTCACAATACCGTTGTCATGCTAGCGCACAAGAACAATGTCACCATTTTCTGAAACCTTCTCATCAGAACTTCCCTTTCCTTCCTTCTTTAATTCTTTCTCAGTTTTCATAGAGCAACCACACAATCTACCACGTCAATGGTTTCTTACTCGAGCGAGCGCGCGTGCCTCGTTTTCTTGTTCCTTGTCCTCGTTTTTCTCGTGCGCACAGAACTGTGTCTCGTAACAATATTTTCGGCACTAAGGCGCCGTGTCCACGTTTGTGGACGCGCAATTCTGAGAGCCCACCGAAGCATTCCTTCTTTGCCTATGGTAATGAAATCCAGCATGCCCCTTCTACATTACCTTACTGGCATATTTCACATGACAAATTCCGTTTTTCACAACCATTTGGAAAGAGAGCACGCGAAAATAAGATCAACTTACTCGCCGCGCCGTAAAATGTGGAGACGTCCATCTTGACTTCTTGTTTACAAACACATTTCGATGTACCTGCGACAGATGGCGCCACATACTTGACAGGGAGTACCTGCAACAGATGGCGCCACATACTTGACAGGGAGGGGCCAGTTGTTTTGTGCACCAAATTCAAAGGTGGGAACACGCCTTGCGAGCAAGCTGCGACGACATTTGGGTCGCGTCCACATATGTGGACGCAACGCCTGAAGGGGTTATTCGCGTTGAAAAAGGTGAACGTAGATAAGAAATCGCCGTCAAATTTCTCCCATGCGCAAACTGCGGGACACTTCTTTTTAGAGCTCGCTGCACGTTTGCGTCGATCAGACCTCGTTCATAGTCCTTAGTGAATGCACTTGCTTCCCGTGAAATGCAGAGCACTGGAAAGCAGCAAGAGCTCCAAATTACATTTCTTTTCCGCAATGAACGTTCCTCACCGCGGTCTTTATGCAAGGACGTGGCAAAATGACATACGTTAAAACAAAAAAAAATGTTGCCACCTGCATGTGGCTCGCGCAGTCGAAAAAGTGACACAAATCAAAATGAAAGACGGGCTTTTGGACGTTTGAAAACAAAGATACTACATTCCTGGAGGTTTCTAGCTATTCTAAATTGTAAATGTGTTCATTGCACCAGTGAATGTCTGTTGAATACCGTATATTGCCAATTATAAGTCTACTCCAATTATAAGTCGACCCCCCAACTCGCGACCCTCTTTGGGCAAAAAAAGTTAAGACTCCGAATTTAGGTCGACGCTGCCGCACCCTGCGCCTAGCTCGCCCAAAAAGTATTTCACAAGGCTGAGTGATAAAGAAACATTTATTCGTTCACGAAACATCTGTCGTCGCTTGTGAGGACACGGTCGCGATCATCATCTTATGAGCCACTGCTGCCGCTGGTCATCAGAAGCGGTGCCAAGATGCCGCACGTGGAGAACGTTGGTAGTCCATACCAGGCATCGTTGACTCATTGAGCCACTTCGCCCAAAGAAGCTCGCTTCAGTCTCCCTGTTGGTGTCTTTTGGTGTTCTTGCTAGAGCCACACGTTGTAGAATACACCTATGCGGTCTTTGAATGGTTTGTTCAGCGCCACAACCAGTGGCTGAAGAATAGGTGTCAATCCGCCCGGAATGATGATCAGGTCGCATCCCGCATCCGCTACTGCTTTTTTCACACGGTCGGTTATGTGGCCGCGGAAAATCCAGGATGAGCATGCTGCGGGGCTTCAGCAGTGCCCCCGGACGCCTGCACCACACGAGACGAAACCATTCGAGGACCATTTCATCATTAAAAAATCCCTTCTCATTCACCCGCACGATGACTTTTGGCGGGAACCTTTCCTTCATCGGGATCGTTTTCCTCTTGAACAGAAGGAATGTCGGTAACTTGTGCCCATCTGCCGTACAGCACAACATGACCGTGAAACGGTTGTGCGTGTTGCCGGTTGTCAGCAGGCGGACCTGGCAGCTCCCCTTTTGCGGACACGGACCTATTGCTAGGCATATCAAACCAGACTGGAGTCTGGTCACCGTTGCTTATTTGACCAAGCAGGAATGAATATGTTGCCCGCAGGTCATTCACATAGCGCAGAAAGCCTCTCAGTTTTTCTTCGTAGGCTTCGGGCAACCGTTCGCATATGGTCGTTCGTCGCCTCAGGCTTAGGCCGTTCCGCTTCATGAAATTCGTCACCCACTTCTTACACACTTTAAACTCTGTACGCGGGATACACATCTCCTCCACGACAGCACGTGCCTTTGTTTCTATGTCATTGTAGCAAACACTCAGGCTTTTGCTTCTCTGATCGTGAAATCTCAAACTGCCTCCTCAACGGCAGGGTATTGTCCGGACTTCGGCCAATGAAAGGAACGGCGTGTAGCAGCACACAAAAAGCTTACTTCTTTGTTTTCTCCAACCTCTCACGCACTTTTCTGAGATGTTGAACTTCCGCCCTGCTTCGACATTGTTTTTCAACTCTGCGTAGAGGTTGACTTGCCGCTTGAAAGCAGCGCTGTACTGTTGCCGAGGTTGCAGCGGCATCTTGTAAGGCATCTGTCGGGTGACACAAACCACATACACCGCTGTTAGCTGTCTCGTCGGCTAGAGTCCAGGTGGTGTGACGAGAAGAAATGGCGAAAGGCACACAGCGTTGCACAACAAGCGAAAATGCTTCTCGGCTCATGTGACTGGTCACGTGTGATCGTTTTGGATTGGATTGGATTTGTAGCTGTCCCATTTGTATCAAACATTGCCAGCCTGCCCGGCTTTGTCCGTTTTTTTTTTTTTTTTTCGTGGAACGCCCACGGTTTGTCGATAACAAGTTGCTATCGTATTAAAGCAAACCTTTAATGCATATCTCAATTAAATTCATGTTTTTTTTTTTTTTTAAGCAGATCCACTTTCGCGTTGTGTCTGACAACTTTTATGAAATTACGAGCGCACGGGGCGTGATATTATCTGCGACTCTGCCGAAATTACTTTTGACCCTGCATATAAGCCGACATTAAGACTTCGCATATATGTCAACCCCTATTATAAGTCGACCCCCCAACTTTTGGAAGGACATTTAAAAAAAAAAAAAAAAAGGTCGACTTATACGCAGCAATATACGGTAAGCCCCCGTTTCTTTTTTGCTCCTTTCTCAAAACATGCATTGTCGACCACTTGCAGTTTTGCGGCCTTAATATCTCGGCACCTATTACAGATAGAGTAATAATTTCTTTTTCAGCATGAAGCCAAATATTGTGGAGCACACAATGTTGCAAGTAGATTTTCTAATTTCTTATTCAAAATATTTAAAATTGCATTTTTTTTTGTGACCATTATAGTGCTATATATTGACTTTTTAACTTTGTTATGCAATAAAACAAGAAATATTTGCTCAATCAAAACACTGCTTGCAACATTGTGTTCCTTATTCTTTCTAGTGTCTAGCAATGTGTTCATCTGAAGTTTTTCGTCAGTGGTTATTTTTTAATTGTTCTTGTAAGAATTAGAGTAATTGGTGTAATTATCCCATGAAATAATTGGATTGCAAATGAAATAATTGCAGTTTTGGAATCTGCACAAAAAACTACACAAACCCACAAAGTTGCATCAATTTTGATTAGAAAATAAGGAAAATAGTTTTAAGACCAGTGTCCCCCCCTTAATTTTAGCCGAATTCGTAATACTGATATTCCTTGATTATACAGGAAAAAATAAAATACTTATTTTATTATACGCTATATTGAAATTCGTAATTCTGAAATATTTTTAAATTGAAAACAGAAAGCCTGTTGGGGATTTTTTTAAAAATATGTTAATGTGGTGTTAGTAGTAACGAGATTTGACTATATGTGCCATCCCTTACTTAGAGACATTAGGCAAGTGATGTGTCTTTTATGGACATATCACACTGTTGCTTCTGTGGTATCATGGGTGTACATTTTCCTGTCTTTTGCTTTCATGCCTGGCAGCTCGTAGAAAGTATAAGACTGAATTCGTAATCCTCTGTGTTGCATTGCACAAAAAAGGTAAAAATTACAGCCGATTTGCATAGCGAATGAAACGTGAAGTAGGTGCACTAGCACTGCTTACGCCTTTTTATTTTTTCTATGCATTTTTACACTTTGGTGAAGAGCAAGAAAGTGTGCTTGAAGGCGAGCGCCCCTTACGTTAAGATATGGAGGTGAGCATAAGCTGCTTCATGATGCGGCGCGGAGTTGAGGTTTAGGTAGTACCGCGCATATACGTCTGCTGTCCATGAAGGCTGAGGAAGGACGGCGCGAGGGGAGAGAGGCTGAAGTTGAGGGCCTGCGAACAACACACGACTGCTCAGTCCAGAGTAACGCATGCTTGCACACCACTGCCTGGTGGCGGCCATAACTGCCACAACTGCGATACGAGCCATTATCTCGGAGGCTGAGGCTGTGCAGCCGCTCCGCCTTCTCATTGACTGAACTGCATAACAAGCGCGCCACCACCTTCTCTTTCGTGCTTCAAGTTCATAGAGAGAGAAAAAGTGAGAGGGCAGCGTCAGACAAGCGTCGGCGAAATCTGTGATTGCGGCTAGTAGTGCTACTCACTACTCCCCAGCAAGCTCTAATAAGCTAGTGGTTAGTGGGGATGGTATGTAGAATCTGTGAAAAATGTATTTTTTTCGATTTGTCATCAAGGAATAGTACGACACTTTCAAGAACATGCTTCTTGAACCATCGGCACTAGAAGTGGTTTAAAAATCCCACCGAGCATACCTAACGCTCTTGCGATAAGCGTTCAGGCTCGTAGTATACAGTAGATTGTTTGCATTGGACTGTGGTATGTAAAACTGATCAAGCCCTTTTTTTTTTCTTTTTGCTGAAATACCTTGATGAGCTAGTTTATTTGTATGCTTAGTCCTTAGTTTTGCAAGTAGGTAACCTTGTGAGGGCTTCAAATTGTGCTTCCCGTACTTTTCTTACTGAGCATTCTAAGCAGCGTTTGCAATAGTTGGCATATTTACATCTGTCAGCCGTCTTCGAGCATTGCTAATGATTCAGTTAGCAATACTTTTCAATACTTTAGCGCTGCTGAAATACTTTTCGAAACAGTTTTTAACCGTTGCAGCTATGACAGCACTCTATGCCATGGCCAAATAGTGCCTGGCATCCAGGATTGTAATGCCAGTCGGCTGCTGTCCGCGGTCCACGTAGGCCAGGGATGCACTTTCTGTAAACGTGCTTCACGTTTTTGATGATGCCAGCATCCTAGGGTTGAAGGTGGCTTGTCGTGTTGGCCGGAAGGTACACCAACTTGATGTTCCGCAGCGACGTGGTATCCTTTGGATGCATGGTGCACTCGTCTGAAAAAGGACTTTTTGCGACAAAAATTCTTCAAAATTTACCTAATGTCATCTACTCCTTACTGTTTTTTTTGTAGTGGCAGGGCAGGCACTTGATATTTTTTGGCAACAAGGGTTGCAAAATTTTCTGATAATCTACGGCTTCATCATCTCGCAGCCATCCGAGTTGCAGCACAACAGCATGGTGAGGCATTCCTTGCTCCATTTCCCGCAGTGGCAAGCATCAGCTTTTAGGCTCAACGTCTTCAATGTCTGTACCTTGAAAAAGTGGCCTGCTTCATTGGTATTGAAAATGTCTCTAGGCTCACAGCCGTTGATAATAGCCGCCACAGACTCTTTCCACTTGCCTACGGTAGTCGTGTCCACGCTTGCAGCCTCCCCGTTCGCAGTTCGGTAGGAAATATCGTGTCTTCTCTTGAAGCGGTCGACCCATCCATTTAACACAGTGAAATCGTCGGTCCCAAGCTTGTCGGCTATCTCCCGAGCTTTTTCGCACAAAATGGTGGTGTCAAAATTCGCACCTGCAGCTCTGGCATGCTTAAACCATTTGTAAACAGCCTCATCAAGCTGCACGTGCCCCACACCGCGGGCTTGCTTGCTTTTGATGTCGAACGATCGGGCGTTTGCTTCAATGTTGCTTTTCGAAACAATAGGTTTCAGGGTGGATGGTGGGAGTCCCAGTTCTTTTGAAATGCACACCCGCTTCCGCGTCAGGTTTGCATCTACATTGCAAAGAATATTCAGCTTCTCCTCCAGCGAAAATGCTTTGCGCTACCCACAGCAATTCATGTTGCAGCGTGGAGCGGTTGGCACAGTGCCAGATGGGAGATAGAGCGGGCGGTACGCGTGTGAACCCAACCATGGTACACAAAGAATTCAGTCCTTGCATATTGCACGGTGCGTCACAGCAGAAAAAGCGACGTGCCGATACGTCACATGTGCACATGTGCAGCGACGATACAGTAAAAGCTCGTTAATTCGGACTTCTAGGGACCGTAAGATATGTCCGAATTATCGAGAGAACAAAAAAAAACACATGCACGATTTTATCTCAACATACCTTTATTACTTAAAGTAATCACGGATGCTTGTCTGCTTTCCCGCAGAAACCCGCGCGGATACTATTTTCCTCAGTCCTTCCAGGTGCTCAGCAGCGCGCATGCCATCTGCAGTGCCCCAACAAAATTCCTTTAACACAACGAGGGCCTCTGCTGCTTCCTTCACAGTGCGAGGGGGCCGAGACTGCTCCTCTCATAGCCCCTCTTCCTCCTCCGAATCTTCGCCGTGCAGTATGTCCCGAACAATTTCTTCCTCAGGTAGAGAGCTGGCTGTAGCAGCGCCGTCATCAATGCTGATGTAATCGGCGAGTGTCACCGTATCCGGCAGCACACCTCCGAAATCCGGGCAGTCATCTGCATTGTCGTCTGGCGACACTTCTGCCACTGTGTCATTGCAGGGCTCAGGCAAAACGAAGCCACTGTGTCAAAAACAGTTAGCGATGACGTGCGCAGGCGTGTTCTTCCAAACGTAGGCAAGAATGTTGACCGCGCTTAGAAGATCCACGTCGTACTGCTTACAGACTTCATTGCACAGTAGCATGCGTTCCAGCACGCGCCTGCGGTATTTAGTCTTCACATACTGAATTATACCTTGGTCCATCGGTTAGAGGGCCGATGTAGTGTTGGGCGGCAAAAAAACAACTTCAGTGTTGTTCAGTCCGGTGGCACTGTTATGTGCACTACAGTTGTCAAGGACAATTAACACCTTGCGGTTCTTCGCGGAAAACTGTCGGTCTAACTTTTGTATCCAGCCGCGAAGAATTTCCGATGTCATCCAGGCCTTTTTATTAGCCCGGTACTCCACCGGAAGAGCAGGCACGTTTTTAAAGCACCGTGGCTTTTGTACCTTTCCAATGACAACAAGCGGCAAGCGCTCTGTCCCTGTCATGTTTGTGGCTAAAAGAACGGTGACTCGTTCTTTACTCCTTTTTCCTCTGATGCAGGGATCTCCTTTCATTGTCACAGTCTTGTCAGGCAATGGCTTAAAGAAAAGTGCTGTTTTATCAGCATTAAAAATGTCATTTGGATCATATGCTGCGATATGTTCCAGCAGCTGAGCGTTCTTCCAGTTGTTGGCAACATCTTCGTTGACGGCACCTCTTTCGCCGCACACAGTCTTGAAAATGAGACCATGTCTGTCCCTAAAGCGCGCACACCACCCTTCTGACGCTTTTAATCCATCGATATGCATCATCAGTGCAAACCTCTTGGCTTGCGCCATGATGAGGGGTCCACTCAATGGGAGGTTTGCATCACACGAGTTGACCACCCACCGAAGCAAGGCTTCTTCCAACTCCGGATGAGCTGCTGTTCGCAGACGCTTTCTTGACGCTTGGAACTTCTCGCTTTCGAACTCCTGAAGAATCTGTTCTTCATTTTTTACATATGTGCTTAAAGTACTCCTTTTAACGTCATATTTTTTCATTGCTTCTTGTCGGGAGAGCCCGTTCTTAAGGGCCCGCAAAATTGCCACTTTGGTAGCAACGTCCTTGGCCTCGTAGCTCTTCGGCCGTTTCGCCGGTGTTGTCATCGGGGGCGAGTGCGGTGATACCAGCGCACAACAGAGAAGCAAAAAAAATGAGCCGCACTAAAGCGAGCAGTCTTCAATACAACAGCGTAGCGCACCGACAGCAGCAAAACGACAAAATGGCACCGCCAGTAACGTCGACTCGTGAAAAAACAAGAAAAAGCGCCCATCCGGCCACAAGTTGAGCAAAGTTGATTGATGTCCATGGCGATGCTGCTTTTGGGTATCGCTATTGCGCCGCGTTCGTCTTATTTTCGTTTTCGAGCCTCGGTAGCTGCCCGAAGTTGTCCGAATTATCCGTTGTGCGGTCAAATCCGTCCAAATTAACGAGAGTTTCGTCCCATAGACTCCTATACATAATTTTGGGGACCAGGCATGAAGGTCGAATTATCCGATTTTCCGAAGTAACGGGAGTCGAATTAACGAGCTTTTACTGTAATGACAAAAAAAATAAATCGCTGCTGCTGACGGTGGTGCAACCTGCCCAACGCCCTCTGCCTGATGCAGTGCACGGGCCGCTAGATGTTCCAAGCTAAGCCAAATCAAGCTGCCTTAAAAGCAAGCATGGCCATCGTCACTTGTCACCTAGGCCCGCTTGGGGAGCCAGTTCATGACGTAATATGTGGGAACATGCCCAAAGTTATGACGTAACAGCAAGGTTTCTGTTGCATGGAACCTTATGGAAGTCATGCCGGGACTCGACCACAAGAAAGTAGCAGCCAGGAAAACGCAGCACCTGGGAATGCAACAGCAGGGTTCTACTGTAAGGGGAGACAACTTGGGCCAGGAGGCGCAGCGCCACTCTGTGCGCTAGGGAGCCTTCATGTTGCACCGCGGCACCCGGCTCAGGGCGGTGCCAGCCTTTGAAGGGGCACTTCCCACCGCCCGCTAAAGACCAGTGTTGCCAGTTGAGCTAGTGGCGCCATTTTGATCCCCAACTGAACTGACGCGGCTGGGCTAGCCAGGCACTCTTCATGCAGGAGAGAGTTGGCGCGTTGGTGCTCGTATATTGCGGCGGCCCGACCTTTTCTTCATTGCTCATAGCGTGAAATTTTAGTTGCGCACTGCAGTGAATATTAAGTGATAGCTTATACAGCTCGTTCAGACGAAAAGTCGTTGGCGCAATAGTAGCTGCAGTAGGTAGTAGTAGTCTGCAGCAAGTGTCAGAAATAATTGGGGGCTGCATAAAAATCGTATATGGTAATTTGTTGTTCTAGGATTGATGATTTAAGGAAATAAAACAGGACAAAACTGAAAAAGGGGGATTTAAAGGTGTTAAAATGCTCACAATATAAAGCCAATGCTTGATGATGCTAATTTAGAAAATTTTGAGTGTAATTAAAAAAAATGAAAAGGAGAAAAAAGGGAGTTCAAGGGTATCAAAATGCTTAGAATGTAAAGCCAATTCTTGATGATGCTAATTAAAAAACTTGGAGCATATAATTGGTCAATCGATTGAGAGAAATAACTAAAAATGAAAAATTACAAAACAGTGAGGTTAAAAGGTGTGAAAAGCCAAGCAAAGTCTAATTAAGTATATAATTGATCAATTAAGGAATAGAAATAATTGAAAAGTGAAAATTAGTAATGTGGTTTCATAGGTGTCAGAATGCTCAGGGTGAAAAGCGGATGCTTGATGATGCTCATTAAAATTTAGTGTAATTGACCAATTAATTTAAATAACTGGAAAAATGAGAACTTGGACAAAGGGGGAATTCAGTCATAATAATTTGTGACTCACAGTCATAATGCAAGGTAGCATGACTCAGCACTTAACAGAGTAGCATACTGTAACGAGTGGTCTAAATAAAACATTGTGTATTCATGACTCTGTCATAATTGTGTATCATGACTCATATTTTCGTTAATCAGAATTAGCTGATTGAGGTTATAGACAAAGGCCGGCAGAGAATGCTGCAGTCACACTTATATAAGCTATCCCGTGATATGACTTAATGAAGCCTAAAGTTAAAATGTTATTCACAATTAACGGCTATTAACTAAGACCTGCAATTAGTGTACTGGAGTTGTACATGCCGTGATATATGACTTGACAGTGTAGACCAAAGTTGAAGTGTTCGTCACAAAATAACTAATTATCAGCTATTAGCAGAGACTGGTGACTATTGCATTGCATTGTACTAGATATAAGTTATCCTGTGATATATGACGACCTTGTAACCTTTTCAAAACCTCCGGGCAGCGCCGCCACTTCATCTGCTCCGCGCTGCATTTGAGCTTTTGTTTACGTGCGCGCACGCGGTTGTTGGTCTCCTCCTTCTGCTGCGTTCCAGCCGCCGGCGCGTTCAAAGAAAGGGGGCAAGAAAGAAACAATTAAAGTACAGAGTGCTTTCTCGTACGATTTGTATGGTAAACAAAAGTGGTTGTCGGCCCTTCTTGTTAAAGTATCTCGTACCACTTATATCTTGCACTGCTTTCTGTCCCTGGCGGTGCCAAAGCACCCGTCGTGGAACTGAGTCGGCCTCAAACAACAGATATGTGAATTGTTCTATCCTCATGTGCGATCCTGCTTCGGGAGCTCAAAACTGCGCACTCGCTCGAGGAGATTACTGAACTAGGGATTGCACAGAGTAGCTTTAGACCAAAGAAGGTAAAGGTTTCCCTGGAGAGATGTTTCCGTCTGCATGGAAAGTCGTCGGGCATTTCCTCGCTGTTCGTCTCGTGGAGAGAGTGAAAACTGCCGCAGGAATGGCATGCCTTAGCTTCCGGTGAATGACCCAGGTTGTTAGGAACCAGTGATCGTTAACGGTAGATAGGTCATTGATTTCGAACAGCAGCACCGCAGCAGCGAATTTTCTCTGGCCACTGTCGGCAGAAACCAATGGGTAAGGTGATGTTTTGTGCCATTGTAAGGAACATGTCAAAAATGAGCCGAAGACAAGCACTGTGGCGCCTGTGTAATCGTTACCCTGCTGAAGTAAATAGGCCATCATAGATGGCAACGTTTTGTTTCGTTGACCTTGTTGGGGATTGCCTAAAACGTCTGTCCCCAAAGAGTTGAATGGCTCCTTTCAAGTGAGCAGTCGCAAAGGGAAGGGAAACTCCCCAACCGGCGCCTGGAGCACTCGTTGCTTAGTACACAAGTATCAATGATTCTCCGCGAGAAGGCTGGACCCTTCATTCTTTGAGCAGCATGGACAGGGACATTGGGCCTTCCGCATTATTCTTTGCTCTCCCATGCCTTAACAACACAGGAGGTGCCGCCTCGGGTCGCCCAAAATAGCTGTCGCTTGCATCTTGCCTTCGTGTAGTAGGTCTGCGTTCATATATACAGTGAAACTTCATTATAATGAACAGTTAAAAAAATCGGAAAACAGTTCGCTTTATCCATAATTCGTAATATAAAATTTCGTAGCAAATACATGCAAGAGCAGCAAAATTCAATCTGAGAAGGCACAGCAATTCGGAGGGTGCCTACTTGGGTCACGTCCATTTATTTACGTGCAAAGAACTGTGTTATCGCGGCCTTCTTTTTGTGTTGATCGCGTTCCGTATCACGGCCTGTTCCACAGTTTGCAAACACTCAACAAGGGCGAACCCACTGCTCAATAGCACTGCAGTGGCAGCGCAGTAAATCCAATGCAGCAAGCGCTTCTTCTGAAGTCGGAATGTTCTCATTGTCTGCCGGGTGAGCCTGAGCTACGTCTGCGGGATGGTCAGAAACTTCCACAGTGATTTCGGCGTCCGTCAGTACAGCCGTGGTCGCCGCGATGTCATCGTAGCCTACAAAGTCCTTATTGTTGCGGTCATGTCACCAAAATAACGCGAAAAATCGTTCCAGGCCTCATCGAGCTTGCGGAGCTCTGCTTCTGCTTCGTCGGGATCGTCCCCATCGTCACTTGATGCTGGAACAAAACCTGCGTGCAGAAAGCAGTTGGCAATCATTTCGCCTTTCACGCTGTCCCATGCCGCTTTAATGCTCCCAGCAAGGCTTCACGAGAAGAGTGTCAATCAGTCTCCTCCCGTAAACTGCCTTGAAGGCCCTGATTTATCTCGAGCTTGGTCTTTAACGTCAGTGCTGCTCTTTTTTCACATTCACCGCCATCACAGCACTACGCACACCCGCGCACCACACTCGACCGAACGACCGATACAGAGTCTGCCACGCCGCGACGCCGCTGCTAACACTAAAACCAAAAAACGCGAAAGATGCAAAAACCAAAAAGGCAAAAGCAACATTCGATCGCGCCGCTGCTGAAGCGGCGCTGTCAGCGATTGTGAGATGCAAACGATTTCTCATGGCCTCCGAGATCACCTGTGCGTGGAGGTGATCTCGGGGGCCATGGATTTCTTTAGCTGTCAACTCTCAATGCCGTCGTGGCATCTGTGGCACTGTCAGCGCCTGCGAGGTAGTCCTGAACGTTTGCTGCGCCGCACAACACGCTTGTAGTGCAACGAAGCCTGCCTCCTGCTATTAAAGTGAGGTTGTGCTTGGCGTCGCGAAGTTCGTAATATCCGTTTTATGCCGAACCGTGTTTGCTATGGGAAGTTAAAAATACATGTGTTTGACAAAAATATTTCGGAAGAGTTAGATATATTCAATAATTCGTTATATGAGTGCCCGTTATATCGAGGTTTGAGTGTATATATATTTTTTTTTGTCTCTGAGCCTGCTAAAAAGCGCCCTTTGAAAACAACGTTCGCGGCGATTGATTTTCAGGACCTGAAGCAGCGTGCAGTGATGACAGTCTGTCAGTTAATCATAATTGCTCGCTTTCGAAGGCACCGATAAAAAAAAAATGTTTCTAGCCAGCCTCTCTGCCAGCCAGGGAACCGAAAAAAGCGAAAATGAGAAACCCCACTGGCGAAGAGCGCCGGCTTTGCACGCGTCTGTACGTGACTGTTCTTCCTACTCCTCATTCTCCTTGTCATGCTCCGCGTGCATGCACTGCTGCGCCTGACACGTGCTCCCATGTGGGCAGGCTGCACAGACTCTACAGACGGTTCTCTGCTTGGGTTCCCTATTGATGTTCCTGTCACAGGTCACTTTCAAGTTCCCTCCTTTCGTCGATCGCTGCTGGAACTTTTTTTTGTGTGCTGCTAGCTATTACAATGCACCATTGCCTGTGTCCAGTAGCGTTGCTTGCAAGCACAGTGTTCACATTCACTGCCTTGTGCCCCTCTTATGGTTCAGTAATAAATTAGCCACACATTCTCTTTTGAACCAGAAATTCCTGCTGCAGCAGTTACTTATCACTGTCTTGTATACAACACAAAGGAAGGTTGTTGACATGCTTTATCGGCACTGCGTCAAGTTACTTATGCTGAAGGGGGCTCTGCCATTTGTGCTTGATGTAGAAGTAGACGCGTCCAGGTGACAGTGAGTGGAGAAAGTATGTGCTCTCTCTTGTGTTGGTGTGACAGAGTCGTGTTTGACACACCACCACTCACAAGATGTGCCTGTGTTTCTTCTCTCCCGCTAGCACCACTGTCGCAAGTGTGGAAAGGCAGTCTGTGACAAGTGCAGCTCCAACCGGAGCTGTATACCCATAATGGGCTACGAGTTTGACGTCCGTGTCTGTGACGAGTGCCATGTGGTAATCACAGATGACGAGTGAGTTTCCTTGGCCTCCTGTTATCACATAACTATTTTGGAATCTACGCAGTAGTGCATGCAACTAACACTGCACAGGGTTTCCTGTCCCAAAGCACTTCCTTGGGCTGTGACGGACACTGCAAAGGCAAATTTTTAGCGAGCTCTCCGCTCCTGCCACAGTGGTTTCAGATTGATTTTTCTCTAAGATCTCTGTTGAAAATGTTGCCAACTTAGTACACACATGCACCTAGGAAAAGGTTTTCTCCTGGCTTAGTATGAACATAGGTTGCATTGATTTGAGATCAGTTTGAGATCAATTTGAATGCTTACTTGGCTGGATCATGGATCTGCTGGAACAAACAGAGCAGTGTTGTTGCACAGATGGCAGAATACTGGTACAAAAAGGTACTTTGTGGGACAGCATGCAGGCAGTAAAGTAAGCCTACAAGTGGCAGTAGTGAATCAATGCCTAAGCATCTGCAGAGTACTGACAGCAAAAGTGACAGCAAAAGTCTGAGAATAACTCGTTAAAGGCATTATGTGGCTAAGTGGGCCAGGAGCTGGTTATGACAGCTAGTTTGATGTCTTCTGTTGATTCCACTGCCAACTTTCTGGTGCAGTGTTTAGGCCTTGATTGTGGTTCACCATCCATACCACTGATGTGCATGGATGATGTGATGTGCTGTCAGGTGCAAGCACTCGCGTTTGTATGGCGTGCTGCCCTCATGGCACCTTTTGTGTTTACACCAAGATGGAGTGCCGTGCATTTAAAATACATGCGAAATTTAGATGAAAATTTTTTATCTGTCTGGACAGTATGTGTTTGTGTTGTACATTATATATTACTTTTGCTTACAGAAAAAAAAACTGATTGTGACCTTCGTTGCTATGCATGGTTTGCGGTAAATCTCCCTCGTGATTTCATTCCTCCGTGCGATTGCAACGGAAACTCAAAAGTTGATATCTTTGTTTTTGTTTGGACGATAGCGGAGGCTCATGAACGTTGATTTTGATCTTTATTGATGCTCTATCAGCACTTGCTCAGTTATTTTATTTCTGACTGCTGTCACTTTTGTGTTCAGTGTGCATTTTTTTTGTTTTGTTACAATATTACTATTGTTGCCCCTCCTGCTAGGGCCCATCAAAAGGCCTGCAGTACATTGTAAATCAAAAATAAGTATGTAAAGAAAAAATTGCGCGCATTTATTAAGAGTACTTAAAAAGAGTTCGATATTGCCAATATCTCATAATATCCATGTTCATTATATCGAGGCTTGACTGCATCATATTTTCGTAGTATGCCAATGAAGCTTGGCTTCATTGGTTGCTCTTTTTACCTCTGCATGCAAATGTTCTTGTGTGGTTATTTTAACTGGTTTAAAGTATCTTAGCAATGGGATTAATTCATTTGGCATCATGGGCTTGGAATTTACCACAAGTTTATGCCTTTTTTTTTTTTTCAAATAGAAGCACAAGTGTGCAGCAGTCATTTTTGGGCACCACCCATGGTGGTGTACAGTGTGTACAGATAAGCATTTTTGGTTTGTACTGTTTACGTACTGGCACAGCACTATGTGCAGATTGTGAAGTGTGGCTCCACTTTCAATTTCAGTCGCACCTCAATGGCCACATTCCATGATGCGAAGCACGCGATTGTGCACATGCACTTGGACCTGACGCGTGGCCATCTCTTAACGACAGGCACAGATAGGATCATAAAGGTGAGGCTGGCGTCTCTCATTTCAGTGAGTCGATTTCCAATTTGGTTATTTCGTGCACCACACAAGCGTTGTTAGGACACCCGCGTGCAACGATTGCTACATTGAATTCTTGAGGACAGAATGATGGAAGTAGAATGCACGTTTCATCCATGTTTCACACGGGGTGCGGATTATGTCTGCACTATAGTGAAATTTGCAAATGCTCAAGCAGATGTTTGTAGACAACCAACGCCACAAACATGGGGGGTGACCATGGACGCCGGGAGTATTGGTGGCACTGTTGTGTGCTATGGTGTACGGTTTACTCATCACGCCATTCGAGAACTGCCTCCCATGTAGAGCTGTATAGTATGTCTACCTTGAACTAGTGCATGTTTACAAGCAACCGTACACCATAGCACACAGCAGTGCCACCAATACTCCCGGCGTCCATGGTCACCCCCCATGTTTGTGGCGTTGGTTGTCTACAGACATCTGCTTGAGCATTTGCAAATTTCACTATAGTGCAGACATAATCCGCACCCCGTGTGAAACATGGATGAAACTAGCTTCATGAAAAGCTTGTCCAATTTGGAGAAATATCTAGCTGATAAGTGCCTGTGTGAGGTTGTGGGAAGTATGTCCGGCACCACAGCACACATTTATTGAGAAGTTTTATGACGATATCGGCTTCGAGATGATGCTACATACTTTTGCAAACTCTTCTGAAAAGTATTTGCTAGTTAAGTTTTATGACGTATCAGCTTCGAGGTGATCCCCGCAGGGGGCACCTGTTAAAGCAGGTGTTTGTGTGTTTTGTGCGACACCACGGACCCCGAGCACCCACGCTTAGCCGTGCGTGGCATCGTCGTGTCTGGGGAAAAGGGGATCCTGGTGGTTGAGCCGATGCCGAGTGTTTGGACCTTTAAGGCCCCTCGGCGGAGGCAACACACCACTTTGGCCCACGCTTCCCATAGACGACACCTCCGGGCTGACCCACCCGGGGGAAATCGGCAGTCGCCTTTTCCTGTTCTCCCCTCCATCTTTCACTTTCCTATTTTCTTTCTTAGAACTGTCCTGTCCTCTCTTACCTTCTTCATTTCTTCCTACTTCCAGGCGGCGAGGGTTAACCTTGTGTGGCTAGCTACCCTGAGTTACGCCATATTGGGTTATAGTTGCGGTGTACAGCTGGCGTGGGCAGGAATAGACAATTTCTGTCCCGTCCCCTCGTTGGGCTCCATGGTGGGTGGCTGGCACTGCAGCTGAAAAATACACTTTTTATGGCATCTAAACACCTTAACCCCGATCGTCCTCCTTCTAAAAGGGGGCGCACCGAGACCACCATGTTCTTCTCAAAGAACATAAACAACTTTCCTCGTTTCCACGTGGTCCACAGTGACCACGAGGAAATCACTGCACGACTTGTGTCCCCATTTGTTGTTTCTCGAACGTTGACTGAGGCCATTGGCCAGGGCTATAAGATAAAGAAACTTGGAAACGGTGACCTGCTACTAGAATTAATATACAACCATCAGTATCAGAAGCTAAGTGCAGTCGAATCATTTGGAGAAATACCGGTACAGATTAGCCCGCACCGATCACTAAACACTGCCCGAGGAGTCATCTCTGATGATGACCTTAGGTACGTCAGTGAACAAGAACTTCTTGAAGGCCTGAAGGAACAAAATGTCACAGATGTTTACCGGATAAAGATCAGACGAGATAACAAAGAGATAGAAACAAAGCACATTGTACTCACCTTTGCTGCAAGCACTCTCCCAGAATCAGTCGAAGTAGGCTACACAAAGATAAAACTGAGGCCCTACATCCCTAACCCACGCCGCTGCTTCAAATGTCAGAAATATGGCCATGGCTCTCAGAGTTGCCGTGGCCAACTCACATGTGCAAAGTGTGCCTCGCACGAACACCCTACAGACAACTGCGAAGAACAGCTGCTTCTCTGCTCAAACTGTGAAGGTAACCACCCAGCTTATTCACGCTCATGCCCATACTGGAAAAAAGAAAAAGAAATAATTACACTGAAAGTCACCGAAAACATATCTTACGGAGAGGCACGAAAGCGGCTTTCTCTCCCTCAAAAGCCACACTACTCCGTTGTGACGCAGCAGGGCGCGGCATCACAGCGGTCGTTGGCACCTGCCCAGGAAGCACACAGTTCTTCCAGGGCAGCGCCACCTGCGCCCTCGGTGGAGTCAGCTAGCGCTACTCCACCACCACCCGCAAAGCTGGCTGCGCGGACCCCCAGGTCAGCCGGCCCAAAGGCCTCGACCCATGAGTCGAGGCCTAAAACTGACAATCCTGTGCTTTCTGCACAGTCGTCCACCGCATCTGAAGATGCGATGGACACAACTTCTTCACCCCAGCTGCCTAGGCGGCAAAGCTCACTGGAGCGAAAAAGAAAGGGAAAAGTCCCAATAACAGGTCCCAAGGACCTACAAACCTAAATTTAAACTTGTCCCTTAAATAACTTTTAATTATGGCGCTCCTCATTTATTGGAACTGCCGAGGACTCTTTAAAAATTTAGATGATATATATGAAATTCTTGCGGACTATCAGCCAAACATACTTTGTCTGCAAGAAACCCATTTAAAACCAGCAGACTCAAATTTCCTTAAGCAATATAATGTATTCAGGAACGACAGGCAAGGCAGCTCTCACTCCTCTGGTGGCGTTGCCATTGTAACACAAAAATCAATCCCCTCTCGAAACATCTCACTCAACACAGACTTAGAGGCAGTGGCAATCAGAAGCTTAGTTTATGGCAAAATAACAACCGTATGTTCCCTGTATATTGCTCCAACTTATAAGCTAAGTAGCGAAAGTTTTGAAAAATTGATTGATCAACTTCCGGAACCTTGGTTGCTGGTCGGAGACTTTAATGCTCACCACCCATTATGGGGATGTACAAGAACGGACTCCCGAGGTGTTCTAATCGAAAAATTCTTATTGTCCTCGGGATCATGCTTACTAAACACGAAACAGCCAACTTACTACAATATAGCTTATAACTCTTACACATCCATAGACCTAGCCATTGGCTCCTCGATGTTCCTGGCAGCTACAGAGTGGACTGTCATTAACAATCTATACGGAAATGACCATTTTCCGATCTTAATAAAATATACTGGGAACGGAAATGAAAATGTGTCGAATCCCAGAAAATTCAAAGAAAATGCAGCCAACTGGAAGATGTTCAGGGAACAGTCATCATTGGCCAGTTCATCAGTTACTGACTTAGGCGTTGATGAAACTCAACGCTTAATCACGCTGCACATCATAGAGGCAGCAGAAAAATACATTCCACAGACGTCAAGTAAGCCACGAAATAAACGAAGACCCTGGTGGAATGCAGAATGTAAGACTGCTCGTGAAACTCAAAACAGGGCATGGTCGAAACTACGCCGATACCCCACAGCCGAAAACCTAATAGCCTTTAAGCGTGCAAAGGCAAATGGCAGGCGTATTCGACGCATCTCCAAGCGAGAAAGCTGGTCATCATTCCTTTCTTCAGTGAACTCCTATTCTGACGCACACAAAGTTCACAACAGGATAAGAGCACTTAAAGGATATAGCACAGTCCCAACGCCCCTTGTCAGCACCAGTGGTGACTCTCTTGAACATCAAGCAGACACACTAGGGCAACACTTTGAATACATATTCAGCTCAGCACACTATACAGATTCCTTTTTGCAGCACAAGGCAAGAGAGGAGAGGAAGCACATACATGATAAAAGGCCATCCTCAGGAGGATACAATAGCCCATTCACCATGCAGGAGCTGAAGATTGCACTAGACACATGTGGTAACACAGCTCCAGGTCCTGACAGGATCACATATGGAATGCTCAGGCATCTGTATGTGAACACTGTTGAAACCCTACTCTACCTGTATAATAAAGTATGGGCCACAGGACGCTTTCCTAAAGCATGGAAGGAAGCGATCATCATCCCAATATTAAAACCCGGAAAAGAACCCACACTTGCTGCTAGTTATCGGCCTATCGCACTAACCAGCTGTCTATGCAAGCTTTTTGAGAAAATGGTAAATCGTCGCCTTCTCCATTTCCTTGAATACAATGGTCTTCTTTATCAAAACCAAGCTGGTTTTAGAGCTGGGCGATCAACAGCTGATCAGCTCATTGCCTTTGAGTCTTATGCAAGGGATGCTTTTGCACATAAACAACATTGTTTATCTGTCTTTTTCGATCTTGAAAAAGCATATGATACCACTTGGCGCTATGGTATCATCCGCGACCTCTTCTCTCTTGGCATCACAGGAAACATGTTGAGCACAATTCGAAGTTACTTGTCTGAACGGACCTTCAAAGTTCGTGTTGGCAATGCATATTCAAAGCAGTACATTCAAGAAAATGGTGTCCCTCAAGGTGGTGTTCTCAGTTGCACACTTTTTGTAGTCAAAATGAACTCTTTAAAAAGCGTGCTGCCAAAAACTATTTCTTGTTCTGTATATGTTGATGACGTCCAGATAAGCTTCAAATCTTGCAACTTGGCCATCTGTGAACGACAAATTCAGCTAGGTGTAAACAAATTGTCCAGGTGGGCTGATGACAATGGGTTTAAATTTAACTCTGGAAAGAGTGTTTGTGTACTTTTCTCTAAGCAGCGTGGCATCAGGCCTGACCCCAACATTACACTGAATGGCCAGAGCCTTGCCTTTAAAAAAGAACATAAATTTCTTGGCGTAGTTGTTGACGAAAAACTTTCCTTCATTCCCCACATAAAACAGTTGCGACTGAAGTGTCTCAAAGCGATGAATTTGCTAAAAATTCTCTCTCACCGGTCATGGGGCACAGACCGCGACTGCCTTCTGAACCTTCTGAATAGTGTAGTTCTATCACGCATTGACTATTGCTCGATGGTTTATGGGTCAGCATCATCCTCTGCGCTAAAATTGCTCGATCCCGTGCACCACCTCGGCCTTCGCCTCGCTACAGGCGCTTTCCGAACTAGCCCAATTGCTAGCCTCTATGTCGAGGCGAACCGATGGTCACTGCAACGAAGGAGACAATTTACTTCTCTAACTTATGCTATGAAGGTACTATGCCAACTGGACCATCCATGTCGTCGGCTCCTGCTTGACAAAACTGGCACAGCACTTTTCTCAAAAAAACCATCTCTAACACCACCATATCCAATCAGAGTTGCCACGCACATTGAATATCTGAATGTTTCGGTTACCAGTCTTCATACAACTTCCATAAAAGACCTAATTGCTCCTTGGGAAATGCACGGTGTTAATTGCGACCTGTCGTTTCTTGAAGTGGGCAAACATGCATCCCCTATTGCCATACAGCAGCATTTCATGTCACTTCAGGAGAAGTACACTTGTGATGAATATTACACTGATGCTTCGAAGTCTGCTCAAGTCTCCTGTGCAGCACATGGGCCACAGTTTTCACAGTCAAAAACCCTGAACAGAAATACTAGTATATTTACCGCTGAATGCAATGGTATCCTTTTAGCTGTGAGACACATTATAGAAAATAAAATACAGACGTCGATCATCTACACAGACTCCCTCAGTGTTTTAAAGTCCCTATCCTTTTGGAAATGGCAAAATAAGAACCCAGTACTGAACTCTCTTTATAACACCCTTATGTTTGCCCATGAACAAGAAATTAAAATTACACTGTGTTGGGTGCCAGGCCACCGCTGTATACCTGGTAATGAGGCAGCTGATAGGCTAGCTGCTTCAGCTGCCCTTCGAAATGACACAGACATTGATAAGATAACTTATCATGACCTCAAACCACACATAAAAAACATGATTCGACAACAATGGCAAGAGGAATGGGACGCAGCATCAGAAAATAAACTACACACAATAAAGGCAAAAATAGGCAGGTACACCACAGAAAAACAACACAGATTTAAAGAAGTAGCCCTGTGCAGGCTGAGAATTGGCCACACATACATAACCCATACATATCTTTTAACCAACTCTCCTGCACCACACTGCTCGAGATGTGGTGATCGACTCACTGTCATACATGTTTTAATCATATGTGCACAACTGGAACCAGAAAGAAGACGTCATTTTCCCTCCTTGTTCACTCATCAAATACCTGCACACCCATCCATTTTTATTGGCGACAACCCAATGTTTCCTTTAAAACAGGTGCTTAAATTTTTATCACAAGTAGGCTTTTTACATGAAATTTTTTATCGACGTGGGTCTCAGCCCGCTCCTCCTTGAGAGGACGGATGAGATATTTTAATACATCTACTTATACATTGTGAATCCATTATATATCACAAATGAATTTTAGGCCCTATACACCATTGTTTTTAGCGATATCACAGAGCGAATACATTTTTAGGCCCTATACACCAGTTTTTTATCCCTTCAAGAAAAATCACAACTATTCCATCATATAAACTTGAGTGCACCATTAACCTTGAGTTTGGCGCTCTTTGGCCTGAGTCGCCCTTGCGCCATTAAAATCCATCATCATCATCATCAGCTTCGAGGTGATGCTACATACTTTTGCAAGCTCTTATGAAAAGTATTTGCCAATTGTTAATGAACGGCTACCTTCCAGGTGTACAGTTTGGATGAGAAAAATTCTTTTAAAAATAATTTCTTTACAGGCATTTGTATGGGCTGTGCCCTCAGCTGTTATGCCCCCCTTCTCCCCCACCAAAAAAAAACATTAATGCGACTGCATCTTTCTTGCATCACTGATCTTTAATGGACTCTAATAGAGGTGAAAGTGCAGTAGTTTAAAAATGAATGAAATTCCAGGGTGTGAAAAAAGTGATGCACTTTTCTTTCACAGATCTGGGACATCAGCCACATGCTGTAGTCAACCAAGGTGTGCCATGGAGAAAGCAGGGGCTGGATGAGAAAAAAAAAAAAAAAAAAAAAGTTACCTTGCTGCTACACGTTTATTTGTTGGGACTGTGTTGCCATTCTTTGTGCTAGAAACAGCTGTTTTAGGGAGAGTACAGCCGGGAGAAAATGCCATCGGTAGTCTTCCACCGTATGTCCCTGGCCTCCTCCCACGGGTCAACTCTTCTTTGCAGTGATGGAAGGCAAAGTCACTTCGTAGCGCGATGCAAGTGGGGTTTGGCCTCTGACCCTGTCCTGCCCGTCGCGGTTTTGTTCTGTGTTGTTTCCATGCCTGACCTGTGCACAGTTGCAAAGTGCAAGGCAAAGATCGCCTTACCAGTGGTGCGATGGGTGGGTGCAATTTGCGTTAACCCTAGTGGCAATGCTAATCACGGCAAGAGACTACCCCCGCGCAGACACCGTATACATACTGCGTTTGTCAGCGGCCAGTGTACACAGCCTATGTGGGTGCTCTATGCAGGCATGTTTCTCCTGTGTGCTGTTGAGGGGCAGTTTGCAGATTTTGGGGAGGAGGGATGTATGTGCACATACTAGTGTGTTTGTACTACACCCGCGTGCAAGGACATAATTTTCAACCATTATCCAAACAAGCAAAACTGCCAATGGGAGCGACTGCTTTGTATAGAGAGTAGTCACAGCACCAAAGATGCCACGCTTGCTCTCTTTGCTTTTAGACTGCGCATAATACTGGCTGTGCAGGTGGGCAGTGCAGGTTTCTTGGCAGCTTGCACTGCCCCGGCTCGGTCTTGTGGAAACGAAGTCGACTTTGTGCACCTTGCTCTGTCGGTACTCGGGAGGTCCACAGCTGTCCTGGTGGAGCAACGCACAGTTTGTAGCAGGGCTCAGGGGGGGCACCTGCCCAACACTGCTGTGGTGTGAACTCGCGCAATGCAAGGTAGTTCTCGGCATTGGCATGATCCACCAGATGTGAAGCAACAATGCTCCGCATGCACGCATAGTCTGCAGCCATTGTTGTGGTGTACAGTGCTGAGCGATATATATATATATATATATATATATATATATAACCACAAGACTGCACTGGCAGTGTCATATCGTGTACCTGTAAATCTTTCAGCTTGATTTTGGTTACTATAACTTTATAATGGTAGTTTGTTGCATGGAAGCCTCATTTTGTCTCATGCGCTTGTGCCAGCTTTGCGTCGTACCTTTCGTGCAGATTGCAGATCGTTTTCTCTGGTACCCTGGGCCACTTTTGAAGATGTGATTTCTCCCTGAGAGGCATGGGCAGGGACAAAGCCATGGTTTTATGGTGCTTGGCTGCAAAGTCGCCCATTTCCTTTGCCTAGCACCTCACTTTTTTCTATGTTGCTAGAATGTCTTTGTTGTGTGTTGCCCGTTTTTCTAGTAACTTGTGTATACGTAAGCAGTCTTTTTGCCATGTCGTTGATGAATGTTGCATAAGGAGGTTTATAAACTAAACACTGTGGAACACTACTGTATTCCAGTGGCTAAAGTCTAGCACTTACGTGGTCTCGTGAAAGCTGTTATATACATCTGTGATAATGAGCTCCTGCAAAGTAAGAAGTGGGTTAATGTCCTTGAATAAATGCCTGAAAAGGAATGAGTCAGTTTTTGTCATGGTGATGTTTATTGGTTTGCTGGTGGTTACGATGGGTTGCATGTGCTAACCAAATCGAATGCAGTCAGTAAGCCATATTTTGAGGACATGTTTCAAACAGAAGTGATATCTACTCTATAGTCCATGAGCTTTCATGCTATAGTTTATGCACACCTCTGAGCTGGCTTTTTGCAGGAAGCATCAAAAGGAGAAAGTGAGGTTCTCCAAATTCTTTTCAGGTAGTGCCCAGACACTACAGAAAACGGGAAATTCTCCTCTGCCACATTCTGAATGAGATTCACTACCTGTTGTCATAGCCAGCACAACTTGTTCATAATTATGGATTTTGTGGTGCAATGCATCACTTATTACTAAGTGTTGGACTTGTTGGTTTAAAAAGAAAAAAGTGCACCAATTAACGTTTTTGGCAATTTGTTTTTAACAAGGGATCTGTAAAATATTCAAAATTTCAGATGTGTCTTTGGATAGTTTGCCCAGGCATTGTGGTTTTACCACAGTCAAATTATCTATCTACGGCACAAACGCAATATCTGAGCAATATATCCAAAGCTGGAGCTTTGCATGTCAAGAAAACACTGAAAAGCATCCATTTCGCTTTTTCCAACACATTCACCATGTGGATCTAGAGGTCTGCATATAATCGAAGTTTTGAGCACAAATTGACATTTCGATGGATGTGAAACGAAGAGGCGTTCATGTGCTGTGCAATGTCAGCGCACCCTTCCCTTACGGCACGGTTCAGGTGTCCACAGAAACAAGTGCGACAGATCTGCACCTTTCCCTTCCTGTGAACCAGTTATTATTATTATTATAAATTGATTGTGGTTATTAGATTTGAAAAACTGACATTTGGAATTTCTCTAAAATGGTACCGAATGCACTGAAAATTTTCTAATCCATTGCACTACGTGCTTTACCGCAGCGATTTACCACGCTGTGTGGTGAAGCATCTTCAGATAGCAACGAGGCCGTTTTTTGAAGAGGGACTCAAAACAAAAAAAAAAATAGTGGAGCCCTTCCGGACAGTGTGCATAAAGTGAAGCACTTGATGAAACCGGACAAAAACATTTTCCGGTTTAATCACAAATGCAGATAATTGTACAGGTGTTCATCAGACAAAATTTGTGATGTAAATGGTTTTCAGCAGTTTGGGCCCATACGATAATTTGAGCCTTTGGTTAATTCATACATATTTTTCTGGTCCCTTCGAGGCCAAGTGAACAAGAATTCACTGTATTGGGGGGGGGAAGCTTCCTTGCAGAATTTTGCATGGTGCTCCTGAAGTGGGGCCCACTCAAGGTGTAACAGGCAAAGTGATCATTTGAAAATCCCGCTTGTTGGGCTAAATTGACCATTGCATAATCTGGGTACTTCTTATGGTCCCTTAAAGGAATGCAAAGAATGCCCCATGTCTTAATTGTAAAAGGACCACTTTCACACAAAATGGAGCTTTTATAAGCCAGAGTAGGACACAAAATACAGATGTCTCCACTGCCAGCAGATTTCGCAAGTGTGTGTGTTTAAGCAAGTCAAGAGTTTGAATTGACCAAGGAAACTATTCTTAAAACTAATCTAAGTGAGTGCATCTTTTGCTGCAAGATAATTTCAACATCACCAGGAACAGCCAGAGAATCATTTCTACTGTAAGCAATAATTGAGTAGAAGTTTGCTTTCAAGTCTGAATTGAAGTTTTACACTACCTATCATGTTATTTTTAGCTGGCAGTTGTCAGTATCTTCATTGTGTTGCTCATTTTAATGCAGTTTTTGTATGGTGCTAAGGCAGTCTAGCATTAATATCTGTTGCTGATACCATTCACTATATTGAAAAAAAAAAAAAAAGGCCAACAACACATGCCTGTCTTTCCACGAAATTTTTTCATGCTGATCAGGTGTTCACCGTTTCAAAGGTATTTTTTCTTCATATTTTCATTCAAATCGTGTAAAGAAATTCTAGTATATTTGCACTCCTAGTTTCAACTAAAAATGGTCATTACATTTAAAATGTGCACCACTGCTTGTTGGCTGGCAATGAGTAGGAGGTATACTCGAACCAAAGAGAAAAGGTATGGAAGCAAGGGAGAAGGTGTTGCCGTCAGAATAAAAACTGGAATTTCGTATTATCTGGCATTCTTCGGCCATCTTGCACGCACCTCTGAAGACTTGAGGGGGGGGGGGGGGGGGCGGGCTAGACTTCTTGGTCAATGTCATCTGCTAGCCTAATGCTGTTCACCACAACCAACCACTTGGGGCTTAAGTAGGTACTCTAATACACATGCGTATAAGTATGAATTTGTCAGAAAAATTGCTTTCTGCATACTGCAGTGGTTGAGTGGCATTTCCATCGCTGCAGTCTTAATGCAGAACATGGATGCCACACCCCCTCGCTCAACTAGGAGCAACAGCACAGAAATGGTGTGGCAGCTGTTTTTGAAATTTATTCCAATTTGAGTTTCTGTCCGACAATTGCATTATTAACATGACAGCATTAATGGTCTTGGAAAACCTAGTGTCGGCTAAAAAATCCTACTTTGCCAAAAGAGGGTTGAGCTCTAATCAAGTTGCACATGGTGGCGTTGCTTAAAAGAAAAATGTGTGGTTCACTTGCTGGAATTGAACCTCTGACCCTTGGCCCACGACCTGGGCACACCAACCCTTTGCCACTAACGGATGCTTGTTCAGCGAGAATAAACTGGGACCTAGTAAAAGCACTATGCCTCACATAGTATGCAGATTACAGTACAGCATTGTGTAGTTAATCACTAATTAGTGGCTCTAATTGTCACTGTCTAACAACACTTAACACTCTTCAGATGGACTTAAGTGTCCCCTTAAGTCATTTAACCTCTGTTAGTTTTCCAAATTCCAATAGTATTTCGATAAGCATATTTGCATGCAAGACTACTTTCAAACTGTTGTATCTAGGGCATGGATTTTTTGTTTTCACCAAATTTCGGCAGGCTTTTTTTTCAGGATGCAAGTACTGTATATTTTTTGCAAGTGGTATTATTTGATGGATGAATTACCACCTTCTCCAAATCATAAAATGTTTTAATCCTGTGTGGCCAAATGTCAGAGTATCTTGGTGTTTTTGTCAGCACGAAAAGGTTATTTGCTATTACCATGCAAGTGGTCGTATTTGGAGCTGTGCTTGTAGAAGGAATTGGTCTCGTCACTTGAGAAAAAATAACGCTGCGCAACTTAAATGAGGTGGCTGACCGAAAAAGGTGCAAATTAAAGCTTCCTTCTTTGGCAGCAACTAGGGTGGCTTCCATGCAAAACAGCTGTGCTGCGCAGAAAATGGTACATCTGAGCAAAAGCTATCATTTCAGTATATCTGTGACAGCCAACGTGAACGTGGTTCAGTTGCCACCACCAATCATAGCTAAAGGATTCTCCAAGTGGCTATTGACTGCACATGAATGCTGTATTATAATAAAAGAAGGCACTTCGTAAACAACGCCATTTACAAAAAAGGAAACAAAAGCTGACCTGAAATAGACACCCAAAAATGTCCACTGATATTCAAAAAGATGCAACTACTGATTGCATAACCTGCCTGTTTGACAAGATGTGGCACACATTGTAAAACATGAAAATTTGGCTATTGAGAAAATTGGCTCAAATCGATCACAGGTGTGTGTCGCTGCTTCCGTAAGGGGGACATATATTATGGTGAGGCTACCCAAAAATATAAAATATGCCTCTGCCCGTGCCACTAGGTATAAAGGGGGACAGGTGAAAACCCAGGAGAAGCATGCATTTGCAGTGAAACCACACGAGGACAGTGGATAGAGTTAAAATGATACACTGAAGAGGCTCACATACTGCCTAAACTACTATTAGACAGCCATGAAGCAATTGCAGGTACCATTTATAGAGAACATCACAAAAATCTGCCGAGCTATATCATCCAATAATACAAGTAGTACTATAATGAGGTTTATCTGGATCACCTTGCAAGCAGTAGTTGGCAAGTTCGATAATGTACAGCATTCAAGTATATAATGCTCGCACAGATTTCGATGTACATTCATGGCAAGGCTAGTGGGTAGCTGGTACCAGTGAGATGTGGTTTAACAGTGTGAACAAGGACAAGCAGGGTAGAAGTGAGAACGCCCTACTTGTCTGTGTTGCTAGCGCTTTTGAACGATGTCTCATTTGTACGCAAACCAACTTGCCCAGTTTTCTGTTCTCCAGGGTAACTGGTGCATTTGCTGTTTGGGTACTGATTATGCAGAAATGGCCCCTCCTGCATTACATCTGTTAAACAATTTCATCGCAAAATTCGTCTCTGGGAATAGAGCACTTAAGCAGAGTTGTAAAAGCTGACCCGATTAGCTGTGACCAGAATGAAGAGAACCGACAGGCCCACACGCATAACGGTATCAATATATTTGCAAAACAATTAACACCACAATGTCACAAGCACAGGTAACTAACACTCTGCAGCCTTTACGTACATAGAGGACATCACAAGTGGCGGTCTTCGTCACAAATAAATATATGCATCAGTAAATACAATGAGCATTTAAGGAAGTAATTGTTGCTGGAAAAAAGCTTGCAAAGCATTCCATTCGAGTGAGCAATAGCTATGCTCTATATCAGAAATATAATGTTCAACTAAAGGTAGAATAATCTGCCCCCCCCCCCCCAGCCCCACCCCCACAATCCCAAAGAAAGAACACCAGCATTTCTTCGTTATGCTAAGAAACATCCTTCCTTCAAGGGGTAAAAAACTAGATGTTAGTGGCCAAGCAGATTTGTTTACAATGCAATTGCATGCATATGTCAAATGCAAACAAACAGGTTGCAAATGCTACTGCAGCCCTCACTGAGACGAAAGTGAAAAAAATTGCAGTTTTAGCACTTTCAGGTTTAGCAATAACAGCTGCATACGCATCGCATGGCAACCATGCACAAAATGCATAGAAAACGCGTTTGTGCCATGCCAGGTACAAGAATGATTGAAACATTGCACCTCATTATACGTAATAATGTGGCAGCAGAAAAAGGGGTCACCCCTGGTCTTGAGCACACAATAGAATGACTAAGTAAGACAGGCCCCAGTGCTGCCAAAGTGGTCACGTACGTCGGTGTTAGCATAATACATAGGCTATGAGAGCCCCAGCTTGCTAACAAAGTCTTCCAAGTTTTTCATGAAAAACTTCTCGTCATCCACGCTGGTCTTGGTCTTGCCAAAGGGAATATGGGGGCAAGTTGTTCTTCTGTCTGCGTGGTAAAGTTCCAAGCACTATCAGTACAGCAGGGTAAGAAACAGGTGACAACTGAGCACTACTCTCGTCCCACATGCAAAGTTGATCAACTCTTAAAATCCGCTTCCAACACTTATTTGTGAAGTCAACATTGCTAGGAAAATAAATGGCTGCTTAAAGGGCCGCTGCTGCAACAGCTCCATAAAAATTTTTATAGCCTAAGGCATAAACGGCTTTTCTAAACATACACACTGAAAACATCACAAACTGCATTAGTAATAAAGGAGTAATTACTCATTGACATCTACCCAAGCGCAGCTATACAGCTTTTTTGGAAGCTTTGTAGTTTAAGAAAAATTTATCCTGGTCTGGGAATTGAACATGGGACCACCGCCTTTCCGGGGCAGTCACTCTACCAACTGAGCTAACCAGGACAGCCAGCAGATCAGATGGCAGGGTGAGAAGCAAACTGATCAGTAACTCGAAGTGGGAACGATGTTGACCAAATATTTATGGGAATCCCCCCCCAAGGTGTAGATTTGTAATAAGGGAGTAATTACAAACCTACTCCACCATTGGGAGATCCCCTAAATATTGTAAGTATTAGCGCATCATGAGAGGTGCAGGTAATTTTTCAAATACACAGCATAGTCACAGTGCCCTTATTTTTTCTGCTTGTGGCTGGTTCTAAAAATTTCACAATTCGAAGTGGTATGCAATGCAAGCCAGTGACGTGCTGTCCTCAGAGATGCAGGTAATAAACGGCTTTAAAAAGAAGGTGCCCTAGTTAATTAGTCGAGCAATGTGCAGGACCTTCACCTATAAAACCATCAGATTTTCTTGGCTGCTTCTCCTTTTCCACCTTTTGGAGAATAGAGTTTTCAGCTGGGGGGTTCAAGCCGCCGAAAGACTTTCTTCAAGTATTCACTTTTCATTGAAATGGTACCTGGTTGTACCTGTGTACTATTATGTAAAAATATTTTTTGATTTCTAACCTGGACAGTCGTCAGTATGAAGTTGCCTCTTTTAGGAAGTGCTACTAAAATGCTATTCGCCGCGAGATCGACCTAGAGGTGGCGCCACCGTCACTCCGGTAGTGTGGATCGGCAGCCGGCGGCGCTCGTAGAAACGCACGTTGCGTAGGTCTGCTTCCGAATTTACGGCGGGTTTGTTGGCGATGAAAACGTGTCTTCTGCAGTATTTCTGCAATATTGCAGACAAATATCCAAGGATTTCGCCAATGCAGCAGAAGAAGAGCGGATTTTAGGAAAACAAAGCACGCAGTCTTCTAGATTTACTTTGCACGTTTCTTGCGCTGTACCATGCTGACACACTAAATGCCTGGGCCTGCCTAATGACAGCTTTGTTTTTCTTATCGACTTTTAAACAGTTTGCGCGTGTCTCATGCGAGTGAGACCGGCGAATTTAGTGTCAAGCCCACGCAGATACAAGGTTCGTGCTCTGACCTGCGGTACTTTAGATTGAATCGAGAAAGCCTGGTTCATTATATCGTACTTGACTCGAGGATTAAGCAGGTTAAATGTAGCATTGGCAGCGCACTGCATGGCAAGTTGCTTTAGACTGAGTGCACATCAACTCTGGCCCCAGACAACCACGCACAAGTATTCCCCAAAAATGAGATCACGCCGACGCCATACAGGAAACCTCGCCGCACAGGAAAGCTGATTGTTGACGTGTATAGCGCTGAGTGGATTGAATTTGCCGAGATGCTTTTTGCGGCCACTGTCATAGAATGTGTTAGTGTATTAATGCATGCGCCACTAACTGTAAATGATTTCCTGAAACCGAGGAAAGTATAAGGGATTTTTGATGTGTGTGATGTTAATATATAACTGTAAATTAGTAGTGTAATTATTTTGTTTTGCAATGCGAATAAATTTCACCGTGTGAGAGAACTTTTACACACTTGACAAAATTTACAATGATCAGCGATTAATTTTCAGTAACGTTAAAGTACAAGCTACGAATTCCTCGCTGCGAAGACATCGTTATAAACTGCGCATGGGCATTGTCATGTTCTGGGAAGCAATTTTACAGGCTGAAAATTTCTTTATCATTAATTATTTAGCAGTGACTAAAACTTATGCGAAGTAAAATATTAGGGTTGCTTCCAAAACAGATGCCGGATAAAGAACTATTTCGAAAGAAATGGAGGTCATCTTATAATGCGACTATAAAAATGTATTTAGTCCCGAACTAAACACTGATATTTAAGCCCGCATGAAGCTGTTTTATTCCCCTTGTCAGAAACGAGTTTTCTCGGAAAAAAAAAAAAAAAAGAAAAGGCAGGCATATTGGTCCGGGTTTAACGCATGAAAGCGGCATCGGCTATGAGGGATGATTGCAGAGGCTGGTTTTGGTGTCGTTTTTTTTTTTTTTTTCATTATTAACACCACATTTACCACGTGGGATTATTTATTGTGCAGTCAAATCCCACATCAGAGGAGCGCCTTTCGAAACGGTTGTGATTGCATCCCCTGTTCTCGAAATCAGCAGTCGAGCGCCCTTACCATTCAGACACTGCGACAGAAGTTTAAAAGCAAAAAAAAAAAAAAAAACAATGCACTCACACAACTCTATCGTGCATACAGACGGCATAGCAGGCATAGAGTGGTCTGTTCAAACTGCATTCGGCTATATGAAGCAGTCTGCGGTGGCATATGTTTTAGTAGCTGCGGTATTCCAAACAGAAACGGGAATATGCGATTTCTGAGCGCTTGCATTACCTTTTATTGACGGCAGCGATCTGTTTTGCTTTGACACGGCAGTAACGACAGTACCACTTCGTTTGAGGCTTGCATGTCAAAGGATCTCAAGCGCCGAAGACCGCGATGGATGATGTCCTAATCCAAGCATGACATGTTCGATACGGACAAGTATATATATTTTTTTAATGAAGCGTGGGGTAATAGACTGTTCATATTTATTTTGCAAGAGGCATGCATATAGGTAAGCAAAAGCTCACAGAAACCACGAAACAAACAAAAACACTCCTGTACACGCCGCATGCGCACGCATAAATCACTGCGGGCTGGCACGCGACGCGAAAACGCATCCACACTGAGTAGGTTTCACCGCTGAGCCGCAAGGTGGCGACTCTGCTCGATCTCGAGGCCAATATGCCAGAAACTTGCACAGGAGCCTACAGTGACGGGAAAATTCAGGTAGTTTGGCTACGGTTGCCCTGAACAGCTTAAAAATAGTAATCTAATCAAAACATTTCTTTTAAAATCTGTTTCAAATAACTTCGCAACAAGGTATGTGCACATATGGGGTGTTTTTTTTTTCTAATGTGTATAGATATGCATTTTAAAAACTATGTAAAAGAAGTCTGCAATGTGTGCAGGTTGGTTGTAAACCTAGGCAGACACTAATGTATAGAGCTTAATGATTAGATAGTTAAGGTTAACTAATATACTTTATATTTTTATTTGAGGGGATGATATATTGTGAAATTGATGGCCATCAACTTCAAAGGTCGACCACCTTTTTTAAATTTTTTTTTTCCGCAGTGTGGCTCAAAATGTCAAATGTCAAAACTATTCATCTGAAAGTTTTTTGAGTTTGCTTTCACACATTGCACAGTTATAGAATGGTGTTGCTAGCAATTTTTATGTACCAAATACAGATGCAGTTTATGTATTTGCTGATGAAGTCAACACGATTTTGGTAACAACACTACACACAGTGATGCCATTTTATAAATGTGCATTGCATGAAAGCCTACTCCAAAGCTTTCAGATGCATATTTTTGGCATTCGATATCTGACCCACATTGCCGATTAAGAAAATTTCAAAAGAGGACTTGCCTTTGATGTTGATGGGCTTCAATTTCGCACTATAATTTTGCACTTTCAAGTCAGAAATAAAGTCGATTTCAGTTAACTGATCGTCAGCCATCACACTTTATCATGGACCTAGTGCATACTTTGCTTTACAATCCACCTGCACAGGCACATCTTTCGCAGGTTTTTAAACAAAAATTGTAAAAAAAAAAAAAATATCGCCCCATGTTGCAATAAGAGCTGAAATTTAGGTCAAACCTATCTCAAATGAAATTTTGTGTTCCAGGGTGTCAGTGAATTTTAATTCTGAAAAGTCGTGTACAAAATCTAAACAGATGTCAAAATGAGTTTAACCAGAGACTTGTCAGATTTCAAAACCAGTGATCTGCTGACTGACCAATCATCCCCTTTTTACCTTTACTGCTACTACTAATACCGCCAAACAAAAAACAAAGGCTTAAAAGTTCACTCTGCATGTTACAAACTTAAAGGGCTGGCTGGCTAACATTGGCTTTGGGTGAAAAACAGCTTGTGTATATGGCAATAGTGTTGGTAGTATTCGTATGACAATTCCATCCACATCAGCAGCAGCAGCAGCATCATCTCTAACATGATGTGCTTACTTAAGCAAGAAAGAAAGCATGCACAGGTAAAATCCACTATCTGCATACCATTATTCAAATGTGCACACTCAAATGCCGTCAATCTGACAGTATATTTGTGGTGCGGTTTTCAAAAATAATTCTTTTTTTTTCATGCCAACAACCACATTCCAGTGTGAGACGTGCTTTGCACAAGCCCAAGCCCACCTTGAAAAAACATGCCGCTTGAGTGTTTGAGAGCTGCCCTAGAGATGGCCAGCCACAGAATGGTGTCTGCTGCCTCCTCCACCGACCGGCACCGCACGGAGACTTTGCGCAGAAGCTTTGGAACAGCTTCCTTCACACCTGCAAGGAATGGTCGAGGCACTGTGTGCGGCAATCTATGCCCTTGCTAAATGTAGAGTCGAAGTGCTGAGTCCATTCCTTTGCTTCCTTTTTTTAACGGCAGTAGTTTGACAAGCATAATTCTTGCCATGCAGTTGCTGTGTTCCATCAGTGCTGCAGCTGGCACCATCTATGGATATTTCTTGCAACTGGACATGCCAAAATAAGTTGTTGCCATCCGACAAACTGTTTTGGTGCGACTAACGCTTAAATGTTCTGTTGTGTTAGAAACACACTTAGAACTATATTATATACTGCACTTAGGAAGAAACTATGAACTGCAACCGGGTACTATATTCCAGTGCATAGGAAGAGCAAGCATGCTTTGGTTCCATACCTTTTACAGTATTGGCACAAAAAGCTGTCGCAGAATATAAACTAGTTTCATCAGACAGAATGGGAAAGAATAGGAGAACCAACACCACAGGAAAAAAAACAACGTAGCGTTGACACAATAGAGACTTTTTTTAGTATAGCGTACACAGACACACGCAGAGGAATAGCGCACGCCGAAAATATTGTGACGTGTACTGCGCATGCGCTATACGATACCAGAGACCGAGCTCTTTCGTACGATCGGCCGCCAGCGTATGCCGAAACTTGAGTTTATCGTGCCCAGCCCTCACGTACAATGGGAGATCAGTGTTGACAAGATGGCGACGTCCAGGCCGCCCGCTTCAGAGTGAATGTGTCTTCATTACCGCATTACAGGACGCGCTGCTGCCTATAAATGGCACATGGAGTCTTTGCTTTGCCTCGTGTAGCATTCAGCTCAAATAATTAGTGAATAATTTGTTTTGTTTTTTTATTTTGAACGGCGGCATTGCAGTCCATTAGCCTGACAAGTAGTGTTGCTTTGTTGGCCTGGCAACGCCATGAAGTGGATCGCCTTTGCTTGACTGCTTACACGTGTGTATCCGTAAAAATATGCTTGGCAGTACGGAGCTGAAAAGAGGCCGGTACTCACCATGACGGCAATACAAGGTAAAAGTATTCAACACGGGAATACCAACGTTGGGGAGTACGAAACTGCCGCAGCAAAGAAACTGGCTAAAATTGCGAGGTGACTTGGCTAGATTTGGCTTGGGAGTAAAAGAAAAAAAAAAAAGCTTGAATGTGTTTTTTTTATTTTAAATCTAGATGTCGGCACTGTCGTTTGCGTTCGCGCTTTTGTACGGCCAACTAAAAGCACCGATGCAACACACGGAGTAGCGTCGCATAATTTTCTGGCATTTATCGTACGAAAGCGTCCATACGCTATACTAAAAGCCTCCAATATCTATGCTGCAGCGCTCTGTTTTAGTAGTTGGTTAAAGGCAAGTACTGAAAATGCAGAGTGGATAAGCATCTACTGTACCTAGATGAAGGTAAGAAGCTCAGGCTATGGTCAAATTATGTACAGACATTGAGTTAGCTGAGGAAACAGGGCTGGCATTTTTTAAGTGTCAGATTAGTCAAGTGTATTTGCAAGCGCAGAGAGGCTCATCTTAATGCAAAGAAAAAAAAAAAAGTTAAGAATGCTGAATTGGGCGAGTTGGTGCATTCGCATTTTAGGAAACGTTTCCTAAAATGCGAAAAAGTTAAGGCTGGCCAGATAGAATTTTTCATGCCTACCAGTATGTGTTATAAAGTATTTTCCTGCTAGTATCTGGGCTCAAATACCAAACACAAAGTAGCTTTTGATGATCCATGTTTTTTTGATAAGTATCTAACTTCCCTGCATTTTCCAGAATCTGCAAAAAACTTCAGTCAGCTATGGGAGAACTTTCTTCAAACAAGTAGAGCAGCCAATATGCCAAGTTGCATCATCTAGCAAACTACAATGTTTTGGATAGGGTGGGAACAGGCCCCACAGTTTTCCTCATGGTACAGCCTGTCAAACTGGTTGCTCCGCTCGGCTTATCAAAAAAGTTATCCAGCAGCTGACTGCCGTTCTAGAAAATGCACACAAGTTCCGATGTTAAATCACTTATCAAAAAATGCTGACTACACCCCCCCCCCCCCCCCCCCCCACGCTACATAATACAAATAAATTAGTAAAGCAGTGCACATGTCTCGTTAAAAACGTTTATTGGTTAATACAAAGAAAACTCCTAAACAAGCTCCACTTTTGGTTATAATTTAAAAAAAAAACAAAACATATTTAATGTTCCCAACAATTGCCTTGTGGAGATACTGCATGCCAAGTGAAGAAATGCTGACGTTTTGCCAAATACTTACATGCAATGTAGGTGAAGAAAGAAGGGATTAAGTCCGATGTTACCTTTCACAGATCAGAGAACCACTGGTTTTATACCGAGCTTATGCTAGAACAGTGACAGGCACTTTACACAGCACTGCATAACATTACGGATTTGTTGGGAAAACCATTTCGTTGCTTCTGCTCGCTCCACTCTTGTGAGGCTTCATCTCGAACAAAACGGCTGACGTAAATGAAAATAAACTCTCCCTTTAGGAAGGTAAATAAATACAAGAAAAGAAGTTTTTCTGCTACCATTCACTCCGCAAGAAACTACCATTTCAGCATTCGACAAAACAGCGGCCTGAAAACTAAAAGCATCTGCCTCAACCAACCAAAACTTTGGTACATTTGACATATATGCCTCCATATTTCAACAGCCTCTACAACCATGGCTGCCTTCCTAACCTTTAGGCCAAGATACGTGTGTGATGCTGCAGTGATGCATTTTCTGTGGCACCTGCTCAGAGAAGAATGCCTAAAGCTGGCTCCTCTCAGCAGGTGAGACTACTTATGACAAAATTCAATGCCCTTACCATGTCCCTCAACTACACAAGCAAAATGTATAGCCTGGAGAACAAATCAGCAAACAATTGGAAATCTTTCGTGGCAAAAGAAAAGGCGCATACATATTACCAGTTGACCACTTGCAATAATTTGCCACGAATGCTTTAGTCATTCCACTATATAGTCACCTCACATTTAAATTAGCTGGTGTGAAGCTTTCAACAAAATCGTTAATGTCAAGCAACAAAGAGCTCTTTCCTTAATTAAGAGTTCAAGTGTACATACATGCCAAATCAGTAAACTTCTTAACATCCCAAGCAAGACTATCCCTATGTTGTGAGCAGCCAGGAATAGGCAAATAGGGTCCTTTTTCATTTGATTTTGGTACGAAAGAAAGTTTTTTTTTTAGCTCTAATTCAGGTACCAATACTGTTATTGAGCAAAAGGTTTCGTAATTTGGGCTTAAGTATATTTTTTTTTCATGCAAAATACAATTTACAGTAAGCTCTCAGTTTTCCTCGAGACATAATATGTTTTGCATTATTTTGCTCCCATTCTTCTTTCTTTAATAGAATATAATAGGATGCACTAAAAACTTAATCAACCAAGTTTTTTTTTTTTTCTTTATTACAATTCTTTCCTAACATGCATTTTGATCCGACAATTTTCTTTATTTCAATGAGCCTTGGCTTCTTTCGTGTGTGTACCTCAATCTACCCCTCACCTGACTATTCCTGTCTAAATATATATGCCCTTAAGCAAGATGAGAAGAGTATATATTTTATGCAGCATTTCACCTGCACACCGCGCCTTTTAATTGCCAGCCATCTTAAATCAAGCCCATAGTAACAGTGGCAACCTCTCAAGGCACCCTACAGTTCCCTGCACTGGCATGCTTCCACAAGGCGCAGCCGCTGCTTCTATGCTTGCAGCTCGTCAAACAAAACTGCTGGAAATTTATGTTTATCACAGCAACTGCTGCCTGCAAAAGATATTTACACAACAGAATGGAACCCACAGCCTTCTTTGCACCCATGGGTGGCATGGGTGCAATACAGGGAGGTTTTGTCACGCCACAGCTGTGCCTACCTTGGGGTTCAAGCCAGCCAGGGTGCATGACCGAGAAGTGGATGCCAGGGTAAGTTTCAGCATAGTGCTCCACCAGCACAGCCTGGTGTCGCTTCGTTTGTGTGAAAGCTGCCAGCCCATTGAAGGGGAACATGCACTCAAACTGCAGGTCCACTGGGTCCAATCGCTGCATCAGCAGGCTCCCACATGTGACCAGCACCTGAAAATCGCTGCCCCATATTAGCTGCGCTTCCTCAACGTAGGACAGAGCACATGCTTGCGTACCAGACCACGATACAATGATGTCACTCTTCATGTACAAATGAGTTGGGCACAGGAGCCATGCCTCAACCTAGCAGCATGCCTTGTTCTTTATTATGTTCTCCTTTCTTCCCTTCTACTACTTCTCACTTCACCACTTGGCCTGGCTTAGAGGAGTGCCAAAAACTACAATGGGCTCCAGCTAAACGACTTCACAGGGTGGGCACTAAATGATGGCTCTCAGCGTAAAATAAAAATGACACAAAGAAATAACAGAGCGAATGCATAAACTCGACCGTTTCCTTCTTCCTACTTGTCTCTATTCTTTCATTCCATGGAAAGCACAATCTTGTGTCGCTTGTGTCGTCTCCTGCTCCTTTTAGTCTTGTGTTTTCGCGCTGCTTTAAGATGAAAGCACTATCAATCATTTTCTTTGCCTGTACAAGCTAGGTGAGAAAACTAACCATCAGAAATATATACAAATACGAAACAAAAACACACACAAAACATCACAAACCAGATGCACAATACAATCTGCATGCCGCATCAGGCACTAGGCTACGGATCTCTCTCTCCTCTCTTTCCTAGGTGTTTTTGCATGTGCGCGTGCACACACAAACACGCATGCACGCACGCACATTTGGCATCTCAGATTTCGCAGCAATATCAAAGAGCAGCATATTCTAAATACCTATATATTTTTAGGCCAAGCACAGTATCAGTGATGTGAAGAGATATGAACTGGCAATAACAGTGGCATCAGTTGGATGCCAATGTACTGCTAAAGCTGAGGCTTGTGCAGAGTGACATCAATTGCATTTCACACTGAAATTCTGCCATACTTCTTGCACCAGAAACTCAAGGCAGAGAATAAGGAAAGAAGCAATAAGAGCCTGGTTTCAGCTCACCACTCTAGGCTCACAGCTCTGGTTCAACAGAGGGATCAGGTTGGTAATCAGAATATGAACTCCTGCAAGAAAATGTGAAAGCAGGTTTGAAATAGACATCCCCAGTACGAAATGAATTTTATCGAAGTTACACCTAGCTCTGAGTCACACTGTAGTGAAGGGCCCAAGATACATTTAAACCTTGTCTTAAGCACCAAAATGTAAGTACTTAGGCATTTTTGCGCTTCCCACCTCTAGCAATCTAGCAACCACCAAGTTTGCCAAGCAGCCAAGCCCACACTGACATGCCACAAATGACCTGTCAAAGTGCATAAAATAAACAGCAGCGAAACACTGCACAATATATTCAGTCACAATCCTTAAAGTATGCTAGAGTCGTGCAAGTTAAGGTCAGTGACAAAGTACACATTTTATGCGACAAAGTGCAGCCAAGTTACAATGCCCACCGCACTATAGGGCTTGGGAGACTGTTTGACAAGCATAAACATTTCGGTGCATAAGCATTCTTGCAACCACGAGAAGTGTTTATTCGTCAAAATGCAGCTGCCCCAGGCAAGAATTAAGACTGCAGACTTGTAATCACTAGCACAAATACTGCAGCCTATTATCCAGAACTGCGGCGCAACGTACACAAACACGTGGATAAAAACAACACAGGCATGCACTACCAACTGTAATACGAAAAGGAACCCAAACTCCCTCTTTCATACTCAGCCACAACTTTCTCCACTGCTTCCAAGTACATCACACTCGCACACATAGTCACTTTATATTAATTACAGTTACAGACAAAAAAAACGAAATAAGAAACACCCAATATTTTTCCACTATTCTATTAGCATCGGGAATCTAGAAGAATATAAATTCAGTATAGCCCTTTTACAGTAAAATCACAGGACTGGCAAAAATTTTTACTACATCAGTTTTTGATGGCATTACTCTGGAAATGCTGTCTTGTAATTAACTGACTACTTACTCGACGCACGTGTACTCGGTGTACAAAAGGAACTTAGGAATACCTTCCACCTTTCTTTTATCATCTCTTTATGCGATTTTTTTTTTTTCATTTATCACATTTTACTTTACCACGTTTTCGATTTCATTATAATGCCTAGTGGAAGTACCGCTTTCGCGTGAATACAAGGACTTAACAAATACAATGAAAATTTGATTCCATGTGGAAACCAGAGCTTTGGGTGAACATGGCATCATTTCCTGCGACTTCTGTGTTATTTAAGAGGCAACAGTTTAAACATGTGCTACACAGTCAAGCGGTACATGCACACCACGCTTCCGCTTCTTGCCACTGCTTTATCGTGCTGCATACTGCCTAGCGGTGTGAAAGTTTGCCCTTTTGTTCCTTTCCCTACATCTTGCTGCACCCTTCCTACCTTTTACTTTTTCAATGGACCGTGCCGCCTTCTTGCCCTATCGTAGCTTGCTTTAATTTTTTTTTTTTGTGCGTGCTGCATGCTTGCCTCACTGCTCCAAGGCCCTTGCGAAGCTGGAAGCTCATGAACCTGGTGGTTAAGCAATCTCAAAAAACGCCGTTTTATTGCTATTCATATACCTCCGAAAAAAAAAAAAAAAAAAAAAGGGTACCTAGCCTTGCTACCCTAGGTTGCTTGCGTGCTGCGATGTCGTTCCATGGGAAGTACCGTTTCTTTATTAAAAATGCATTTACTATAAAAAAAAGAAAGGTACAGTCATCTATAAAAGGCAAACTGGGACTGCAGTTTCGCTTTACTATACGTATCCGAGTTTTTCTCCGAGTTCACTACTGCAGGGTTCTACTGTACTTGTGCCGATCAGAAAGATAGCAAAAAGTTGGCCTGCTACATTTGTAAAATATTTTTTTCAAGATGCAGGTTAGGTTTTTTTTTTTTTTTAAATAACATATTTTCAAGTTATCATGGCCATAACTGTGTCATTTAATATTTAAACTATTCAATGCAAAGGTAAGACCTGACAAATTCACTCCCATTTCTGAACAGTATAGCAAGGTGCAAAGCTTCATGCAAAATGTGCTCAGAACAGACATAGGGTTTGCTTTCACACTGTTGGATTTGGTACTGTTTTCTTGATAATGTATATTACAATATATCTTTTTCTAGTAACGCACCCCTCTCGGGGCTGCCAGGCGAAGAACATTTGATGGGGCAGGTTACAGAGACTCCCTGCAGAAATTCATAAACAATAGTGGGGTGGGCCCATTTTCCAAGCAGTAGTCAAGCGCAGGGATGGTCTTGCCTAGCCTGTGCAGTGTGAGGCAGGCACGTGAGTCATCCATGGACACACCCTGACACACCTTCCTCCTCGGCTTGATCTACTTCATCCATGACAAAAGGACGCTGGCAAACTTGACCGCATCTTCTCGCTTGATGCCAGGGCAAGTGGGGACAATGTGTGCATTTCAGAGGGCCTAGAAGATGCTAGCACTTCACATATAATTGTGCAGCAGTTCATTGTGGGGATATTATTTGTGGAAAAGCATGTGCAGCTAACTCCTCCTCCATTTTCACCTGGCATAGTCATCAAAAATGGTGGATGGCGAGACTTCGCGCACGTACAGTAGTATTACTGGAAAAAGTTCCATTACAAACATTCCAACAATGGCACTGTCAATGCACTGCAAAAAATGTGAAGTGCTAGTTCCAGACTGTGACATGTTATACTATAATTTTTAAAATTTAATAATGACTTCTATTCTTGTCAGTTAACAGAACAGTAAACCAAATCTCAGCCAGAGCAAAATGTTCATGTCAAACTACCTGTCATAAATTCAACAATCACATGAGGAACAAAATGCTGTTGAGTAAAGCAGTAATCGAATCCAGACTGCACATAACATGAAACACCATTAGCCAACCAACAAACAAAAAAAGCAACAACCATCCATTGGTTCCAGTACTAGTACAGTCATGCCCCGTTAATATGACCCCCGTTAATATGGACGACCCGAATTATGGACAGTTTTTCTGGGGACGAAACCTTTTCAATGTATTTTTGCCTCATTAATATGGAAACTCGCTGTCCGGACAATGGACAGGGGAAGAATGCATGCGCCCCATGTATTTTTGTCTCGTTAATATGTACAGTGCTTGAAAAAAAGCAGAGTAGTCCGAAAGCAAGTTAAAGAAGGGCGCGCCGCCCGCGAACCTACGCGACAGCCGATACGGCGGGAGGCCTGAACGAGTCCTGTGGGGTTGGAAAGAACCAAAGCCTGCGTGTCGCCGTACTAAGGGAGGGGGGAGGGGGGAGGGGAGCGCAAGAGCGGAGCGGAACGTACACAGAAAACCGAGGGTCAGCGTAAGAAAGACCCCGAAAGGGGGGAACCAGGAGATTTCTGGGTGCAGCGGAAGTGCCGCCGCAGTCGGGAAAACAGCAACATGTGGTTGCCATAAATTCTGCTGAACGTGAACAGAGAGGCCGGTAAAAGCGTAAGAAAGAAATGACAGGAAGAAAGACAAGTGCCTACAGTGGCGGTGGGAACTGAAGTTTTCTTTCCCAAAGCGCAATGTGTGTTCCATGAAGCCGTTAACGCTTTTCGATGAGTTAAGACACACTCACAAAGTAGAGCGACAAAAGAAAGGCGACGTACGAAGACGCAACCGGGACCGGGCGTCCCGTCCTGGACGCGCTTCCCTCTCATGTTCCTGGTTTTCGTCCCCGTTGCGCTGCCGAACTGACAAACTTTGCACACTAGGTATGTCGGCTTCGCTTTGAGTCAACGATGCGGCCTTGAAAAGGTCTGAGCCCGTCGTAATCGGCTAGCCGTCGTTCTAAACTGTACTTCAGCTTGCAGTGTTTGTTTTATGGGAACACATAAAAACGGCGCCAAGAAGATATGACGTTCGATAGCCCTCTGCATAACAGCTTGCCAACTTGACTCCCTTGCTTCCTTACAGAAACAGTACAAGGCAAAAAAAGAAAGAATCAGGACGGAAAGGCATAAAGGTTAACTAGGCAAAAAAGTGCACAGCATCAGGAGCCTGTAGCCCCCAACTTGAGTCTGGCTTTTGGCAAGGCGGGAGTTAAACGCAAAAGAACAGAGCTGAACGTAGACGCGGAGAAATCTGTGAATACAAGCGGCAAAAGCCATCTCAGTAAATCCAAGCTGCGAGGAACTAGTATCGACAGCTCAGCTGTTTTCTCGCCTCAGGAGAATCTCAAGCAGCTACTTAGCGGCTACTTTGCTCATTGAAGAGGCCATTTTGGAAGTGGCGGTGAGTAGAGAATCAGACGCCGATTCATCGGCCAGTGAGGAGTTCGTGCTCGAAAGTTCGACCAACACAAAGCCCAACATCACGGGCGTCATGGTAAGCGAGTCGCTTCAGACTGCACTAAAAGTTTACTGCTAAAACAATGACAAGGATAATGCACTCAAAATTGCCGGCGTTCTGTGGAATTTTGAGTCTAGTGCACACCGTTATGTACAAAAGCAGTCGTTAATTACAATTCTCTTTTCTCAATAAAATCCTTTTGTTTTTATTCATGACTCGTTATTATGGATGACTCGCTTTATGGACAGTTTTGGTCGGAAACCAAAGTGTCCATATTAACGAGGCACGACTGTATAACCAATTATTATGAGACCCAGAGTTAAGAGTACTTTTTATTTCAGCAGTGCCCAAAAACAAGAGAAGATATCCATAAATGCAATTACATATTTTGCACAAGCTTGAGGCTAGTTAAAACCAAGAACAGTGTGCATGAATTGCTTGCCTGTAACCAATCAGAGGCAAGTCCCAGTGCTGCATTCACTTCACTTCATTTTATTACCTTAGAGCCTAGCAGTGCATCAAGCAACAAGCCTTTTATCACAAAAAGCAAACAAAAATATATGGCAGTTTCTTTATACTCACCAAGTGTGTTTGTGGCAAAGGTTTTCTCAAGACCATCCTCCCCGATTTCTCGGTTTTGCGTAATTGTTGAAGCACAGTTGACCTGTGTAAATCGCACATAATAACACATCAGCAAAAATTTCCATTCCTCCAACACACAGATGTGCAACTCGCATTAAGTGCCCTGAAACTCCTCACGACTGTTGCCTGTTTTGTGCTACCAAGATGTAAGTAAACGTAATTACTGAACCAACTTAAACATTTAGTCCAGTGCTAAAGCACTGCAGAAAGAATTGGTGCAGTTTGCGGCGAACAATGACTTACTGTAGTGAATATGATGTGAAAGCACTGCATCTGCAGCGAGGAAAATAGAAACACAAAAATAAGACTGGGACTAGAGCATCAATTGCAAGCCTGACTTACCAAACTGTCACTGCACGGTAAATGTACCAGACAGTAGAGCAACCTCCATGTGAATGGCTAATTTTATGCAGAATTCGGGCTTACTTAACACACTGGTTGAACTTATTACACCTGACGAGCATAAATCTACATGACGCAGCTATCACTGCAATGGCGAAAATCCAGGACAGAAAAGAGTGTGGTACGGTTTATATTTGAGCATCGAGCAAAGCTTGCCCAAAAAAGCTCCGATTATATACATAGTTATTCACCTGAAAGTGACATTAACACCATTTTACAATACAATTTCAGTTAACCGATTAAAATTTTTCTCGTCCCACTCATGCAAGTACCAGCAGTTAAAACAGTGCACTGTCTCCTGCACGACACCACTGTCAAAAGCTGAAGCGGCGCATCTGCAGCCAATATAACTTTGTCAACCACGCACAAGCATACTGACATAATTTATTTTTCTCAGATTAATCTTCATCAGACAGATGTAACTGTAAGGGAAAATAGACAAAACTGGCAGTTTTTTCATTTAAAAGATTTTCATAACCAAGGAACCGTTTCAGTCATCAACAATTTTCAGTCACTTTCACTGCCACTTGCACTGCTTTGCTAACAGGAATTTCAACATCACATAAGCATACGCGTGCATTCAAACATATCAATTTCTGGTATAAAGGATTGGAGTACACATACTCAATCTCACTGCAGTGTGTACTCAGCTGTTATGTTTATTTAAATAGCAAATCAAAAGTCAGTACCCCGCACAATATTGTGCACGAGCTGTTTCATTAACAAAATATGACTGAATAAAGGAAGCATCGTGTCATTTAGGGAGAGTTTGAATCCACACAAATACTACAGGTACAGCTGCAGCCAGAAATATTATGGCGCATGCTTCTGGGGGTGTTTGAAATTTTTTCAAGTGTGCTGCAAAGATGTGATGGTTACATGGGTCAATACAAGAGTGCACCAGCAGAATGTGTAAATGTATGTAGAAGGTACTTTATTATATTTGTTATGCAACACATCACAAAGTTTCTTACCATCAAGGCATGCTTCATATTACTATGGCTGGGACTGTACACTCGGCTTTGATCAATTCAAGTAAAATTTTCCACCTTTTCCATTTTTTTTTTTTCAGTTTTACTGAGTAGCTTCAGTTAGTGCCCTAACTGTCCCATGGAGCAAAAGTTTTTGTTAATTTAATCTCATGTCAAAAAGCGAATAAATTGAACTAGACTAAATTGATTATGGTTTGGAAGACAAGCATTATTAGTTAATGAGAACATGTTGAGGAAAGAGCACATTAACACATACAGGTGGATTTATGGTTAACTCAAAGTCAACTATAAATCGCAATGCATTTCCTAGACTTTGAAAACGGAGATTCATAGAGTTAATTTAAAATCCCTAGTACCTTGGGTAAGAAATTTTAAATCCGCCACTGCTGACATTGCACAAAACAAGAGGCGCTGCCTCCATCAGTATGCAGTATTCTTATCTTCACGAATCTGCTCCACTTTCCCAACTACATACCACCACCAATTACGAGTTTTGTTGAAGGTGCCCATGGTCCATAATTCTGCTCTAGTTCTGGGACTCACTGTGCCAGCATGCCAACATGCCACACTGAGAGACAAACAAAATGTAAAACTGGCTCCAACGAAAGTCAGGGACACAAACCTGTGGAACTGGAGGGGAGACGGTGCTAGGGAAACAAAAACAGCATGTCCAACCTCACTCATCAGTCGTGGAGACTACACTAACTCAACTAATTAGTGACCAAATGCACGAAGCTGCCTGCATGCAGAAACAGTTTGTGACTGACTGGTGGTTTGAGAGCTGTATTACTAGCCAGTGCAGTCATGCATGCATCCTTCCCACATGCAAACAACCTTGCGCATCTGGCAGCTGATTAGCCGACACTAGGCACACTTTCTACAACACTTGACAGCTGAGACTAAAGGCAGCTCTGACAAAGGCAGCTGTGGGTGTGCAGAAACCATGACTTATTGCTGCTGAAGTGACAAAATAGTCCCTTGTGCATGAAGAGAATTTCAGAGAGGATTTAAAGTGCATACTGGTATTTTAACATATTTGTGCAGGTGAAGACAGCAATTATACCATGATTCTGGAAAATAAGAATTTAATTTACAGAAAATTTTGTGTATGCCCACCAAAGTAATGTTTACAAAAGTTAAACTGGGCTTAGCATGTCCTCATTAAGCTAAATTATGCAATTTGAATGTACATAATTGCCACATACAAAGCTGACACAAGAGCTTTTAATGTGAGACATAGATCTCACAAAGATCTCAAAGAAAAATGAACTGCATTGGCTAGTAACCCGTCACTTCATTAATAAACGTCTGAGCTTAGTATCATATGAATTTCAATGTAATAAGCACTTTTTAGACCCAAGCACAAATGCTTGCTACAATAAAAATAAAGGAACCTTTACACAGAGTTAACTGTGCACACTAGAACTTGCAATAGCTGACAAAGTCCCACAGTAAACTTTGCGATGCCCTTCTCGCTGCTCTAAGAGAAAGAGATGACATGGAGAGCTCTCCAGATGAACAGAAGGAAGCTGCACTGATGTTAAACACTGTTGCACTGATTCTGCAGAGAGCATTTCTTAACGTCTTAGTGCTGAAACTAGCTTTTCACTGTAAACAGAGCTAAATACATGCAAGTCGAAGCCAGAGTAATTGTTACTTACCAACACATGCAAGATGATATTGTTTTGCTTGAATCGTTTCGCAAAATTGAACACGGCCCGGGGATTGGACATGTCTAAGATGTGCACAATAACAGCGCTCTGTGAAAGCAATAATTGTGAAATAGTTGGCACGTATTTTTCAATGAGTTAAAATATGGAAGGGATGCACTCATTACCTCATTTTCCGTTATGTCTACGATTGATTTCCTCAGAGCCTCTGCCTTTTCTTCGTTTCTGCACACAAGGTGCACTGTGCCACCTGTTTACAAAGCGATGAGCAAGATAGCAAGCTCTGGTCATTTCCAACCTCACTTATACGAAGTGAACCCTTTCTACAACACCACACACACACTGTTTTAACGATGCCTGTGCAAATAAAGATCGTTTCGATGGACGGTCATTATTACTACAGTTCAATCTAGTACCAGCAGGACATACGTTGCTGAAAACTGCTGAAAGGTCACAAGGGATACACACTAAGCTTACAGTGAAATTTCTTACCTTTTTGAGCGATTTCGATAGCGACAACTTTGCCGAGCGTACCCGTAGCACCAGTAATCATGAAGATCTTGCCGGTGCAGTCAACATCCAAGTCAGGCAGGTTGAAGGACCGACACGCAGACCGAAATCCGCTCCTGAAAAAATTAAAGTGCGAAACAAAAGAGCTCTAAAACACCTCACACAGCAGCGTGCGTTAACAGAAGTGATGGCGCATTACGTCGTAGGACGAACAAGAGATATAGGGCAGGTTTAGAAGATATGTCAACAGCATTCTTAATACGAGTATGTCCGCGGACACACCCTAAATTGCAACTGTCAGGTCGCATTGAAACACATTGAAACTGGTGTAACTGTTGCCCCAGAGCGTTCTCGGAACAACATACACTTGGTTCCCACGCGCATAACTACCGCAAAACAAAGATAAAAGTTGGAAACTGCGTTGAACATGTGTCAATTAATATGCCCCGCAGCTGTCTTACCTGCTGTATTCTTTCATGCCTTTTGCAAACCAGAAGACGTTTCTGTAAAAAGCCGTCATTGCTAACTATACCTGTATATCATTAACAAAAAATTCAGCTATTATTAATAGCTGCAAGCGCGACAACTACGTTAGTCCACAGAGCTCCACATCCTGAGATCTCTGCGTTAACAGCAGACGGCTTTAAGGACAGAGCCCAGGGTAGCCAGATTGCGGTAGAGAAACCGCTACGTGACTTTTTTGGGCAAACATCCGCGGCGCAGATGGACGGCGCAGTAGAAGCGGGCCGCAGCGACGGTAAACAACAGAACGCATCTGCCTCGGAGTCGCATATTTCCTAAAACAACACGTTCGGCAGCCATAAATAGCAGGTCTGTCGTACGGTGATGTAAAGTGGATGGCATTCTCATCACCCGCATGACGATCGTGCTGTTGCCATCGTTTCGAAGTGAGAACGTGGTTGGCGTGGTCACGCCAGCGAAGCGATCCACGCAGATCCGTTCCAGACTGGACACCCGTACTTTTTCATTCCGCGTTTGTTATATATATTTTTAAGATGGTTTTGAGGGAAGGCGGTGGCTATATATATATATATATAGAGAGAGAGAGAGAGAGAGAGAGAGAGAGAGAGAAAGAGAGAGAGGGTACGTCGGACGGATTCGCCCGCTGTTTTTCATGATGTGGCCCAAGATATACGTCGGACGGACCTAAGACTTTTTGTTTTCTCCGGGTACGGTGGTTTTCAAAATTTCGACTTATCTCGCGAGGCATTCGCATAAGTTCGGTACCGATACAACGGTGTGAATTTCGATCGTAATTACAGGACGGATGCAAGTTGGCGCAATTGCACAAGTGTGAGTCGCGCGGTGGCTATAGTTTTAGCCCGTTTTTTCCGCGTCTACACGTACAGTACATTGCCCGAAGCAGGCCGATTGGCATCCGATGCGCGTATACATGCTTAAGTGTGAGCAGCCCATATATAAATGCCTTTCGGAATTGCATACTATTGCTGTTTGACACACTTCTCTGAGCGTTGAAATGCAAATTTATTCCTGACCATATTTCCATGCAAACATTTATGCGATTTTCCCGGGTAGCGAAGTCCGGCTCCTCATATCTTCCACTCGTTTGTCGTGTACGAGTGGCCGTTCGATCGACTCACGCGCTAATAATCGCGTACATGTACGAGAAGACAAAGCTGCATGCAGCTGAACACTATAATTGGCTATATCATTATCACTCATTCATTATCAGCCGGACTATACCCACTGCAGGGCGAAGGCCTCTCCCATATATTCCTCCAATTAATCCGGTCCTGTGCTAGCTGCATCCACTTGACCCATATCCGCTCAGCTGCTGCCCCCCTGCTGCGCTTTCCTTCCCTTGGAATCCAGTTTGTTACCCTAAGCGACCATTTGTTATCCTTTCTTCCACTGCATATGTCCTGCCCATGCCCATTTCTTCTTCTTGAGTTCCACTAGAATGTCAGTAACTTGAGCTATTTCTCTGACCCACTCTGCACGCTTCCTAGCTTGCATGAAGCGATGCAAATCCGCCATGATGATGTTGCTGGCAGCAGACGGCGGGCAGCGCAGCCAGGCTGAAATAAGCAAGTGCCAATTGTCATTTTCGACCATGGAGGAAGGAAACAACTTAGAAGAGGCCCTTGCCATTCCCAATGCATTGGAGAAAGTGTGGCGGAAGTGACGTCAAAATTTAGGGTTAGCCAAGTCGGGCCATTAGCAACGGCGACGCTGTTGCTATGAAAACTCGGGACACTAGCAACGGCGTTGCTAAGGGCCCTAGGTACGTGAGCGTCGCGGAGAAAGAGAATGCGGAGGGTTAAGAAGGAGAGACGTTGCAGCGTCCGGTCGCGGCACGGCCGCGCCGGCTTCAAAAAAAAAAAAAAAAAAAAAAAAAATCACATCAGGGCCTCAGCGCCTCTCCTAAGTTCTTTCCTTCCTCCATGTTTTCGATGGTCCACCGAGCAAACAAGCGGCTGGTCGTGCGCACTGCCATTATGTGCCTGCAATGATCGGCAGATTCCTGAGAAACGTACGCGTCGACGCTCTACCCGAAAAATCGGGCGCGCATGAAGTAATGCAAAGCATGTGCGACGCGTACCTGTTCAAGCTACGCGCAGTGACGTTGCATACGACTGACTGCACTATGCGTCTGGACCTGTGGCCATCCGTTGACATATCGCAGACATTCATGATTTCTAGTTCTGGCGGGTAGTTTGATACTTGCCCGGATTGAAGTCGATCTCGCGTGTGTTGCGCCGTGCACGGTGTGTCCCGTGCAAACCATTAGCGTCGGCGTCGTTAGATGAATCCTTTGGTTTCTCGCCGTCGTGCAGATGTATGTTGTTGTTGTTGTTTTTTTATCTTGATGAGCCAGCAGTCAGCCTGCCCGATCGCACCAGCATCGTCTGTGCGCACTACACGACCATGTAGACGAGGCTGTGTGGCGCAGTGCCGGGCTGCGTTGTCTGCTGCCAACGACATCATGGCGGATTACCCAGCATGCATCGTTTCCTAAAGAACACCGCTGTTCGTACGGAAGCGGATCATTCGCGCTTTCGGCTTTCCGGTTGTACGCTCATAAATAGTGCGGTGCAGCGAGTCTTAATTACCTCAACAGGCTCGCCGGCCTGCTGGCCATCGCTGATGTACCAGCCATATAAACCTTTATAGTAGATTCGGGGCATGCCTTTTGCCATGGCTGAATAGTAAAATCTAAAGGAAGGATTGAATGAAAAACATTCTATTCCCTCCGTCTGCATGCAAAGAATTATACGGATTACAATAGAGGGTTTACAAAAGTACGTCTGGCAACCGTGAGCGGCACCCTGATCCCGCGCTGGCCGCCATATTTTGCTCGCTCCGTTCGCTTCGTGTCGGTCCGTCAGCGCTCGCCGTTCTGTTCGCGCTTTTCACGTTTTAACCTAGTGTGCTGTGCTTGGACCTCTGTTCGGTCCCTGGCGGTTTCTGTTAGAGACGCCTAGAAGCGTATTTTGAAAGCCGAGACGTGGCGGGGCCCACCGGCTGCGCTACAGAGCGCAGTTACAAATTGCTCTACGAGTCGTGCATACCCCCCCCCCCCCCCTCGGCAATCCGCAGCGTCATCCCTATCCAGGTACAGTATCCAGAGTTCTGTAATGTGGATTTTTTTTTTGTCTGTGCGCCTTTGCTGTTTACTTAAATGCCTATGAGAGATCATCGCGAGTTTGTTTGCTTGGTTTGCGCAATCACCGTCGCTCATCCCACTGGAAGATGGTTGGTGAAATGAGCGGGGATGCATTTTATTTTATGATAAAAGGATCATGCGTAATTTGACGTAAGTTGGACTGGCGCTTAGCACTTTCCTTCCCATGCCGTCGACGCAATTGTTGGCATTAGTCTCGGAAATAATCGGGGGCTGCGTAAAAAAAAAAAAAAGGCCATGGTAATTTGTGCTTCCAGTGATTGAATATTGATTGGTGTGCGATAGGCGATGACGAGTTAATAAAATCTTTCTAATTAATCGCTCAATTGATGAAATAAAGAAACGAAAAAAAAGGAAAAATTGGAAAGTAAGGGTTTAAAGGTGTCAGAATGAAAAACCAGTGCCTGGTGATGCTAAGGAAGAAAATTTAGAATATTGATTAATTGAAATAATTGAAGAATGTGTTCAAAAGTGTCAAATTGCTCAGAATGGAAAGCCGATTGTTGCTGACGCATGCGTATTGGTGTATAAAAATATAAAACGTCAAATAAAATAAAAATAAATAAAGAAATGATAGAAATCTAACATAACATACATAACATAGAAATATAACATACATAACATATAACATACAACATACTACACTTGTGTGTAGTATGTTACTTTTGGTGAATTCGTATTTCACTGCATTGTATTCTTTTCGCCCCTCCTGCTAGGGTCCAGTTAGGGCCTGCAGTATTTGGTAAATAAAATAAATAAATAAATAAAAGAGCTAAAGTATAACACGCGAAGAAAAAACATCGTGCGTGTGTGTGTATGAGAGAGACACTATCACGTTATACCTTTAACGGCGGAGCTTAAGTGACCCCCTAATTTTTCTATAACGATATGATATAAATCTGATTTTATGAACACAGCCAGTTGCACAAAACACAAACACTTCGCAGTAATGTGAGTTGACTTTTCAAATTTCTTTTCGTTTCAGCCGAGTTCTTCCTCCCCCGAGTTCCTCGAAGCTTCCAATGTCAGCGCTTTCATATGAGATTACGGCTTCAAATGTTTACTTTCTGACAGAGGGAATAAACAAGAAATCGACATATTTAAAAATTACAGTGAATTTCAGGTAGCTGTGAATTAGCGAACCATCGGGTGACTCGAAAACACACAAAAGTGAAGCGCACGCTTCGTTATTTTATCGGCCGCGCTGGCAGGTATAAAACCTGAGCTGCGCGCTCTGGACGTGGACCGGTCGAAACGGGCTGTACGTGAGCACGTTACAACACACTAGTGGGATGTCATCTTTTCCTGCTTTTCTAGACGCCGTGGTTTTGGCAGCCACTTGCTTTTGCAGCGTGAAACACGCACCTCGGGCGCACTAGACAACCGTATTGCTCTCTGCACCAAGCACTACCATTTCGTACGACTGTAAAAAGTAGTTTCGGTAATCATGCCCGTGTCTTAAATCAAATACACAATGGTAAATGTAACCTACGTACAAAATGTTTCAAAGAACATAATTGCACAATAGCATTCGTTACACATGCATTTTTCCTTCTCCCGTGTCCTCCATCGCAGCATAAGTTTATCCTTCAAGTTCACAAGGCTCCATAGCGCGCAAAACAATTAACCTTGCTGTTTTAGGTGATAGCACATTCTGTGAGCTAGCTCCCAGTCAGAGGGACGTGCAGTAATGCTTTACATGGTGCAAGTGACCCTTGTAAAGCCGATTAGGACTGCAAACGAACGGTCGCATACACGCGTATACTGCGTATACCTTGATTCCGTCCGCGTCTATGACGGTGCGCTGGCTGCAGAAGGGCACGCAACAACATGCTGGCATCATTCCGAATAGAGCTTGGAGCTAACAGCGACTGCTGTGATGTTAAAAAATGAAACAATCGCTTGTGAGCATTCCAATGCACCTTGCGATGCATGCACGGGTTCTACGAAGGCGCACTTTGACAGCGTACTCGATGGGAGGCGCGGGCGGACTGAGCAAAACATGGCCGCCGCGCACAGTTTCTGTTTCTTTCACTAGATGGCGCTAACTTTTGTAAAGCCTCTATTCTGCGCGGCGATGTGCGTGTTTGTCGGCGCTCGACCTTCGGAGGTCGATGTAGGATCGGACACAGCGCCGATGCTAGGAATAACTAGCTTACATTACAAGATCGAGGTGACAGTTTATATAGTTCGAAACGAAAACTGCTTGATCGCGAATGTGTAACGTATCTTCTGCTGGTGTACGTCGCGTCACCTGCCGCCGTCGCTTGCTTATAGCTGCAACCTGCGGGCGTGCAGGAAAAGCGATGCTCGCCGCACACAACCCCGAGTGGACACAATGATCTGCACCATTGTGGGAATGCAACTACGTAAGGATGGGCGAACCCTGTCAGCATCTCTTAGTAGCGAAGGCTGAGCTTCTGTACGCATAGCAAGGGCAGCCGGGCCTGCACCGGTGAATCGAATGGATACGTCGGACGTATCTTTAGGCACTTCGTTGAGGGAAAGGAAGGCGCTGTGTCTCAATTTTCGATGAACATATACACTTAATTTGTAAATTAGCTTATAGGAAAAGAAAGACGCAGTATCAGTCATCTCCTCCTTTCCTACCACGTTCCGAACACTTCCGACAAAACCCGAGCCGAAATGCGACGATGACTTGCCGACTGAACAAGTTGTACATGCTCTAGCGTGAAATGTAATGGCCATGTCGCGCTGCCGAGCGACGTCACTGTGCATGCGGCGACAAATTTGGTTGATCATGCCGAGTTCGTGGGCGGATTTGTGGACAATCTCGTCAAGGGGGTGGTCCCATTTGCTCTACACACTTCTTGGAATTTTTTCGTCAAAAAAAAAAAAAAGAAAAGACGACCAACACGGTTCTCTGGTAGGGAAACTTAGCCTGTGTGTGGGAGATCCATTTCTAATTAGCCCCGCTTATCAATACACCTCTGGCCGGCTTCGTGAAATTTCGTATATATGTTCACGCAGACACAACATATATTTCATCATAATAACAATAAAACGTGCTTTGTATTTTTTTTTCATTGTGCTTATTGTTTTTTCAGTGTCCGTGACGTCGACGTCACAAAGATCGCGTAAGCAACATTGGTCTTGATCCGCTTGTTCCGTCAAACTCTCGGAATGCATCGTAGCACGCTTTGTTCGTCATCTGGTCTCATTCATTTAATTTTCTCCTGCTGACACCTCGTTTCCTCGCCACACACAGACACCTCAAAATTCGGTTCACTTTCCATCGCCACTTCACACTGTTTGTCCTGGCAGCAATCTGCACGTGCACCGGGACTATGCCATTTTCAGTTCAGCAGAATCTCGCTTGAAAATGCAGATTCCAACCGGAAAACACACTTTTCTAGTCGAATTTCCAGTTGATGTTGCTGGAAGCGGCGTTTTTCAACTAGAAGTAGAAATTTCCCAGCTGGAAGCAAAAAAAAAAAAAAAAGCTATCCAGACTGACCGGATTTTGCAGTCGTCTAGCTGGAAGAGCACGGTTTCCGGTTCGTTGTTCTAACTGTAAATACAAAAATATATGGTTGGTAAAATTGTTACCAGACAAAAATATTTTTCGTCTGGTAACAATTTTACCAACCATATCCCATCAATCCAAAACTCACTCTGTCCACCTCAGAACAAGGTGGAAACCTTCATAGCCTCCCCGACACAATTGGTTGACCTTCTGACTTTGCAGTATCTTCTCTCCATGGTATCATAACCTCGATCCACGTTTGCCTTGTAAACCCACTCCATACGACTTGTCACCGGCGATAAGACTCGGCCTGTCGAGCCCCGACAGCTCGCCTACTCATCATGGACCACAGTTTATCACACCAACACCCACGTCTCCTGAACCAAGTTTGCACAGTGGCCATCCGAGCTCAAGCTGGTGACGTCTACGCAGCTAAGTGCTTTTCTCATCCGATTCCTGGTCATATCGAAGGCAACCACATTTTTCACAACCATGCATCATGCATCATGCGATCGGACCGCCAGATCTGCCGTCTGTGAGTCGATTCTCCGCAACATTCCCTCTTATATAAAACGAGAAGTTTCTGAAGTTAAAGCTACTCAGCTGCGATACTGTCCTCCCACCCTGGAATCCAAGCCTGCCTAGAATGTGTTCATGGTCATCATACGGAGAATGTGTGAATGTCCCTTTACGTGGGCTCCATGTTCTAGCTAAATGTAACCAACCAAGATTTTACCAAATGCGGTGTGTCCTAGCCCAGTTAAATCAGTTGAGAGTCGCTTGCCCTATAATTTGCAGTATTTTAGTGCACCAAAGTTAAATCATTAGTAAAGACTAATTAGCAAACTTTTTTTATTTATCAGGTTGGAGAACAAAGTATCATGTGAGAAGTTGCAGTTTATCCCGAAAAAATGGCCAGCTACGTTGCTTCCATCAGGTCACGATTTGCGAACATTATACTTATTGGCCTTCAAAGAAAGCTCTCACGTGGCCAGCTTCTAGCTCAAATTACTCATCCAGTGCGCAAACAAAGCTTCCTCGTAGAGAGCCCTCCAGAGCGGATTTTGTTAGGCTGACACGCGTCTCGGAACATTGAAGTGGCACCGCTGTCACGTGGAAGCTTTTGTATTGCGTGAGTTATCGTTCACTACCGGTAGCGTTCGACACGTTACCGGCACAATAACTCACGATAACGAAAGCGTTTAATGCCGTTGACAACAAATGAGGAAGCTTGATGTTCACATGTATAAACTCTTTATTGGGCTGACTTGAACTAAGCAATCGGCGGCGGCGATAGCAACAATCGTGCTCAGCGGTCGTCGATCTACAAATGCCCGTTTCACTCGTCAGCGCTCAATTTAAAAGCGGCGTGAAACATCTATAGATAAAACCGCGAACAGTGACTAGCATAACAGGGAACCTTGTAGAATTACAAGTGCTGGCTGGAATCCTTCGAGATACATTTCGAATTATCTGCCACAGTGTCACGCGCTCGGTAATCACCGGAGGTCATCACCAAGACATGACAAAAGAGGGGGGTGGTCGTTCGATGTCCAGCGTAGCCGGTAAGAAACGTGGAGAATGAGACGAAGACGCGTTGACTTGAAACAACAATAAGAAGAGGCTTATAGGCTTAGAACGAGGAATACACAAAACATTTAGAGGGCAGCAATTCACATTCTAAAAGGCAACGACATGAGTGAAGAAACAATCGAATTAAATAATTCGAATTACGTATACAGGGTCATGCTTTTTCCGGGATGGAAGTAACAATTCAAGTAACAGTAAGGGAAAGAAAGTTCAGGACAGTTTCGAACGTACAATTGACCGGGGAGCGCGGCGGCAGTCCATCACTGAGACGACGCAGACGGGCGGCACTCGAAGGCGACGGTCCTTCTGGTGCAGCTTGCGGTCTGAGGATGCGGTGCCGGCGGCGGCGATAGGGTACCCTCCGGGAGCACGCGGCAGCTCGGGTTTCCTTCTTCGGGAGCGAACTGGACGGACTGACTTTGGGGCCTCGGCGGCTCCTTTTTAAACCCTTGTCGACGATGCCTTGTGCGCAGGGTCGGGGTCCGAAACAAAACACACACATAGAGCGCACAAAGTAGTTCACTCACAGAGGAAGGCGCACGTAGACACACCACTCTTCAGCACTGCATGGACGCCCATCTTAGGTTTGAAAAACATAACGCACAACAACAACAACAGTCACGTACGCCCCTAACTTCGGTTCTTCTGGGGGTCACATTGCCAGGGAAAAAAGAATATACGGATAAACAAAGGAAGCTCTATACTTTGGACGTAGTAGGGGTGACTTTTAGTGGGGAACATACTTACAGAACAACAATTCCGCGTGTGTATAAATGCAACATGGGCAAATTAATGGATGCCGCCTATTCTGTGACACACAGCAAAGGAAATGATAAGGCTGCGCCTCACGACAACGAGCATGAACAAACGAAGAATACAGAAGTGATCCGCGCGCTAGATTCACAATGATAAGACCGCATGCCGGTGGCTGTCGAAAAAGAACAAATAAAGATTTCAATGGTTCGCGGCAATACTTTATGGAAGTGCTAGTTTGATGGAAACAACGTAGCTAGCCGTTTCAGTGCTGGCTAGTTGCCATAGCAGCTATTATGCCAGCCATTGTCGAGTCACCGAACCAGCTAGTGGGACGACGGTATGCACAATAGATATTATTGCAGCAGGGCCCGCTCTTCCCAATTACCGCCTCTAGCGCACCATTTACTATACACAGCATATAACTACCGGACCTCCATGTGGCGCAAGAGTCCCCTTAATTCGTATCCAAAATTGTGGCGCAACCGTTCTTCACGTAGCATTCATGATGGCGCGTTTCTGGATGCAAGGTCTTCTGTGCACTAGCAGCCGGTGCGCGCCCAGGAAGGCTCTGAATGGGCTCCTTCAAAGCGACGACACCGTGACGTCAACGCCTTAACCGGAGGAGGAGCGGACATGAACGGTGCGGAGTTTTTTTGTTTTTTTTTTTTTTAGAGCGTTAGCTCTACTGTTCATATTTGTCAAGGTCGCGTTACGCTGGGATTTGAGCTTGAACTGAAGGTGTTGCTATGCATGCACGCCACGCCGAGCGCCAACTGCCATGGATAGAAGTGGAGACGTATGGTCAGGGAGGCTCCATACGAACGCCGTTTAGTGCAAAGGCGCAGTATCTGTCACACTTTTGGGTGAGAACCTGAACTGCGCCATAACAGAAGGGCGGAAATAAGGAGTGAAAGAAGAGAGAAAATGCTGCCGTAGGGGAGGTCTCCGGAACAATTTCGACCACCTGCACTAATCCTGCACTGACATCACATCATCAGCACCCACGTTCGAACTAATGGAGTGTCGCGAGCGGGCGCCAGATTTGGTGGGCCAGCCGCACTGTGCGGACAGCGCCCGCTAAATTTAGCGGACTGCCGCCATTTTCCGGAGCTCTCCACTATGGCAGCACTTCTTTTCCCACGGCATGGTTCCTCCTTTCACGGCATGGTTCACTTGTGCACCCAGAAGTTTGGTTCGGTTTTGTTTGTGATGTTTAACGTCTCAAAGCAACTCAGGCTGAGAGACACCGGGCTCCAGAAATTTCGACCACTACTTGACCCCTGCGAACTTCTTAACCTCATCCGCCCACCTAACTTTCTGGCGCTCCCTGCTACGCTCTCCTTCCCTTGGAATCCAATTTGTTACCCTAAGCGACCATCGGTTATCCTCTCTTCGTACTACATGCATCCTGCCCATGCCCATTTCTTCTTCTTAATTTCCACTAGAATTTCGGTGACCTGAGTTATTTCTCTGACCCACTCTGCACGCTTCCTATCTCTTAATGTTACCCCTACCATTTTTCGTTCCGTAGCCATCTGCGTTATGAATGCATGTTAGTCGGTACAGATGGCTTGTTTAGACAATATGTTTGCCGGCCATATTGCATTCTTTGCAGCTTCCGTTGCTGCGCAGGCTTGGGAGTAACGTACTGAAGAATATATTCGAAAACTTAATTGAAAGCTTCAGAACATTTCATAGCCCCCCTTTAACCAGTATGTCCGTTTGCGGGCCCGGAGGATGACTCGAAAATGTCTCCAAATTTATCAGCACTATGTTTATTGACATAAGTTCTACTGTCACATTGTCAGGACAATCAGTGCACTGGAAGACACAAATTAATCAACAGCAGCAACTAAAATAAAGCAATGCTAATAACGGCAATCGCAGCAAAGCTCGACCAAAACAAAATAGTTTTTGTTTCCTCTGCGTTTTATGTGCAGCTGATGCGAAAGCGCGGAGATCTGAGCAGTTTTTTTTAATTATCTCTGTATACTGCCAAAGCAGCCGGTCGATGCGTAATAACATATTTTGTATTCCAATGAACGGCTGTCAAAAATACACGCTGCATATATACACAGTACATGCTCCAGAGGTGCATGGTGTGTGGAAAACAGTAGTAGGAAATCTGTCATGCAACGGAGACGTGAGATTCATACTACGCCACGTCATTTAAAGGGCAATTCGACGTCCCAAGAATTCTAATTTCTACTTCAGACGCGCGATTCGGAGCTCGTGGGTT